>NC_135390.1:21987568-22315902 GCF_051989625.1 Stigmatopora argus
ATTTCTGTATTTCCCAGCAGTCACTGCGCAGTACTTTTTCTACGGGAAAAATAGTAGAGTCGGGGGCTGCTTGCCGTAGTTGTCCTATCGACTGATTTGTTTGATTTCATCATGATAACAATTTTAGTATTGGTCCATATATAAAGCGCATTGGATTATAAGGCGCCCTGTCTATTTTGGAGAAAATTTAAGACTTTTATGTGCACCTTATAGTCGTGAAAATACGGTATATTTCAAATTCAGTCCTCAATAATCAGACGTATAATATTTTTAGGAACGCTATTTACTTACGGCAATGTATTTGGGCTTGGGATCAGATTGCATCATGGAATTTGTCCTTGCCATTACAGGAGGACTTTGCGCAAAATCGGGAATTCATCACGTTGGTGGTTTACAAGACGGACGGAAAGAAGGTTTACTATCCAGGTGGGTGGGACTCAAGACCACAGTCTGGACAAATCAAGGTTTGGATCATTTTTGGCATAATTGTAAATTTTGTTTTGACCTCCCCTCGCAGCCGAGCCCCCTCCTTACATCGACGGGATCCGCATCAACAGCCCCCACTACCTGACCAAAATACGCCTGAGCGGGGGCGGCTCGCACACCTTCACGCTAGTGGTGTCGCAGTACGAGAAGCAGAACACCATCAACTACACACTGAGAGTAAGGATCTCTTCTTACCTTCTACTCCACAGGTCTCAAAGTAGCGGCCCGGGGGCCAAATCTGGTCCGCCGCATCATTTTGTGTGGTCCGAGAAAGTAAATGATGAGTGCCGACTTTCTGTTTTAGGATCAAATTGAAATGAAGAGTATAGATGTATATTACATTTCCTGATTTTCCCCCTTTTAAATCAAGAATTGTCATTTTTTAATCCACTTTTTCTTTGTTTTTAGTTCAAAAATCATTTTCTAAAATCTAATATATATTTTAAAAAGCTAAAATAAACATTGTTTTAGATCTATAAAAAAAACGGAATATTCAGGGATTTTAATCCAGTTCTTTTAATCCATCTTTCTGTTTTAGGGTCAAATTCAAATGAAGAGTATAGATGTATATTCAATTTCCTGATTTTCCCCCTTTTAAATCAATAATTGTCATTTTTTAAATCCATTTTTTCTTTGTTTTTAGTTCAAAAATCATTTTGTAAAATCTAAAAATATATAAAAAACTAAAATAAACATTGTTTTAGATCTATAAAAACTGAATATTCAGGGATTTTAATCCATTTATAAAAAAAAAAAATCTAAATATTATATCTAAAATGGTCCGGCCCACATGAAATGGAGTTGACGTTAATGCGGCCCGCGAACCAACCCGAGTATGACACCCATGTTCAACTCCATATATTCGGGTCAAAAAAATCAAGAAGTCATTACCGTATTTTCTGGTATAAAAGCCGTATTTGTCGCTCCAAAAAAATGATGGCTTCATCCAGGGTACGGCTTTTATGCACACACATTTGGCCTGAAATGAGAAATTGTCAGAATCAGCCATTTTATGGGGACAGCTTATACGCAGATGCGGCTAATATGCGAGAAAATATGGTAAATACAAATGTCTAATGTGTGTGTGTGTGTGTTTTTTTTTTTTGTTGCTCAGGTGTACTCCGGTTGCAAATTCAACTTCTCCAAAATTCCAAATCCCTTCACACACACCAAAAGGGTACGTCGTGGATGGACAGTCATTTTTTGTGGTTTTTGTGTGTGAATTTGACTTGGTGTGTCCTTTTTTGTGTTTTTTTTGTGTGAATTTCTCATTTTGTGTACATTTTGTTTTGTGTGTGAATTTGACGTGTGCCAGTTTATGTACTTTTGTGTTTGTGTGTGTGTGAATTTGATATTTTGTGTGCTTTTGTTGTTTTTGTTTGTTTTGGGGTGTGAAATTCACATTTTGTGTATTTATTTGTTTGTGTGTGTGTGTGTGTGTGTTTGACATTTTGTGTGGTTTTTCTGTTTCGTTTGTTTTGGGGTGTGAATTTGAACCTTTGTGTATTTATTTGTTTGTTTTGTGTGTGTGTGAATTTGACATTTTGTATGCTACTCGTGTACTATTTTTGTTTTGTGTGTGAATTTGACGTGTGCCAGTTTATGTACTTTTCTTTGTGTGAATTTGACATTTTGTGTGCTGTTTTAGTTTTTTGGGTCGTAAATTTCATGTTTTGTGAGCTAGTTGTGTACTATTTTTGTGTGTGTATGTGAATGTCTGCCAGTTTGTGTACTTTTTTGTTTTTGTGTGCTTTTTCTGCCCATTGTTTTGTATGTGTGTTGAGAAACATGCGTGTGTATATACCTCAGATTAACGGCCAATGGAAAGGCGCCAGCGCTGGTGGTTGCGGGAACTACAAGGACACGCACAAGAACAATCCCATGTTCCAGCTGCAAGTGGAGCGGCCCGGTCCGCTACTAATAGAACTTCGAGGATCCAGGTGACGACCCACTCTCATTTCATTCACGTCCACCACGGACGGCGTCCAATTCCCTCCGTTTTTGACACCCCCCCCCCCCCGTTCAGGCAGTACAGCGTGGGCTTCGAGATGATCACCGTCACCACCGCCAACGCCAGTGACTCCGCCGCCAATTCCACGCCCAAGAGGACCAGCGGAGATTACAGGTGAGCCTGGCAACCCTTGAAAAATGACATTAACCCCCTGTCGCCCCCCAAATCATTTGCACCCAGGGCACATTGCCCAGAGCAAAAACCGGCCCTGCAGAAATGTCAAAAAAACACGACTTTTCGGTTTTTTTTTTTGCAGATGTGGTTTTTGCTACATGGAGGCGGAGCACGTGGCGGCCGGCGTGTACAACGTCATGCCCACCACTTTCCTGCCGAAACAGGAAGGACCCTTTTTCTTGGACTTTGCCAGCATTGCCCCTCTGAAAGTGGCGCAACTGCAATGACGACGCCCACCTGCCATGGCAGAGACATTAAAGCCAAATGGCGATCCTTTCAGGTACGCCGTTGGCACACGCGCAAACACTTTGAATGAAGACTTTGGAACGCCATTAAACGGGATGTTATTCAACAAAACCAAATGTGTAAAATAACCACTTGCCTTTTAAAGGGTTTTGCATCACTGTTCGCTGTGGTACTTGGATGTTTGGTCGCCGGACTTTTGGTCGAACGGACCTTTGGTCGCCCGGACGTTTGGTCGCCCGGACGTTTGGTCGCCCGGACGTTTGGTCGCCCGGACGTTTGGTCGCCCGGACGTTTGGTCGCCCGGACGTTTGGTCGCCCGGACGTTTGGTCGCCCGGACGTTTGGTCGCCCGGACGTTTGGTCGCCCGGACGTTTGGTCGCCCGGACGTTTGGTCGCCCGGACGTTTGGTCGCCCGGACGTTTGGTCGCCGGGACGTTTGGTAGAACAGGTTCAAATTATGACAGAGAGAGGGAGAGTTTGGAGTTTAATATCTAAATACTGTTGAAACCAGCTCTCAAAACTTTATTCATGTGATTCATGAGAGGGAGAGTTTAATATCTAATATCAAAATATCAATAAGAGCACTCATTTAACACATCGGCTGCTGCCATTGACTGCCATAGGCGTCCATTTAACACATTATTATTTTATTAAATAAATAAAAGTGAGAATTTTTGGATTAAATGTTTCGTATTCAACAGTATTTAGACAGACAGTATTTAGATCATTTCAACAGTATTTTGAGAGCTGGTTTCAACAGTATTTAGATATTAAACTCTAAATTCTCCCTCTCTCTGTCATAATTTGAACCTGTTCTACCAAAAGTCCGGGCGACCAAAAGTCCAATTACGGTTCGCTGTAGTTGCGACTTTTCCTGAAAGGGTTAAAACAACTCAAGGCAGGATGGAGTGAGTGCAACATTTTCTTTATTCAACAGTCCGCTTGTAACATCTTCACTGCAAAACATTGACTAGGACAAAAACATCAACATCACGCCGAATACAAAATGGAGGGACAAAAAACACACACAAAAACCTGTCAGTCTCCATCCAGAGTCCTTTTGGGCCGAGCGCTAGTGCTCCGCGCTTTTGACCTCGCCGCGTTGACGTTGGCGTCGCAGGTTGAGGAAGCTGAAGCCGGCCTCCAGGTTAAAGCTCCGCCTCTTGGCGCCACGAGGGTCGTTGTCGTCGTTCCCAAGCTTGGCGGCGGCGGCGGGGGTGGGCCCCCCGTCCGTCGGCATCTCCGCGCCCTCCGCTCGGTCGCCTGCAACGGGACGGGGTGGAACGTTAGCCCTCGCAAAAGTATTGGGACACAATACGGGAATTGGAGAAATGCAGGGTGTTCTAAAATGTTTGGTGGGCCAATCATTTTGACAATTTTCGTTGGGATGACATTCAATTTTCACATCTTGTGTAGAAATGTTTCAAGTTTTTGTGTGTAACTTTTGGCAATTCTGTCTTTTCAGGTTAACAAATGACATTCTACTCTATGAAAAATATGCACTAACAGGTAAAGGTTTGCTTTTGCTCAAATTATATCTGCTACTCAAAATATGGGATCTGATGTCCTAGTTGGCCTAATCACATACTAACATGAAAAACTTGGAAGTTATGCAGGGTCGGCCCAGGTTAGTATTTGGATGGGAGACCAACCCACCGACTGATCGATCGCCTGGCAACTCGAACTTACTCTTATGTTACCAAGTGCTCACTTAGCCTGTGAGAAGCAGTGGCATCTATCATTCACACTACTTCTATTGGAGGGTTGTGGCTTAACTGGTTAGTGCGTCACCCTTGGAGCTCTGGCTGCGTGGGTTCAAATCCCCATTCGGTATACCTTTTTGTTTATCTCTTTGTGCCCTAAACCCATGTCATTTTTTTTTTTTTTACTTGAACTATTGTAGGCTCCGCTGGCTGAGTGGTTAGAGCATTAGCCTCTGAGAGCCAGGGTCCTGGGTTTGAATCCTGGTCACTAACTGGAAACAAAAATCTTGAGTGCCTCCCGCCAGAGGTGCAAGGGGACCAAATGTTTTGGTCCCAAAACACATGGACATTAAGACACTTGGGGACATTGAGACACTTGGTCCCCTCCCGCCTTCGGCGGGAGGGGACCAAGTGTGTTGGTTCCCTCCCGCCTTTGGCGGGAGGGAACCAAGATTTTTGTTTCCGGTTGTGACCGGGATGCGAACCCACGACCCTGGATCTCAGAGGCTAATGCTCTAACCGCTCAACCGGCGGAGCCCCCAATAGTTTAAGTTAAAAAAAAAAAAATGACATGGGTTTAGGGCACAAAGAGATAAACAAAAAGGTATACCGAATGGGGATTTGAACCCACGCAGCCAGATCTCCAAGGGTGACGCACTAACCAGTTAAGCCACGACCCTCCAATAGAAGTAGAGTGAATGATAGATGCCACTGCTTCTCACAGGCTAAGTGAGCACTTGGTAACATAAGAGTAAGTTCGAGTTGCCAGGCGATCGATCAGTCGGTGGGTTGGTCTTCCATCCAAATACTAACCTGGGCCGATCTTGCTTAACTTCCAAGTTTTTCATGTTAGTATGCTATTAGGCCAACTAGGACATGAGATATCTTATCTTGAGTAGCACCTATAATTTGAGCAAAAGCAAATTTTGACCTGTTGAGTGCACATTTTTGATTGAGTTTAGCCCACAAACAGTATTTAGATGAAAGGGATTTGTACGAAAGGATCAGGGTGTGTAAAAAGTGACCCAAACTCACCTCTCTGAGCGTCGCAATCGGGCGACGAAGCCCCGCTGCACTCGCTCCGAGGGCCCAGCACGGGCGAGACCAGGCCCAGATCCCACGGGGGACCGATGGCCTCGGGCAAGTCCGGGCTGCGCGGCGACGGAGAGCGGCGGGGCGAAGGGTGGGCGGGCTCCCGGGGGCCGTCGGCGGCGGAATCCCAGCTGCACGTGGAGCGCGTCTCCGAGTCTTCGCCGGACGCCGCCGGGCCATCGTCCGAGCACGTGGACGTCGCTGCCGGGGGGAAGGCCAGATAATGAGGAGGGGGGTGCGCGAGGGGGCCGGAAAAGCCCGGCGGGGACGGGCCTTACTGGAATCGCCGTCCCAGCCCACGCCGGGCTCCCGCAGGCCGGCGACGGAGCCGGAGCGGCGGCGGTGGATCTCGTCCGAGATGGATTCCAAGTTGCCCAGGGCCGCCCTGTACTGGCCTTTGGCCCGCCACAAACGGGCCTGCCGCTCGTCCACCGTGGTCTTCAGGTTCTGCGCCAAAGGAGACCACCATGAGTTCGCCGGGAAAGGAACGCCAACGAGCGTCAATCGCCTACCTCCAGTTGAAAGTAGAACTTGGCTTTCATCTCAAAGTAGGGCCTGGAAATGAACGGAAAATGGACGTAAAGCCATTATAATCGTGGAAATAGAAACATATGTTTGTTAATATGTGCCGTCCCTTATTAATAAATAAATCAAACTCAAGTACTACATTAATTTCTTAAGCAGACAATGTTTACAAAGAAGATACGTTTGTACAATTATACTAAACATTACATTTGATTTTATATTTGTCAATAAAAATACTTTTATAAATAAAAAATGTACTTTTTTATTATTTAAAAGCCATATTAATCGTGGAAATAGAAACAAATGTTCGTTAATATGTGCCGTCCCTTATTAATAAATAAATCAAACTCAAGTAATATGTTAAATTCTTAAGCAGACAACGTTTACAAAGAAGATAAGTTTGTACAATTATAGCAAACATTACATTTGATTTTATATGTCAAAAAAAAATACATTTATACAATGTACTTTAATTTTTAAATTTAGCGAGAAATTTTAAGAAATTAAACGACATTCAACGTTTTTGCTTTTAAAAATTCAATAAAAATTTGAATGTATAAATGTAACCTTTTTAGGTTCAATGTATTTATTATATATATATATTATTTTTTAGGTTCAATTTATTTTTTATATATTATTTTTAGGTTGAATTTATTTTTTATATATTATTTTTAGGTTCAATTTATATATTATTTTTAGGTTCAATTTATTTATTATTATATACATACATTATTTTTAGGTTCAATTTATTTATTATTATTTATATATTATTTTTAGGTTGAATTTATTTATTGTTATTTATATATTATTTTTAGGTTCAATTTATTTATTATATATATATATATATTATTAATATATTATTTTTAGGTTCAATATTATATTTTGTTTTCAAAAATCTATAAAGATTTTTTTTTTTTACAGTAATGATAAAATAAGAGTAGACTCACTTGGACTTGGCGATGGGACGTTTGAGTTTCTTCTCCAGCTGCTTCATGCGCCCGATGGCCGCCGCGTGCTTGGCCGCCGTCTCCTTGTGCGCCGCCTCGCTCCTGGCCTTCTCTTGCTCCGCCTCCGCCACCTGCCGACAGGGATCCACGTCTTAGGGACGGCTCCGTTGCCACTGCCATCGCCATCGCCCTCGCCACTTACCCGCTGCGTGGCGTGGTTGAGCATCTCCTGCCAGGCCGAGTCAAAGTGTCGGCGGTCCTCCTCCAGGAGGCGCTGCTCGGCCAGCGAGATGGTCTCCTTGGCGGCGCGGAGGACTTCCGAGGCCCTGTGGAACTCCTGCGTGGCCTTCTGGGCCTCCAGCTGGGCCTGAATCAAACAAGCCCCTCCCATTAGTCTTTCGTCAATTTCCCCGTGGCAACCGGACTGCGATTGGTTCCAACTTTGATTTTTTTTGTGGGCGGGGCCAAGAAAACTAATGATGAGTCAACGTCATGATTAAAAGTGCCATCAAATGTGAGCATGTCAAAAAATAAAATAACAATGCCAATGCAATTTTACAAGTAAAAAAATATTGTTTCATTCAAATCTGCCTGTTTTTTAAAAGCTTTTTCTCACGACTCAACCAAAAAACACCCATTTTTTTCTGACAGATTAATGGCTGTTCAAAGGGTTAAACGAGCGACCCAAAAAAGTTCAGAATTTGGGTCAATTCGTCGCTACTTTCCTCACTTTAATTCATTTAACCTAACACGCTCAATTACGCTTTGAAGCTTTTGGAAAAGCAACACAAGGGGCATCCTTGTTTTGCCCAAACAAAGTTAAACCGACAATCTTTTCATCTTACAATTCTGTCACGGTGCACTTTTTAATTCATTTGAAAAAGACATTCCTCGCCAAATAGGACCACCGAATGCGAAAGTAACTCACCTGTCGAGCCACGCGCCGTGCCTCCCAGTACGGTTTGGACTCGTCGACGGGCTTGCCGATTCTGTCGAGCAGCTCGTCCAGCTTGACGGTGGCGTCCACCAGAACCGAGCGGAATTTTTGCCTCGCTTCCTGTTAAAAGAAAAAAAAATGTTTAAAAAAAAGCACATCTCCTCTTTTGCAACCAGAGTGGGACATCCCGTCACAAGATGGAGATTGTCTATTTGCTGAATTCGAGACAAGAGAGCCAGAGAGATTTTTGCGACAAGAGCGGGACATCCCGTCCACAGACCGAGATTGTCTATTTGAGGCGGGAGACTTCGGACTTGCTTTTACGACGTTGCTGACCCGCAAACGTCAAAATGGGCGGCCGAGATTAAACAGTGGTGGGCCGTCAGGGTCTTCAAGGCCTTCTCTGCTGGCCTAAGAAATATCTGAATCGTATTTTATATTTTGTCCATCAATACTTATGAAATAATTCCAAATTGTCTGTTAGCTTCCTTTCCGCCTGGTTGCACTGCTTCCAGATGTGTTTTCATATTGAAGCATTTAACCAATCACATTTCAGCCATTATTTGTTCCCAGGGTCAGGAAATCTGCCTCAAAGCCTTCACAATCAGTTCTGCGGGCTCTGCCGCTTTAAACAAGCGTCAATAAGACTGTTGCTTTAACCAATCAAATTTCAGGTTGGCAACACCACAATGTATTGTCGCGGGCGTAGGGATACGTCATTGCCTTGTCGCAGGCGGAGGGATACGTCATCGCTTTCACCAACTATGAGGCTAGTGATTAGCCAGAGCTATCAAACTGTATTTGGAGCGTGCTGCACAAGCAAATATATTGTTGTGTTGATTTAAAGCCATTTTCAAGACGGACTATGCCAGAAATACGACAGGCTCGACTTTTAGCATTAGCTTCGATGACGATAGAAAAGAAGGAAGGAAGAAAGAAAGGAGGATGGATATTGTGTACAGTTAAAAAGGATTTTTGGTAAGTAAAATATGGCTATATTTCTAAATAATATTTCAATTGTGGGCCAAGTTCTGATATCTGAAAAGCTCCAGTGTTTGTATTTAATCACTAAATGCTGCTAGGAAGTGGATTTTACCCCATTTTAGTACTTTTTTTTGCCGTTTCGCCATTGACGTCCATCTTTTCCCAGGTAAATCACCTCCCTTGCCCGGTTGTAATGTCTGAAAAGCTCCAGTATTTGTATTTAATCATGAAATACTGCTAGGAAGTGGATTTTACCCCAATTTTGTGCATTGATTTAATGATTATTTTTTTAGGTGTCGCAGCTGTAGCTGCAGTCGAGGTTTTATAGCCATAAAATAGTTTTTGAGGGTTGGATTGAGTCGTTGAAGGCGCTACGAGGAAATGCACGGCCCGCCACTGAGTTTGAATGATGCTACGGGGTCACCCGGGCAAGTCAGGCGGCTTTCACGTGAAAAAGAAGAAGAAACAACAATAGACCTTTTCTTTCGCTGATGTCAGGAAAAAAATAGGAGTGACCCAAGAATGTAGGGATTGCAAGTCTATAAGCATGAAATTGTACACGCTTATGTTAGCTAACCGTCCCGTTAACTCAATGGCTGCCACGGACTAAAGATAGCCACAAGGCGTTTAAAATGTAGCGTTTGATTTCATTAAAGACTCAAACTTAAGGCTAGGCTTTAGTACAGTAATCCCTCGAATATCGCAGCCTCAACGTTCGCGGCTTCACTACATCGTGGATTTTTTTTTGGGAGGATTTTTAAAAAAAATTACATTACGATAGTAAACATTTAAACTTTTTTTTAGAGATGTCTTTTGTGCCATGTCCTTAAAAAGTTTTTTTTGCTGAGTAAAATGTTCACATTAGGTCAAATTTAAGTTCCATAAGCACTGAACATTTCAATTGGGTTGACTAAGCTAAAAATAGCTTAGTGTTTTACAGTATTCCATAAATAGCACAAGATTATACTTGAAATATCTTGATGAATTTCTCTTGTGTAGCGAATAATTTTGTTTCGGTTCAATAAGCCTCAATAACTGAAAGCAAGTATACAAATGTTAGCTTTCAAAAATCTCCTTCTCTAGCATAAGAGTGCGTAATCAAGACGAAAATAACCTCTAGCGCCATCTCGCATTGGTTGATGTCGTCAGACGATTGGTTGAGCCGCTCGAGCTCGCCCTGTAAAACAGGAAGTGAAATGTGAAGCTAAACTATTGACATTCTAACAGTGGCTGCATTTTTTTTATGAATACGGAATATCCCAAGTTTATCATTCAATTTCCTAGTTCTTGAAAATCATTTTATTTTTCTATATTTACTTAATTTGTTTACATATTTTATTTATAATTATTTCCACTTTAATTTTTTCTTCCATTTTTAATGATGATGCTCAATTTTTTTGTTGCTTTTCTCTATGTTCGATTGGCTTTAATATACATACATGTTCTGATACATGAAAATGATATGTAGCATTTTTCTGGAATATTAATATCAAGTTGGAAATATTTGTATGGTGACAACAATAGCCGGCAGGTGTTGCCCCTTCCTTTTTCAATAAGCACATGGGAAGTTTGATTTTTTTTCCAACTTCCGTATTTTTTTTTTTGCAGAACTGAACTGGACTTTTTTGGGGTCATCGGTACACAAAAAATACAATGCAATGTTACAATACTGGGGAATTTTGAAAATGTATAAATGATTACGTTATTTAAAACTAATTACAACAGATAAAAAATGTATAAATGATTACGTTATTTAAAACTAATTATAACAAATACAAAATGTATAAATGATTACGTTATTTAAAACTAATTATAACAAATAAAAAATATATAAATGATTACGTTATTTAAAACCAATTATAACAAATAAAAAATATATAAATGATTACGTTATTTAAAACTGATTATAACAAATAAAAAATATATAAATGATTACGTTATTTAAAACTAATTATAACAAATAAAAAATATATAAATGATTACGTTATTTAAAACTAATTATAACAAATAAAAAATATATAAATGATTACAACGTTATTTAAAACTAATTATAACAAATAAAAAATGTATAAATGATTACGTTATTTAAAACTAATTATAACATAATAAAAAATATATAAATGATTACGTTATTTAAAACTAATTATAACAAATACAAATATTTATAAATGATTACGTTATTTAAAACTAATTATAACAAATAAAAAATGTATAAATGATTACAACGTTATTTAAAACTAATTATAACCAAATATACCTTAGTTACGGTGCCAAATAATACTTTAGTTATCTATTTTTGTTTGGAAACAAACAAATGTCCAATTCACATATTTCAGTGCCATTGACGGCGAAACACGTCCGAGCAGGTTTTGACTGAATTTAAGGGTTGGGTTTCATTTCCATCAACACATGATTGCAGACACATTAATCATCCGGTTAACAACGCCATTCATTAAAAGAGATAACATTTACAATAGACATCATTTAAAATGGGACAGATTTGCTCAGGCGAGCGGTTACCTGGATGCGGGGGTCCACTTCTTCATCCTCGTAGTCCGTCTCGTCGTCACAGCGTCGGGGGTCCATTGTTCGAGACCCGAAAAACAGCTAGGCGACGGTGGAGAGACGCTTATCGAGCTAACGAGAGAAAACGCATTTCGCTCGGTTTCCGAATGGGGTTCTTTCGTTCTTGTCGGAAAACCGAAGAACTAAAGAAAGAGCCCGACTCGGTCCGTTACGTTTTCCACGAGTCGAGTGAATGAATAAACGAAAGAAAAGAATGAAGATTCGTCTTGTCGACCTCCCCAAAAGACCCTCCTTTTCCGGTTCTTGCTTGATTGACAGCTCATTTGGCCAATGGCGGGGTGCGACCGTGCGAACGCTTCCGGTAAGGGCTTCTCGTTTTAATTAAAAAAAAAAATCAGATATAAAGCACGCAATTGCATCAAACAACGACAAAAAAACAAGAAATGACAAGGAACATGAAAAATATGCTATGTCAAAAATTAAACGTTAACGGCCTTGAAGGGAATTACGTGTTATTATTTTCCCAAATTATGTCCAGTGAACATATTAAGGCAAGGAATAATATAGCTTCATTGAAAAACAACTATGCTACTCACGTTGCTAAAGTGGACGGCTAGCGCTGTCAATGGCACTGAAAAACAAGCACTCCCTGCCAGACGACCCAGTTTAAATCAATTTAATCAAGTTAATGTAGTTGTTCACAGTTTTGAATAAAGTTATGAAACTTAAACCTAGTTTCACACAAACGTCAGCCATTTTAACAATTAAGATAGACACGCTACTAAGGCAGCTTCTTAAAGCTACAGTACCTAATTTACGGGAGCCATTTTTAAACAATGTTTATTAAAATTGTTTACAATCGGGTCTTAAGTATGCCATCCCAAAGTGAACACACAATAAGTACTAATATTATACCATATTTTCCAGACTTTAAGTCGCATTTTTGTCATAGTTTGTCTAGGCCTACAATTCTAGTGGGGCTTGTGTTTATTAAACACAACAGTGATATTGTGTTTTTGTTATCCAAAATACTAATCTGATGACATGGTCCCCCACACACACAAAGACAGATATAGACAACTCTGTTTGTATGTTTTTGGCACAGTCTTTTGCTTGCTCAAAAACATAACAAACAAGGGTTGTCATGGCGCAGCTGCGCTCTGGAGGGCGTCTCATCAGATTAGAAGCAATACTCAGAAATGTTTGCGTTTCTAAAAAACTTGGAAGCGATAGTCTGAAAGCCCGCGACACTTGTTTTGTCGACGGAAAAAAGCTCTCTCAAAATGACGCCGTCGTGCAAGATAATTATCAGCATGCTAATTCTAAGTTGGCTATAGCGCTTTTTTCTTTTTAAAATTCGCCATTACTACGAAAAAGGAGGGAAATGTGACATCCAGTCATCTCAGTTCATCAATAGTAAATGTCCATTTCATTTAACGTATGACTATTCATATCATTAATGTATACTGTTAGCAGGGGCGGTCCGTGCATTTTCTCATAGCGCCTTCAACGAATCAATCCAACCCTCAAAAACTATTTTATGGCTATAAAACCTCGACTGCAGCTACAGCTGCGACACATAAAAAATAACCAATATATCAATGCACAAAAATGGGGTAAAATCCACTTCCTAGCAGCATTTAGTGATTAAATACAAACACTGGAGCTTTTCAGATATCAGAACTTGGCCCACAATTGAAATATTATTTAGGAATATAGCCATATTTGACTCACCAAAAATCCTTTTTAACTGTCCACAATATCCATCCTCCTTTCTTTCTTCTTTCTTTTCTATCGCTATCGAAGCTAATGCTGAAAGTCGAGCCTGTCCTGTCGTATTTCTGGAATAGTCCGTCCTGAAAATAGCTTTAAATCAACACAACAATATATTTGCTTGTGCAGCACGCTACAGATACACTTTGGTAGCTCTGGCTAATCACTAGCTTGGTGAAAACAATGACGTATCCCTCCGCCTGCAACAAGGCAATGACGTATCCCTACGCCCACGACAATACATTGAGGTGTTGCCAACTCGAAATCTGATTGGTTAAAGCGACAGTCTTATCGACGCTTGTTTAAAGCGGCAGAGCCCGCAGAACTGATTGTGAAGGCTTTGAGGCAGATTTCTGACCCTGGCAACAAATAATGGCTGAAATGTGATTGGTTGAATGCTTCAATATGAAAACACATCTGGAAGCAGTGCAACCAGGGGGAAAGCAATGAAAGGAAGCTAACAGACCATTTGGAATTATTTCATAAGTATTGATTTTCTTAGGCCAGCAGAGAAGGCCTTGAAGGCCCTGACGGCCCGCCACTGAATGTTTGTATGGAATTGTTTAAAAAGGCAGAACAAATCTGCAAATGACCTATTTTTTTAAATGTGTGACCTATTTTAGCAACAAATGCATGACATTACACAACATTAAATTTAATTAGAATGATCTCTAACTTCATTAACTTGTTTGTCATCCCCCATTTAAGCAAAAAAAAAAGTCTAATGCCAAAGGAATAAACACTTGATACTTTATAAACAACTTCTGGGCGCTTTGAAGTGACCTATTTGTTATCGGGACTAGCTTTGTAGTGTAAACGCTACTTAAAGCGTTAAATTTGCTCTCTTTTTCCGCATTTTCATGTTAATCTGTGTGACGGAGATGAAAGGTCTTCACGCTCTACTGACCCCGCGGGACTCCATCTTACCTAATTGGCCTTAAAAAATAAATAAAGAAAGAAAGCCACCTTGACACCAAGGTGCACTTCCGCCCTCCCGCCACCAGGGCAATAACAGGATGGCAGGGCGCGACACGTAAACGACAGGAAAGGCGAGGACGGGAAGCGTCCCCACCTTGTTTGACTCCAAGGTTGGGATGTTGAGGGGAGGACATTTTGACATTCAGTCATATTGGAGGGTGCTGGAGCCTATCGCAGCTAAGTAGAGGGGATACCCTGAATCAGTGACTAGCCAATTGCAGGGCACGAGACAAACAACCCATCACTTATTGCTTAGCCCCTGTCAAAGTGGTGGCCCGGGGGCCAAATCTGGCCCGCCGCATCATTTTGTGTGGCCCGGGAAAGTAAATGATGAGTGCCGACTTTCTGTTTTAGGATCAAATTCAAAGGAAGAGTATAGATGTATATTAAATGTCCTTATTTTTCCCCTTTTAAATCAATAATTGTCATTTTTTAATCATTTTTTTCTGTGTTTCTAGTTCAAAAATCATTTTGTAAAATTAAAAACAAATTTAAAAAAAGCTAAAATAAACATTGTTTTAGATCTATAAAAAACGGAATATTCAGGGATTTTAATCCAGTTCTTTTAATCCATTTATAAAAAAAAATCTAAATATTATATCTAAAATGGTCCGGCCCACGTGAAATCAAGTTGACGTTAAAGCGTCCCGCGAAACAACCAGAGTCTGACACCCCTGGCTTAGGGGCAATTTAGAGTGTTAGCCAGCTAGCCTAGCATCCATATTTTTGGCATGTGGGAGGAAACTGGAGTACCCGGAGAAAACCCACACAAGCCCAGGGAGAACATGTAAACTCCACACTACAGTGAAAAGCCACACTTGGGATCGAACCCTCGACTGCGAGGCCGACGCGCTAACCACTTCACCATCGGTCCGCTAATAATTTTCATTTATTTCTAAAACGTCCATCAATTATTTTTAATTGTCAACTAAAAGTAGGGAGACTGAAAAAAATCAAAATTTGCAATTACAATTGTATTCCTTTTTAAGCAATCATGTTTTTTTTCT
Organism: Stigmatopora argus; assembly: GCF_051989625.1. Taxonomy (NCBI): domain Eukaryota; kingdom Metazoa; phylum Chordata; class Actinopteri; order Syngnathiformes; family Syngnathidae; genus Stigmatopora; species Stigmatopora argus. The sequence continues at coordinate 22,002,958 of NC_135390.1, forward strand.
GGAGAATCTCATTTAATTTAAAAAAGATTGTCTGGTGCTAGCATTGCGCAATCAACGCGCTTGTGTTGCCTATGATTTTTTTTTTTTTAAATGAAGGTGACAGCGCACTGTCATTAGTCAGCGAAATCGTGGAAGTTATGTAAGCGCCCAGTAAAAGCTTGGTCACATGACCTTTAGCTGGCTTTCACTTCCTGTCCACTTCCTCAGGATGACTACGAGGCTATTTGTCATTCAACAAATCCACCTTGTTTTTTTGCCAACTTTTTTTTTAAATATACTTTGAATTCACTGTCCTGGTTCGTGAACAAAAATCAAGTTTTATTTATAAAAGTGGCTTTGAATTGAGAGTAAAAAGGCGGAAGTATTTACGATGGGATTTTGACAAACTTGCTTTGCAAGAAAACTCTGTCGACGCAAAGTCCTTCTTTTTTGTTGACCGTCTCCCGCCGCACGTATTCGTTGGAGACGCAGTGGAAGCCCGCCTCCGAGAAAAGCGCCGCCAGAAAGTCTGGGAACACACAGACGCGGTGCATGCTGGGAAACGACGCATCATGGACGATGATTGACGGCCGATGGGGTGCTTCTTTAAAAACTAAAAGTGTTTATTGTTCATTTAAGGGGGGAAAAAAAACTGAAAATTCAATCATTGTCTCCTAAACTGTTAAATTGTTTGTTTTTATTGGATATTTAAAAAGTTAACATTTTTGGGGGGCTCCAAACTCATTTTTTGGGCCACGTCGTAGTTACAATTTTATAATAGAATGATAATAATAAAATATTTCTTTTTTTAAATCTTTACTCAACAGTAAATTTTCTATTTTTTAAAATTAATTAATTTAAATTTAAAGTAAAAAGCTTTCTTCATTTTATTTATATTTGTAATATTTAGATTTAAAAAGAATAGTGAAAAAAAACCTGAGTGTAATTTTTAAAAATTTAATTATTTGTTCAACCTTTTTCTCACAAATGGCAAAAAAATCAAATCTTCCCTTTTTTATCTAATAACTTGTTTTTCATTTTAAAAGAAACATGCACATTTTAATTTTTATTTACAATTTAAAAAAATACGTTGAAATATTCTTTTTTCGTTTACTTTAAAAAAAAATCAATAAAAAAAAAAACGATTTGTTTTTTTTATCAAAAGCAAATCTTTCAATGTTTTTAATTTAAAAAAATATAAAGACAAGGAAAAAAAAGAGTAAATATGATTAACCTTTTAAATTTTAGTATCAAGTCGACGCAATATACTACATTTTGGCGGGCCGCACAAAGTGACTTGGCGGGCCGGATCTGGCCCCCGGGCCTTGCTTGGACACCAAATAGTTTTTTTTGGTCTACAATTCATAATATTGGTTCTAAAGTATCTATTGTGGGTGCGAACGTCAATTGAAGTTGTTACCTTTGGAAAAGAAGTAGGATCTGGTCCCGTCCTGTCTCACGTAGAAATTCTCCGCCAATTTGCTGCTGGCTTTGAACCTCCGCATGGCGTGGTCACGCACGCCGTAGTCCCGGAAGAGAACGGCGCCGCCGCTTTTCAGCACCTTTCGGGGGAGAGCCGCCGAGTATTAAGACCACCGGGCCAACCGGGCCGTGCCATGCCGAGCGTGGAGCCCCCACCTACCCCGTGGACGTTGCGCAGGGCCGACGCCATCTTGTCGGGATGGATGGCGGACAGCACGAAGATGAGCGTGGCGAGGTCCACACTCCCCTCGGGGACGTTGTCCCGCAAGTCGTCACGGGTCAGGTCGCACTGGAAGACGGCGCAGCGTTCGGGACAAAACTGTGGATTTTTCTGTCGGTGTAAAAAAACAAATGTAATCTTAAAGGTAAGAAAAATAGAACAATTTGATGGTCCAGATCAGGGGTCGGAAACCTTTTTGACGAAGAGAGCCACAAACAATTCATATTTTCTAATGTTATTCCTTGTGAGCCATACTACGAATTTAAAAGTCAAAATACATACATTTAAACGAGTGCCTTTTCAATTTTTTTAAATAATTTCACCACTTTTAAAGTGGAAAAAACTGAATATTTTTTAAAAGATTCTTATGCTGTTGCTAATCAATGAGAGGATGCATTCCATAAGAGTCTACTGCAAAAAAAAAAGAAGATTAAAGCAAAAAAAAGAAGAAGATTAAAGCAGTTCTAAATGTAATATCTCAGTTGTGTCAACAGCGATTTCCATATTTCAGCTCACAGGTTGGCAAAGAGCCAGATGCACCCATCAAAAGAGCCACATGTGGCTCCCGAGCCATAGGTTCCCTACCCCTGGTCCAGATTCTGCTTTTCTTGCGTTTTTTCCATGGAATCTCACTTTGACAAAGTCGACGGCTCTGGGCGAGAAATCGCAGGCGTAGACAAAGATGTCACGACCGTCCTCCAGAAGCGGGAAGATGCAATTCCCGACGCCGCATCCGGCCTCCAGCAGGACCAACTTTTGCGACTCGCACTGAAAAAAACAACAGAAATATCTTTTTATTGTTGGCTTTTTTTAATCGGATATTGTCGATTCGGGTAAGTTGTTGCTGTCCTTGACGGTGAGAGATGTTCAATTGTAAATTGATGGCTTTAAAATGGTTTTGATTAAAAAATAAAAAATTGAACAAATTTTAAACATTAAATATTTTTAATCAAAATAAATAATAAAAAAAATAATGCGAACAAATTTTAAACATTTAAGAATTTTAAAAAATAATTCGATTTATTTAGTGTTGACAGCAAAATTTTAAATTGCAATGATTCTTTATTAGTGGAAATGAAAATAAAATGAAATAAGAAAATTGATTACAGTCGATGTTTATACAAATTGTATTAAATTAATATTTTGAACGTGTAGTTTTATTTAAAAATGCAATGAAATTGCTTTAATGAATGAAAAAAAATAATAATAACTCGAAAATATAACATGAAATACTAAATAAAATTAATTTAACAAAACGAGGTGATATTATTGGCCTTTTTTTCAGTTATTCACTTTAAAAAATAACTTGAGTTTAATTGATATTCATAAAAAACAATTAAATATATTTTAAAAAACGACGTCAATTGGGTCAATGAATTAGTACTTGTCACACAACAAGAACTTTACTTTCACAAAAATAAACAAAAAACTAACCTGCCTACACGTCGCGAGCTCGTCGAATTCCCTACTCGTCCAGTGTCTGTCCTTGAAGAAATTCGTTGTGTTCCTCTTGTAGAACAAATCCCAATTCTTCTGCGCTTCTTTCTCCAGCTTCATCTGCTTAAAGGTCGACACCAAAGTATCTTCTCCTCCATTTTTCTCTCCCACCTGCTTAAAAACGCTTTGTTGGCTGACTTCATCTTCCACGCCGCTTTGGTCTTGGTCGCAGAGTGTGACGTTATCATTAGGAGACGATGATTCACTGTTCGCCGCCGCCATTTTGGGTATAAAAAACTACTAGTCCAACATTAAGTGTAATATAAAATACATATTTGCGTTTCTAAAACAAATACTAGACGGAGATATAAAACAGCGCAAAAATTGACATGCTTAGGCGTGCGTCCATGTTGTCCACCTGTTAAAACATCTCGTGTAGAAACAGCGGACACGTTAATAGTTCCGGAAGTGAAACCACTAAACAACGCCACAGAATTAATGCAGATATTAAAATGTAAAAAATAAAAATACACAAGTTATTTTATGCCTGTTTTAATGGAGTGCGAAAGGAATTTAATTTCATTATTAAAATTTACGTTGACGAACAATGGGTATTTCAATGAATGAACAGTAGCTCATCTTAATAGTTTCAAATTCTCTTTCTGGGAAACTCATGTTTATTAATAAAAATATATATATTTATATATTTTTGAAGACGAAAACATCTGTCCTGGAGGCGTGCATAATTTACCAACTCTTTCAAGTAGGACGTTGAGGTCCAAACAAATGCACAAAAACACTATATATAGTTTCCTTTTATTTTTATATCGGGACGATGACAACTTGGTTGAAGCGTAGGATGATGGAAACGTCATACAACACGTTAACTACGTCCCCAAGTGCTTTAAAATAACACTTAATTAAGTAATGATGATTTATAGCACTTTTTATTTAAAAAAATAACATTTGTATTCAGTTGCTGTTTAGTTTATTAAACTGATTTGTTCATAGGTTGGCGGCATCGAATATTGTTTACTTTTCATATATCTGGTGTATATCCTTGTGAGTATGAAAGATTTTTAAAAATCAAGTCAGGGAAAAAAACATATTTCGTATTAATAGTTTTGAAATATTTTTTGTCTATATTTTTAAAAACCGAAAGTGATTTCTTTTGCGACGCATTGGTTAAAGTTGGCGAGTATTAGAAAATGCTATAATAGTATTTGACAACTTGATAAAACAAAATAATCATATAGTATACGTATGTCATGCAAGAACAACAGATGAAACGGTAAATACACAAATATATAAAGTTGTTCGTGAAAAGATATTAATTTAAAAAAACACGTAATTAAAACCCCTCAAATAGATTACTTTTAAAAATATCAGTAAACAAAAAAAATGTCAAATAAACTTGTTTTTAAAAAGTATTATGTATTCCGTTTTACTTTTTTTTTTTCTGCCGCAAAAGAATTGGCGGAAGTGACGCGTTAACTCGTATGGGATGTTTTGCTAGCTGTTAGCCGCCAGGCTAATTCCCTTGGCTGACCTAATTTTGGACATATTTGGTTCCTTTTACCAATTAACGTTTGTCTCAATAACTTTTTGTTTAATTTGTGATGAAAGTTTAAACATTTTACTCGTTTGACGAGCAGAAAGGTACAAGATGAACGGAAGTACGAACCCGCTACTGGACAAAGAAGAGCATGTTTTGAAGCTCGGTGAAAGCTTCGAGAAAAGGCCAAAGTCGTCTTTTCACACCATCAGATGTGAGTCAACAACCACTAAACACATTTCACACCATACGTGCGATCGAAGCACGATTAGCAACCTAAAAACATTGTAATAAAATACTTATAAATGACCGATTAGAAGGGTTTGTTATTCAGTCAACTGGTTTGTTGTTGTTAGGCTGCAAAACATCTTAGCGATTTTACAAGTAATGGAAAATGCAATGAAACATTATGTATCATAAGTCCTGAAACTGGAAACTTTTACAGAAAAAAAGCAAGACAAAATAATAACAATAAAACATTTAAAATGTCACTCACCTTGTCATGGATTATTTTCTTAAAACTTCCATAAAATATTTTTTTGAGACCACATATTCCTGAATAAAAATATATGAAAAATAATCTGTTATTTACAAATCCGCCTTAAAGAATAAGAATAGTTTAAAAAAAAGTGATAAACCACCCTAAAGAAAAGTACGCAGTTGCAGACAAAAATGCTGAGAATGCCAGAGAAATATCCACATTTTATTCTAATTATATAGAAAACTTTTAAGAACATTTAAAAAATAGACGTGGAAAAAAAACATTAAAATAGTAATAACTTAGACATGAATGGGGACCAATAGACAAAATTGGAAAAATATGCATGACTAAACCACCAAAATAAACATCAATATTTTCAAAAAATGCTAATATTATATTTGAAAACAATTTTAAAACCACATTTTCCAGAATACTACATTTAAAAACAAAATATGGATGTTGGTTGTAAAATGAGATGTAAAAATGTGCATCCTTACCTTTCATTTGGAACAGATGACTTCAAACCGGCGTCCATTGACACGAGTTGCGAAGGCGAACTGCACGTGGGCAAGGGCGACGAAGTCACCATCACGCTGCCCCACATTCCGGTAACCCCAATGACGGCTTCACACAAAACAATATGAAGCATCCCAAAAACCAGTCATAAATTCAGCAAAACCTTTGAAGACACAGCAAAAGCCTTGAAAATGTATTTTCCTCCGTGTCCACCAGGGCTCCGCGCCGCCCATGACGGTATTCAAGGGCAACAAGCGGCAGTACCAGAAGGACTGCGTGCTCATCATCAACCACGACACGGGCGCCTTCGTGCTGGAGAAGCTCAGCAGCAGCATCCAGGTCAAGAAAACCAGGTGATTACTCCAAAAAAAAACAGACAAAAACTGAAATGTTCTAATCCGATCAACAGGGGGAGATAAAAAGGCAGAATTGCGCCCTCTGGCGTTTAGTTTCAATACGAGCGTTATACAGTAATCCCTCGAATATCGCAGCTTCACTACATCAGATTTTTTTCCTGGGAAAAAAAGTTCATAAAAATGTGTGTATACCTGCGAAAACATTTATTGTGGTACCGTATTTTCACGACTATAAGGCACACTTAAAAGTCTTAAATTTTCTCCAAAATAGACAGGGCGCCTTATAATCCAGTGCGCCTTATATATGGAAAAATAAATAAAATGTGTCATTCATTGAGGGTGCGCCTTATAATGCGGTGCGCCTTATAGTCGTGAAAATACGGTACTTACTTATAATGGGGGTGATCCTACTTCGCTTTTTTTACGTTTATCGCGGCCAGGTCTGGTCTACATTAGTCGGTGAGTGGTCTCATCTTTTGTTTTGATCCAAACCTTTGTCGAATTTAATGCAAATGTTACCCAAGGCTGCTGTGACCAATGACCTGTGGCCAATGAGTTAGCTTGTTTTTGGGCTAAAATGCGGTTCAATATAGCAGAACAAAATGGTTAGCATGCGTGCTAGCTAGCTCACGTAGTTTACAAATGACACGGGAACCAAAAATCTCGGTTTTCATTTCAGAGGATAAATGATTCATTTTTTTACATGAATTACTTTTTTTGCACAAGTCCAATAGTTCCACATGGGTGTGTATTTTTGACTAGATTTGTGTTTAAAAATGTGTGATTATCTTATGGTTTGATCAGAGCGGAAGGTAGCAGTAAGATCCAAGCCCGCATGGAGCAGCAGGCGGCGCGGAGGGGGGAGGCGGGGCCTCCGTTCCGGGCGCCGACCAAGCCGGGCGTCTCCAGCAAGACGTCGCCCTGCAAGGACGAGACGTCGCCCGAACCGCAGCTGGACGACATCAAGAGAGGTGACGTGGGGGGCGGGGCTTTGGAGGGGCGGGGGCGTAGTCTTTGTTTTCCTTTCTCTCTAAAACATATTCACTAAAAAAAAATTATCCCAAAAAATGTGGCTAATTTTTGCTTCTCCAGGATGATGACTAAGATTTAATTACATCCAAATACGGCTTATATTTTATCGCATTTACATTCGAACATATTTTTCCAATAAAGTTAAATCCGCTAAACAATTCAACTAAACAGTGACTTTAAAATAATAGCAGAGCAAATTTTTTTGGGACAAATCCATCCCCCCAAAAAGGTATTTTGGCCCCGCCTACTGAAAAATCTCCAAACAGAAAATGAATTCACATTATTTTGTTAGCATGCTATGCTATCCTTCTGTCAACATGTACTACTAGCCAACGCAGCGTACCAAAATAAAGTAAAATTTAATTTCCCCAAATTTTCTTAGCATGCTATGCTATCCTTCTTTCAACATGTACTAGCCAACGCAGCGTACAAAAAATAAAGTAAAATAAAATTTCCCAAAATTTTGTTAGCATGCTATGCTATCCTTCTGTCAACATGTACTAGCCAACACAGCGTACAAAAGTAAAATAAAATAAAACTATACATGATCCTCAATTCTGCTTGTGATGTCACAACCAGAATTGCTGGGGAAAAAGTGGGCGTTGCCTAATGCATTGGGTTAGGGTGGACTAATTGCGCCAAGGGTAATAAAAATTGTAGAAAAAATAGCTACAAATGTTGGCAAATGAGTTTTTGAAATTGCATTTATGCTAGAATTGAGTGGCAAATTTGTTTTTCTACATGCAATTTATTGGAGTCATATTTTTTTTAGTTAAACCAATCACAAAGGCCCAAATGTCAATTTCCCGCCTATTCTTTGACAGAACTGCGAGCCGAAGTGGACGTCATCGAGCAGATGAGCGGCAGCGGTAGCAGCAGCTCGTCCGGCTCGGCCGCCGCGTCGCCCGGCGATAGCGGCGGCGGCGATGACGACGACGGCGAGCGGCCGTCGGGCCCCCCGCCGTCTCCGCCGCCCGCCCGCCACGCCCTGGCCAATGGCGGCGGCGAGCGACAGCCACCCGCAAATCACCAGCTCATCAACACGCTCCGTAAGCACGAAACGTAACAAATTTTGACGTCCTCTCGTTAACGCTAATGTTTTTTTTGCGGCATAAACAGGAAGCGATCTCCAGCTGAGCGAATCGGGCAGCGACAGCGACGACGACTAAACCGGACGAAAGCTTGGAAATTTTAAGGGTACTACATCCCCCCCAAAAGTATTTTTTCCCCAGATGTGAGATATTTAATTTTGTATGAAAGAAAAGTTGAAAATATTCTATTCTATTCTAAGATTTATTTTCGGTACGTTACGTGAAGCTACATGCTAGTCATGCTATTAACTCTTTCAACGCCATTGGCGTCCAATCAGGCCGTCAATGGCATTCAAACAGTTGACACAAACAAAAAAGGGAAAATAAGCTGTTCTTCTTTTTTTTGATTACACTTGAAAACATTAAAAATGTTCCTAAAAAAGACAAAATCAGTCAAATGAGTAAAAACGAGATTGACATTCAATTTTTTAGATTTTTTTCCTCCAGAAAATTATTTGTGATCTTAAAAAGAAAAGATTTTTTTTGAAAACAATTTTTAATTTAGTAATTGACATTTATATTTCAGTCTCAGAAGCACAAAAGTGTACAAAAAAGCTCATTTCAACTCCAATGGTACAAATTGTAAAGTATGATTGGCCTGATTAAAAATGAACAATTTTCTTTCTTAATTTATGCATAAAAATTCAATAGAATTTAAGGTCACATGATTGAGAAATGTTCGGATTGTGGAGTTAAAAACAAGATATTTTTCTGCTTTATTTAGTCTGACTTGCTTTGAATTGTGTTTATTGCCATCTTAAAGTATTTTAGTATTTCTATTTTGCACAAAATTGCAGTTGAGATTCTTTGTATTGTATGATTGCTCAAAAATGAAATAAAAAATAAAATAAAGAACTCAAAGTCTTAGTGGAATTCAAAGGTAACAACACCTTTAAGATTGATTTTGAGAAAACACATATCCGCTTGGATAAAAGATTATATTGTGGCTTTTAAATAATGAGGTTTTCCCCGTTTTTGTTTTTGTTTTTTTTCCATTTTCCACAAAGACGCTACAGTACTTTTCAACAATAATAACAATAACACACAAGTCACATTTGGGCACACACAATTACACGCAACACATAAACATAAATAGCTTTTGGAACTTTTACAGTGAACCCCCGACACATTCATTTTTTTTTTTTGGTTTATAATTTTAAAGATTTTTAAGATTAATTCCATGGATTATCCAAATTTTGGTGAATGAAACAACATTTTTTTAAAAAAGGAATACATGGGAAAATATTTGTGACCAAAAAGCACATTTGAAAAAAAATCTTGTTTTTAAGAAATACATAATATTGTTAAAGGTATTTTTTCTAGCATAATAATAAATAACTTAGTACCGTATTATCTAGGAAAGGGGATTTTTTAAAATAAATTAGCTATTGTGTATTCAATTTTTTTTTTGTATTTTACGACGAGATGACTGCCTTAAAAATATTTTTTTTGTTGAATTTCCTTCATAGTTATCAAAATAAATTTGGTTTCACGTTTTATTTGTTTATCTTTTCTCTATTTTGAAATAAATGACCATATGGTCTTGCATTAGGGTGTTTCGTGCACGTCAAGTCTAATTTATGCGCATATAAGCCGCACCCTCGATCCAGTCATCATTTTTATAGCGACAAATACGGCGTATATGCGAGAAAATACGGTAAAACGAGTTTTGCTGAAGAGCTCGTCAAAATTACGGGCCGCATTGTCTTGCGTTATGGCGTTTCGTGAACGTCAAATATAATTTATGCGCATATAAGGCGCACCCTCAATTTAGTCATCATTTTTTAAGCGACAAAAATGGCGTATATGCGAGAAAATACGGTAATTCGAGCTTCGCTGAAGAGCTCGTCAAAATTACGGGCCGCATTGTTTTGCGTTATGGCGTCTCGTGCACATCAAGTCTAATTTATGCGCATATAAGCCACACCCTCCATTCAGTCATCATTTTTTTGGGACAAAAACGGCGTATATGCGAGAAAATACGGTAATTTGAGCTTCGCTGAAGAGCTCGTCAAAATTACAGGCCGCATTGTCTTGCGTTATGGCGTTTCGTGAACGTCAAGTCTAATTTATGCGCATATAAGCCGCACCCTCCATTCAGTCATCATTTTTTTACAACCGGGGACCAAAAGACCGGCGACAAAACAAGGTAAAACAACACGGTCTACGCATAAATAAAAGCCAACAATGGCCATGAGCAGTTTCACTGAGCCGACGTGTGAGTGTAGAAGAGTTTGTATGTACGTGCGTTGTCCCTTTAAGAAGCTACGTCAGTCAGCCGGTCTTAACAAGTTCCCCAACAAAAAAACAATGAAAGTCCGGGTAATTTGGAGCTTTTCTTTAGCCTAATAATTACTAGGGCATTAAGTATGACTAAATAGTCATTCGCAGTTTGTATTTAGCAACCATTTCAATGGTAATTATCAATAAACTTCCGGGCGACCAAAAGACCGGCGACCAATCGACCGTGTACCTCGTCAAAGTGTCGCCAAACACAAATTTCCACGATGCGCCGGGGGTTCACCACAAGTCGTTAGCTAGCTGCTATCTGGTGCTCCCACTTCCTCTATATAAATTAACAGTATCAACACATGACAAATGTAGAAAAAGCTGGTCATAAATCTCTTTGGCTTCCCGAACAAAATCCCCATAGCCCCTCCCCCGTCCACTTCGGAGACGGCGTCAAAAGTTCTGACGAGGCTCTCCCGTGGAAATACGTCTCCTGAGTGTTTGTTGTTGTTGTTGTTGACTTTTTGAATTAATTAAAAAAAGGGGGCGGGGGATATTCCTTGGACCCTGAGTTTTGATTGGCCGCATCTCAACAAGTCCGAGATGGTTAGTTAGTTCGGAGGTCACCGGCCGGGGCACGCCAGGGGGCGGATGCAGCGTCCCTGGAAGAGCACCAGGTCGGCGGGACAGTGGCAGCCGGCCACGCAGGGCTTGCGGCAAGGCCCGATCTCGTTCCAGTTGTCGCAGGTTTTGGTGCAGCCCGGCCCGCACGTGTCGTAAACGGCGCCGTGCTTGCACTGCGTGGCTGTCACGGTCACATAACAACAACAACGACGGTCATTTCGGGGCCACTTTTACCCTTTTTTATTGTAGGGGAGAGCAAAAAATATGAAGCCATTGAATGTTGAATCCACTTTGAGTGGGAGGAGCCAATGAAGGATAATGGGAGTTGAAGATGAGCGATTTTAGCGAGAAAATGGCAGCCAAAGAGAAAAATATCCAGAAAAAAGTGCTTATGCATGCATTTTTTTTTTAGATTTGATATTGTAATTATTTCTGTATTTGTGCTTATTGAAAATATGAGAAATCGCAGCCAGAGAGAAAAAGATTCAGCAAAAAAAGGTGATCATGCATGCCTTTTTTTTTTTAAAATTATTATAATTATTTCTCTATTTTTATTAGTGCTTAGGTTTTTTTGTCATGTTTTTTGTACTGTTGTCATTCTATTTTTTTCCAACTCATTTCATTGTATTTTTCCAGTATTTTACTATTATTACTAGCTCACATGATGCTTAATAATTCTTGTATTTTTGGGGGTCATATTTTCTTTTTACTTTTCTCTACTGCTTTCTTCTCCAAAATGTTTGTATTTTTTCTTAACATTTCAATATTTATTTTCTACTAATATTTTTATTTTTGCCCTTTTTGTCTAATCTAACATATTACTTTAATTGTATTCTTATTAAAGAATAATATTGTCTCATTGTTTTTTCTAAACATTTTGTTGTAATTCATGGGTTTGTTTGTTTTTTTGCTCTTATATATTTTTATTTTTATGAGTTGTACTGTTGTCAAAATATTTTTCAAACCAATTTTGGTGACTTGTGTTTTTTCCTAATAGTTTTGAAATTCTTTTTAACTTAGAAAAAAATTGTTTATTTTTTGGACTCATAAATTTCTATCTTTTTCAAAGAGTTGCACAGTTTTTTTAATTATTATTTTTTAACCAATTTCAATGAATACTGTTTTTACCCCTCAATATTTTTCACAGTACTTCAACTACCCGATTTTTAAGCACGGCCATCTTTTCAGTCTTAATTATTTACATTAAAAAAACGTTTTGAAATCCTTTTTTCAATAAAAAGTGTTAAAAGATTGACTCACCCATGCAGGCGGCGTCGGGCCTCCAGAGAAGCGGCACCCCCTCTCGCTCGCACGCTCGACTGTAAGCGATGAAGGACTCGCAGTAACAGTTCTTGTGAACGGGACACTCGCACATGTCCGTCACGCACGACCTGTCCGCCAAAAAAAATCAACATCGGTCAGCGTCATCGTTATTTTTATGGACAAAAACAAAAAAAACCTTTCCGCTCACCTGTAGAAAGCGGCGACGTCGACCGCGCGGTGGCACTTGTGGAACTCCCACGACTTGATCTTCTGGCACTCGCGGTGAGCGCGGAATTTCACCTTGACGCTGGCGGGGCAGGAGAAGGCGGCGGGCCGGCGGTGGGCGGGGGGCTGGCCGCAGGGCTCGTCGGCGCGCCACGACTCGGCGAAGTCGTCCACGTCGAACTTGAAGTGGCCGTCGCCGCCGGTGGTGTCGTCGCGCTTGTGCCCGTTGTAGTTGCCGCACAGGCCGCACAGCCGCCCGCGCAGGTGCGGGGCGGCCACCACCTCTACGAAGCTGTCGCCGTCCCACGTGATCTCCAGTCCTGCGGGAGAGGGCGGGGCCTCATGTCATCATTTATGCCAGTGTTTCCCAACCACTGAGCAATTCAGTGGTACCTCGACATACGAGTACCTCGACATACGAGTACCGCGACATACGAGTACCGCGACATACGAGTACCTCGACATACGAGTACCTCGACATACGAGTACCTCGACATACGAGTACCTCGACATACGGGTACCTCGACATACGGGTACCTCGACATACGGGTACCTCGACATACGGGTACCTCGACATACGGGTACCTCGACATACGGGTACCTCGACATACGGGTACCTCGACATACGGGTACCTCGACATACGGGTACCTCGACATACGGGTACCTCGACATACGGGTACCTCGACATACGTGTACCTCGACATACGTGTATCCTCGACATACGTGTATCCTCGACATACGAGTACCTCGACATACGAGTACCTCGACATACGAGTACCTCGACATACGAGTACCTCGACATACGAGTACCTCGACATACGAGTACCTCGACATACGAGTACCTCGACATACGAGTACCTCGACATACGAGTACCTCGACATACGAGTACCTCGACATACGAGTACCTCGACATACGAGTACTTCGACATATGTTTAAGCTGGTGTATGTTTTGCCATGCCCGGCTGCGTCTATACAAACGGTGCGTCCTTTGTGTGTGTCAAATACAGAAATAGACCTCGTTACTGACACTGCGGCTAAAAATACGATTTGCTGTATAGTCGTGAAAATACGGTAAGTTTAGTGTAAGGTTAGATGAAACTTATTTTTGAGTGCGTCTGCATTGTAATCCAAGTTCATTTCGATTTGGTTATGTTATGTTACGAGCGCGTTGCCATGCAAAAAGCTATTTTAGGAAGGTTTTTTTTGCACTCTGGTAGGATTTGTCGGCAGCAAAGTCACCTGCGATGGTGGTGAGCTTGAGGAGGTATCCGTCCAGGTCGATGTGCACGCCAGGCCCGTGGTAGGGGAGCGCGATGCGGGTGCCGTTGCGCCGCACGGTCAGGTGCTGGTGGAGGCCGAGGACCAGCCCGCCGAGGCGCACTTCCACCGACTGCGTCCAGGAAAAGGAGCGGGTGCGCCGAGCGTCGTTCCTCACCAGCACCTTAAACGGGAGGGGAGACAATTTGACATCAACGTCCACTTGGCACAAAATAAATTAGAGCAAACAATCGAATTATTCCGTAACTTTGGTGTGTTAAGAACAGTGAAAAAAGGAATCGAGGCCAACTGCTCGAGAAGACCTAGGAAGACCAATTATTTATGTTCTTGGTTTGTATGAGCACTTCCTAAAAATGTAATCCTGCTAATACAAGCGGGAGTAACAACGAGAAAAATGTATTTTCAAAAAAAAACACATTGAGTTATACCTCAAATTTAAAGTCTTGACAATGTCATGCACAAAAAAACATGCACCTGTTCCACAAAAAAAAATCTGATGAAAAATGTTTTTTTTTTTTTTTTAATACATATTTATTTATTTTTGTTCTTGGTTTGTATGATGACTTAACATCCTAAAAATGTGCCTGGTCCCCCCCCAAAAAATCAGATAAAAAAATGTTTTTTTCAAAATTGTTCATCTATTATTATTATTATTATTTTATTTATGTTCTTGGTTTGTATGATGACCTAACATCCTAGAAATGTAACCCAGCTAATACAAGAGGGAGTAACAACCAGAAAAAATATTTTTAACAAACCACATTGAGTTATACCTCACATTAAGTCTTGACAATATGTCATGCAACAAAAAACAGGCGCCTGGTCCCCCCTAAAAATCTGATGATTTAAAAAAAAAAGTATTTATCTATTATTATTATTATTATTTTATTCATGTTCTTGGTTTGTATGACGACTTAACATCCTAAAAATATAATCCAGCTAATACAAGAGGGAGTAACAACCTGAAAAAAATATTTTTAACCACCCACATTGAGTTATACCTCAAATTAAAGGTCTTGACCACAGATGTCAAAGTGCCGGCCCGGGGGCCAAATCTGGCCCACCGCATCATTTGTGCGGCCCAAGAAAGTAAATCATGAGTTTTAGGATCAAATTCAAATGATTATACATGTACATTATATTTCCTGATTTTCCCCTTTTTAAAAACAATGACTGCAATTTTTTAATCCAATTTTTTTTCTTTAGTTTTTAGTTCAAAAAGCATTGTGTAAAATCTAAAAATAAATACACAAATATTTTCCATTTTCCACTTTAAAAAAATATTTTGTTTCCATTTGAAATAAAAAACATGATTAAAAGACATTTTCCAATACTAAGAAAAAAAAGCTCAACTAAACATTCCTTTAAATCTATAAAAACGGACTATATAGGGCTTTTGATCCAGTTCTTTTAATCCAATTAAAAAAAATCTAGATATTAGATCTAAAATGGTCCGGCCCACATGAAATGGCATTGACGTTAACGCGGCCCGCGAACCAACCCGACTTTGACACCCCTGGTCTTGACAATATATCATGCAACAAAAAAACATGCGCCTATTTCCTCCCCTAATTTTTTTAAATGGCAGAGCCACACCTCAAAATATAAGTAAATCCTGTCCTTAGTTGTTAAATACACCGCAGTCTAACTTCATACCGTGAAGCTGGAGTCGCCATGATTAAGCAGGGCATTATTGGCCGCACCGCCTCCGCAATCCCGCGTCAACACGTACTGACACGTGCCTTGGAAGTTAAAGGTCCTCCCGTCAAAGGTGTTGTAGTGCGGGTCGCCAAACACGGTACACACGCCGGGCTCTGCGTAGAAAACAGCCCCCCCTTTAGACAAAGGCCAGGCGCGGCGGTGACCAATCGGGGACCGGAGAAATGAACTTACTCACTTTCAGTGCAAACCGGGCAGCAGCCGGTTCGGTTCAGGATCTTGTTCTGCGGAGGGGGCGGAGCCATGGAAACAGTAGTTACAGCTGGTGTTGACTAAAAATAGTCATGCAGATTTTCATGACGCCCAATGCAATTTTTTGGAAGATGTTATGGCGATCCCTACATTTTTAGAGCAGCAAAAATATCGCGTCACCGGAAATTTTTGGGATTTAATGACCTCAAAAAATGGTGTGTACAGATATTACGCGATAATGTGTTACCACCAATAGTGGTCCGTCCCACTCGGCAGACATGTTTGATTTAAAGCAGCCGAAAAGCAACACGGTTCTGAAAACGACTACAGTGGTACCTCGTGATACAACATGCTCGTCATACAACATGCTCGTGTTACGACAAAAATTTCGATCGAATAATTCGCCTGCGATATGATTAAAATTTGGAGATGCGACCAAGCCAGGTGGTCATGACATGAGAGGCTGTTTATCATTGTAGCGCACTGTCTTTTTTGCCGCATCTCTTTCGTGTATAACTACTATATCTACGAGGACTGAACGATTTATCCCGACGAGTTTCGACCGGGAAACGCACAACGCGCATGCGCGGGGAAAAAGAGGGCTTTCTGGGTAATGAAACATACTCGTGCACACAACACCCATAGCCAATGGCACCCTTTCGCACAATAAAACTTCATTACCCACAATCAATACATGGGAACCTCAGTTATTGCATTTCCTGTTATTCTTTCTAAGGAAAAAAGCTCCCGCGATCGTTCTTTAAAGACTATTTCTCGTTGGCAAGTGGTTGTGCGTTATCCTATTGTGAGGACATTTGTGTGCATCATTTTCAGAATATTTTGAAGGGAATATACAACAGCAAACAGTCCTTTGATAGCGAACGTGAGGGTGGAGGCGTGGCAAACCGCTAACCCGGAAAAACTAAGGTAACAAAAGACAAAACTAGAATTCAGTTTTGTGTAACGTTACATTAATCGTATGTACGAGTGTGTCTGTATATATTTATCCAATTAATTTAAATTTGTTTGTTCGTTTACGAGTGCCGTGGATAAAGACCCCCAAACAGCCCCCACCTCCGCCTCAGTGTGTGTCGATGTCTCTCCCCTCCGCGAAATGCGTCTAATTTAACATCTATTAAACACATTTTATCCCTATTAAACCACTTGTTATTTATTACTTTGTCAATATATGGCGAATTAGAAGAAATAAAACATTTTTTCCAATCCAATATCCTGTTTTTGGTGTTTTTTCAGAGAGTTGGAACCAATTCATTTGTTTTCAATTCATTTCAATGGGAAACGTTCGCTCGAGTGACGAAAAGCTCGACATACGATCTCAGTCTCGGAACGGATTACGATCGTATGTCGAGGTACCACTGTACTGGATCGAATCCGAGACACCGGAAATATCTTGTCCTACCGAGCATCGGATTGGGACGCCGCTAACGAAAACCCAATCAAATCCTCATCGTCCGAGGTCACTCACCGAGGGGCAGCTGGTGATCGGCACGCACCGTTTGGGCCGACACTCCACGTTGCCTTGGACGCAGGCGCAGAGCGTGCAGTTGACCGAAGACCACATGTCTCCTTCCTGAGGGCGGAGCAACGCACGTCAACGAAATGAGCCCCGCCCACCAGCCCGCCTGCCACCCTCTCTCTCACCCTATATATTTTATTGCGAACTCTGCAGTACTTGACGTCGTCCACCTTGACGTAGGACAGGCATTCGTGGCAGCAGCCGTCGCCGTGGCAACGGCCCGGCCGCGAGCAGCGCCTTTTGCACACCACGGTGGAATCCTGAAAGTGTCCGAAAATGACGTCACACCACGAGGAAACCCCCAGTTTCCGAACCGGGCGAGGCCCGGGCGTTTTACCTTGCACGTGCAGGTGGTGCAGTTGTCGTGCGAGAAGGAGGTGGCGTTCTCAAAGACTTCGCTGCGGAACAGGCAACTCCCCTCGGATAAATCGAACACTTTCCTTTGACCTGATGGATGGAGCAGGACCTTGACGTGAAACACGCTCGATCGCAACTCGCAACAATGTGGGTTTGTTAATTACCGAGACATTTAGGACAGCAGTTCCCCGGAGGGGTGTGGCTAAGGTGGACGGGACAAGAAAGGACGGGGCATGCCTCCTTCATGCAGAGTGTACGTCCCGCCTGAAATGAGAGCAAAAGTCAAAAGTCAAAAATTGGTGATTCGATTTTGGGCACAAAGCAGTCTCATTTGAAAGTAGAGCTTTGGCGCCCTCTTGTGGTATGTAAGCCAGGTAACAGCTGGTAGATAATATTTGGCTATTTTTATTGATTTATTGATTTTTCTGTTATGTTGATATTTATTTCTTTGGATAGTAGTTACAAATGTTTCATATTTCATAGGATATTTACTGTTTAAGGATATTTAATCGGATTTATATACATTTTTGGGGCTAATAGCATCTCATAACTTTGTATTTTACATTTTATGCTTTTGTCTGTCTATTTCCATCACTAAAAATGGCTAGAATTATATTTTCAGCATTTTTTTACTATTTTTCATTTCATGTTGATACATTATACTGTTTAAGGATATTTAATCGGATTTATATATTTTTTTGGGGCTAATACCTTAGCATCTCATAACTTTGTATTTTACATTTTATGCTTTTGTCTGTCTATTTCCGTCACTAAAAATGGCTAGAATTATATTTTCAGCAATTTTTTTACTATTTTTCATTTCATGTTGATACATTTTGTGTGGGATAAAATCTACAAGAAACATTTCTCTATTCATTCCTTATTTTTCTACTGGGTCCAAATCACCATATCATGGGAAAGTAGTACTTTTGACGCCATCTTGGAGCAGATAAAATGGTTGCCACTTACTGTGCAAGTACACTTGATGCAGGGTTTTCCTTCGGGACTGAACTCCTCCTTTTCTTTGTACAGCCGGCCTTCGAAGATGCAGCCTAACACGCACAAAAAATAAAAATAAGTGGTCAACATGGCTACTTCTCTTTGCCTGTCTTAGGTGATGGTTTAACTCACTTGGACATGTTGGACAACACTTTTTGGGATGGATCTTGGGGTTCTTGCAATGGACCACGCAGCGCACTTCGGCTTCGGTGATGACGCCTTCCTGTCAGGCGAGGGGCAAACGCGTCAGGTGGGGACGGTCTTTCCATCTTTAGGCGAACGTACCTGACATCGTCGGGTCACGCAGGGTTTGACGGCGCTGGTCCACGACACCGAGCTGTTGTAGGATCGGCCGTCCAACGTGCAACCTGAGAGGAGGGCACAAGATGTTTGTTTGCATATTTCCAGAACGGGTGGTCACAGTGGAAACCGACAGCTTGACAAATGTGGCACAAAATGGCTCCTATGCTCATCTTTGGATGTCTTTCGGGTATGAACGATATAAAAGTGTAAATGGCCATTTAGAAAATGTTTTGTGGTAAACAAAGACAAAAAAAATCAAAATGAATTCACCCCAACACTATTACTTTTCAGTCATTATATCAAAATTGAGTGCAATTATAAATACTCATTTATGTAGTTATTTAATTTGTACTAATTTGTGGATTTCCCAAAAAATCAGCGCTATAGTCATAAAGCAATGAAAATTAGAAGCACCACTTTAATTTATTTGGTTTTAATTTTTTTTTAAATTTATAGTCATTTTTGTATTCACAAAAAATTCAGAGCTATAAACATAAATATATTTTGCGGCATACTGTAGTCAATAATGGATTTATTTTTTCCAAAAATAATTTATATTTAGTGACATGCACACAATTATTTACACACTTATTTATTTATATATTTATTCATGTATTTATTAACTTACTTATTACCTATCTATTTATGTCTAAAATGTCTTTTTCTGTGTCTGTATTCTCACCCTCTTGCTACTGTGACAACGAAATTTCCCGAATATGGGATGAATAAAGTTATCCAATCCAATCCAATCGTCATTGAGATATTAAACTATGTTATCGGTTTAATTACGAAAATATTCAACAAAAAACAATAGTAACAGAAAAGACTAATAATTAGCATTTAAAATATTTTCTTCTGGCAGAAATAGGGTGGATTTGCCCCATTTGAGGTTCAAACAAAAATGTCCATGTTTAAAAGTATGAAGAAAAAAAATTCCCCACTATATAAAAAAAGGCTAAGCTTTTAAAACACATATATACGTTACGTCTTTTTTTTCTCTTTCCGGGGCTAAATGAATAGCGTATTCCTTTCGTGGCATTTACTGTAAATGTAGTGGGATCGATGGTGCCTGCAAAGAAACCCGAGGGCAACCATCGATCTGCTTTATTGCGCCCCAAATCAACGAGCGAACGTGAAAGCAAAACCTCCCCAAGGGTTCGGGATCAGCTTCATGCACTCACCGATCGCTAACGTGACGGACGCCAAGTGAGCTCACTCCATGGCTGGGGAGTCTCCACCGACGACCGGATTTTCTCGCATATGAGCCTTAAAATGGTGGAATTTTACAATTTCTCTCGTATAAGAGCGCCTTCATTCACAAGTAATTTTTTGGGGGGGGGACAATTAAAATGAGTGAATGAATACAGATATGTATATATCTGTATATGAATATGTATAAATATACACGTCTCTATATAAATGCATGAATATAAGTATGTTCATTAATATGTGCTGACCCTTATTAATAAAAAAAAAACAAATATAAATCTGTATATATGAATATAAATTTATATATAAATACTTGAATATAAATCTGTTCATTAATATGTGCCGTCCCTTATTAAATAAAAAACAAATATCAATGGGTATATATGAATATATATATATAAATGTATATACAAATATATATAAACATATATATATATACACATGAATATAAATATGTTCATTAATATGTACTGTCCCTTATTAAATAAAAAACTAATATATATATTTATATATACTCATATACACATTGATATTTGTTTTTTATTTAATAAGGGACAGTATATATTAAAGAATATTTATATTCATGCATTTATATATACGCACATATATTTATATATACATTTATATATATTCATATATACAAATTGATAAGTGTGTATATATAAATGTATATATATAAATATATATATATATATATATATAAATGCATGAATATAAATATGTTCATTAATATGTGCTGTCCCTTATTAAATAAAAAACAAATATATATATATTTATATATACTCATATATACACGTTGATATTTGTTTTTTATTTAAGAAGGGACAGTACATATAATGAACATATTTATATTCATGCATTTATATATATATTTATATCTAAATTTATATATACATATTTATATATACATTTATATATATTCATATATACACTGATAAGTGTATATATAAATGTATATATAAATATATATAAATGTATATATAAATGTATATATAAATGCATGAATATAAATATGTTCATTAATAATTGCTGTCCCTTATTAAATAAATCAAACCCAAACTAAAAAATAATAATAATAACAATTCACTGCTGGGCGTTCAATTCGGTCCAAAGAAATTGGACCCCTAGCGTTGTCAATGGCAACCAATGAGACTCCACTTCGTACCTTTACACCGCTCGCAGCAGGCGCCGCTCTTTTTGACCACCAGGGCGCAATCTTCCGACACGGGCGGACATTTTTCCTGCTTGCAGTCGGCCTTGCCCTCCTGCGGGAAAGAAAAGAAAACGCCCATTTATAACATCATTTCATCTTCCCAATAAGACGAGAAACCACAAGGCATTATTATGATTTTTTTCCCTCGCCGTGAGGTCATGGCCATGAATCATTACCATCAACACCAGCGCCACTTCAAAGGAAAACGTCCTCAACCGCATTGAATTACAATTGGGATGCTAATAATACAACTGCGGTGGAGCGAGCAGGCTACTGTTTTTCCAAACAAACTTCTCATCTGACCATTTTATATTAATAATCGTGCCCGTAGGCGGACAGTAGAAAACTTTAAAAACACGAAAAAAACAAGTGAGCTGAAATAGTTTTTCAGTCAAATTTTCTGTGTGATTTCAGCGCAGACGACCAGTGGTGGAAAGTGGAACTACACCAAAATGTGACGCAGAAAACCAAAGAATAACAAAATTGAAAAAAGTCCCCTTAAATAGGCAAAACATTTTAAAAAAATGCAATTCCTGTAGTTTTCAGGCATCATTTTGAGTCTGTTTCCAGCTGAAATTAGTTATGTAAAATCAAAAACATGATTTATAAATAACCAAATTTTCACTCTCGTAAACAATTTAATTGACTAACCCAATAATTCTTTATTGTGGCCCAAATATAAAAATCTGAACCGCAGTTATAAATAAACAATGGTCCCGCATCATCTACCGTATTTTCACGACTATTCGGCGCATCGTATTTTTAGCCGCAGTGTCAATAACGAGTGCTATTTCTGTATTTTACACACACAAAGGACGCACCGTTCTTTTAGACGCAGCCAGGCATGGCATATATATTATATATGGATGAATATCGAACCATAATAGCGCTGGCTACGGAAGCAGCCCCAGACGCTATTTACGGTGCGCAGTGACTGCTGAGATATATAGTTATTTTGTCAATACACCCATGTTGTCGGCTGTGATAACTTTGCACTAATAGTACCAATATACTACAACGGCGAAAACACTCATTTGGTGCTACATGCACCAAATGCACGCTACACCCACACGCTAATAACACGTTTTTAAAAAGGCAACGGAAGCAAAACTGAGGTTTTTTTTAACTTTATTTAGCCATTTTACAATGTACTCACGTCATCATCACCCACAAATCCATCAAAGTCCTCATTTTCTGTGTCCGAATTGAACAATTGTCCATTGAAAACGCTGAGTTTAATACGTTCGTCCAGGCGGTCGCAAATAGTAGCTAGCTGGTAGCTAGCGTAACTAGCCCGGCGCTGCCTGCCACCCTTCGTATAGCTGTGTTGATGTCGATGTATACAGGCCACAATCCATTGGGTGTATTGATAAAAGAACTACTACATATCCCAGCAGTCACTGCGCAGTACTTTGTCTACGGGAAAATAGTAGACTATCGACCGATTTATTTTATTTCATGGTGGTAACAATTTTAGTATTGGTCCATATATAAAGCGCACTGGATTATAAGGCGCCCTCTCTATTTTGGAGAAAATTTAAGACTTTTATATGCGCCTTATAGGCGTGAAAATACGGTATATTCAAACACCTATGACTCCCAGCCTTTCCCAAATCAGATTATTTGGACGTCTATAGCCGTCAATGGCAACCAACGAGGTTTTAATCACCCATTAGCTCGCGGACAAGATTGTCCAAGGTCACGTACTAGTCTGGCCCCTCTCGTCTGTTAGCATAAAGTGCTTTAGCCTCCTTGTAGACCCCCAGTCAGCCCTCCATGGGGTCTTTTGTCTGCGGGTCAAAGGTCGAACCCTCGACATACCGCGACACCGAGGCTGGAAGGCCGTCTGCCGCCGACCTCCCCCGACCTCCCCCATTACTCACCCACCCGCTCACATTAAGAATACATTGAATTACACGGGTCTTGTTTAAATGTCGCACACGTGATAAAGGGCAAAACAGGAAGAGGTCAAATTGAAATCTCCGGAAATGTCAGCGAGCGAAAACTCACTGTAATCAGATTAGAACTAAACCACCAATCAAATGACATAAAGGTCACATGGCATTGTTCCATTTCATGACAACAGGCCTTAAATGTGACGTGTTTTAATTTATGGGCTATTCAAATTTTGGTTTTTCATAATAGAAATGTCTTGCTATTTTTTTTGTTTCAACTCAATGGGATGCAAATAGCAACAAAATAGAATAAGATTACAATTTGTATTGTTCTCCACTGAGGGGCAGCTCTTTATTATTTACTTTAAATTACATTATTAGTAACTGCTGTTGACAGGGATGTTCGATCTATTTAAGTGGATTGGACATCTATGAGTCATTTACTAGTGAAATGCCAATTTAAATTCCCAGAAAATGATTAAAATAACGACATAACCATCACTCGCACTAAGAAAAGTTATTAAAATAAGAATGTATGCATGGTTAAATACAGTGCTACGGTATTCGACTAGCTAATGCTAGGTACACAGTATCAAAATGTTGTTAAACTTGCATTAATAAACAACCAAATTACGCGTTTTCTGTCCTTGCTGATGATGTTAAAGCGACTGTTGAAACAAATTACAGAACTGCCATTAAAATATTGACATTTAACGCCTCAAGTTCAAGAGGTAACTCGGGATGCTAATGCTAATTAAAGCCAGCGACCTAGCCTAGTTACCACTCATATCATACGACAAATAACGCACAATAACGTCAACTTTTATACATCTACATGGCATTACCGCGTGTTTATCTACACAGAGATAATACCAAATGTCACCAAAAATGGTAAAATAATTCTTAACACTACCGAAACGAGGAACTTTTTCTTTTACCTTAAGCAGCAGCTGAATGAGCTCGCGCGCCACGTCTCGCAATGCGTTCTGGGAAGTGTAGTATTAGCGTATATTACCACCAAACTTTACAACTCACGATTTTATGATATTACTTCCATCACAATGATTCCATTTATATTTTTTCCTTTAGCAGGGTCACATTTTTGTCACATTTTCGTCCCACTAACCTTGCCTCAAGGGGGAGACAGTGTTCAATATTTCTGCCAATCATTATTTCATTTTTTTAAAATTTTAAAACCCCTTCTTTCCTGTCCCCCCTCTTCCATGACTTTCTCTCCTTTCTCCCCTGACCTCCCAATCTGCCGCCCCCGATCCCCACCCGTGAACTTTCACCTCCTAAACAAACAGGTCGGGACCCCCCCTAAGCGGTACAAGAGCCACAGTAGCTTCGGGGAAAGGAAGTCCCCAAACAAACTCACTTTTTCCCGACTTTTTCTGCCTGCCCAAATGTGAGGGGTGATAATAATCCCCCTAAAATTTCTAGTCGTAAATGTACTAATACCCCAAATGTATAAATACCACATTCATTCAGTCATTTCCCCCCAATTTGAATAAAGCTATCGATAATTAAAGCCATATAAAAGCGTTTTTAGCAAAAATGCATCAGTTGTGCAGTGCAAAATAAGGTTGGGAACAAAGAGACATTTGGTTGTCATAAATAAAAATATGAAAAATAGTCCTAATGATTTTCATGTTGTCTTTGATCTGTCAAGTTTGTTTCACTATTTTAATAATAAATATATCATGGAAAACACACTGCATTTGTATTTTGCTGCACACTCGCTCTGGATTATTTTAATTTATATTAAATTAACACAGTGTAAGGGTTTTTTTCTTGACTTTTATATATTATCGGACATTTTTTCTTTGTTCTGAAAAATGTATTTCACTTGTGTAAATAAAAATATGTACTATAGACCTGTATATGTATTTAAAAAAATATACTTTAGGATTTCTGATGACATAAAATAATAATTCCCATTTTAAATATTCTTCATTTATCAACGCAAAAGAGCGACCAGAAAAAAAAAAACAATCTCCAAAATGAAAGCGTTTGATTGGACGCAAGTGCTAATGACTCAAACTTTATGTCTTCTTTAAAAAAAACTGATTTATCATTCATTCCTGTCTAGAAAGTGGCTAACGTGATTAATTTGCGTCAGCTAGCGTCCGGCGCGTAATGCGAGATTCTGCCTCATCAGCCGTTTGTTATCCGTTTTTACGCGGGTTTGGCGGCGTCCGTCGGCTTCTGTTTGCGTTGACACGGCGACAACCCGTCAACTTTGACCCCGCGTGCATCCGGAGTTCCAACACGGAGCTTTTAGCACAACTTGAAACTGATAAAAAGACCTCATTTCCCAAATAGGGGATGAATAAAGTTTAATCTAATCTAATCTAATCTAAAAAGTTTGGGGAGGATTGTTTGGGTAATGAGAAGATTTAACATTTCCATTTTTTTTACACACCATACAGGTTACTCTAAATAATGACTAACAAATACTTTAAAATTTTGCAAACATTAAATTCTTCAATAGTAAATGACATATCATATATGAATATCATTTTTAATTTCGACATGAATTATCCTCCTCTTGTAATATTTGTCGCATTTTATTATTATTCCCCCTAAATTGTGCAAAAAAAAATCTCATGCATTAAATTAAACAAATAAACCATTATCTTATCGTTAATAAAAAAACAAAATAAAATGAATTACACCCCTATTTATGAATCTTTCATAATCATTCATAATTTTAGAGTCACAAAATATTGCGGTTACACTCGAATGACCGTTCAAATATGAAAATGTGACCTAAAACATTCCAAATATTAATTCATTTTCTGAACCGCTTATCCTCACAAGGTTCGCGGGGGGTGCTGGAGCCCTATCCCAGCTAACTACGGCCAATCGCTCGAAGCAAGGGGCAATTTAGCATACCATTAGCCTAGCATGCATTTTTTTGGGATGCGGGAGGAAACTGGAGTACCCAGAGAAAACCCACATAAGCCCAGGAAGAACAAGAAAACTCCACACAGCGAGGGCCCACCCGGGATCGAACCCTCGACCTCAGAAGTGTGAGGCCGCCGATATCCGATCCAAAATGAAAAACGGAGACCAAACTTTCCAACCCTTCTTCGTGATGACTTCCAACGGACGGAAAATGGGGCGCTAAACACCCGAACATTGTCTCGGGGAGGCACTTGACCGTGACCAAAGCGGGTAAGGAGACCAACAGACGGACGGACGACTTGATGAAGAGGCGCGGCAGATAACGGATCGCCATGGCGACCGCTCTCCCGGCTCGACAATGGCCCCTCTGTGAGTGTGTATGTGTGTCCTAGCCATTAGCCTACCCTGTCTAAAACACCCCCCGCCACCCCCGACGTATCAGACCGCCTGGCGACAGGAGACTCACCGCATGTCTTTGTGGGGGGGTTATGGGTAGGGGGCTGACAGATGTGGAAGTACTTGAACACACTCAGGAAATACACACACACACACACACACACACACACACACACACACACTCGAAACGGCTTCCTTCCAACTAGAAACTAAGCTTAAAATGTCTAAAACGGTAGAAAAACAAAGTTTCAATTCTTAATGGATTTCTCATGAAAAACAGATTTATTCAGAGAAAATTTTATATGAAGAAGAATTTGTTTTATTTATTTTTTTGCAGCACATTGGATAAGTGGTTTTCGTGCCAGGCTCGCAGTTCTGGGGTCGAGGGTTCGATGCCAGGTGAATCGTCACTGTATGGAGTTTGCGTGTTCTCCCTAGGCATGTTTTTTTTCGGTTACTCTGGTTACCCTCTCGCATCACAAAAACATGGATGCTAAGCTAATGGGATGCTAAGGACTTTTAATTAAGGCTTTGTTTGGACTTAAGCATCCCGGTGGAGGAGTGGTTAACGTGTCGGCCTAACAGTCGAGGGTTTGATACCCAGGTGGGTCCTCACATTGTGGAGTTTGCTTGTTCTCCCTGGGCTTGTATGGGTTTTCTACGGGTACTCCGGTTTCTTCCCACATCACAGAAACATGCATGCTAAGCTAACTGTATGCTAAATTGTACCTATTTATGAGTGATTGGTTGTTTGTCTCCTTGTGCCCTGCGATTGGCCGATTTTGGGTGACCCCTGTAGTTGGCTGGGATAGGCTCCAGCACCCCTCCGTGACCCTACTGTGGATAATCAGTTCAGATTTTTTTTTTCTTCGCAATCAGATTAGATTTTAGCTAACAAAACAACCTCTGACAACAACAACGAGCTAACTCCATTTTCTGTTATCTATAGGCTAACCGCAAATGCCTGGCGATTAAAAATTTGGACAGGTCGGGGGTTTCAAACCGCCCCCTCCCTTTTTGCTGTTCATGTGTGCAACAGCGAGCTAACTTAAAATATCCCACCGTCAACATGTCTTGATTGGATCAACTTTGAGAAGTAAAGTCCAATTTCCGTGGATGGGCCGCGTCCCAATACTTTTGTCCATTGGTTAATAGGCGGGGAGGGGGGATAACGCGGTTTTAGCAGGGTGGGGCGAAAGGTCAGCGATTGGCTGCTGACGAGTGACATCCATTCATCTGCCCTTTTGACTGATGCCTGACCTGATAAGGACCAAAATGCGGGTGTCATCGCCGCGTTGGCAGGAAACTTGGCCTCGGCCGACGGAACTAACTAACCATGCGTATTGATTGTCACGTATTGCCAAAATTCAACAAAAGTGAATACAAGTGGAGATAAAAGACACTAAATACTGAAATAAGGAGTGATACATTAATATGAAGAAGAAGAGAAAAAGAACGCAAAGGAGAATTAGGATTGAAAAAAGCAAAAGGGTTACCAGGCAGACGCAGGTGATGCACGGGTTGTCGGTGATGTTGGGAATGTGCAGAACCTCGCCTTCGTTCTCGCAGCTGGCCTCGGTGCCTGAAAAACAGAAAAATATTCATAAAATCATAAAAAATAATAAAATGTTGGACAAAGTATCAAATGAAATGAAAAATGACATTTTGGATGGATTAACTAGGGGAGAAAAAAAACGTCTTTTGTCCACCCAATTGGAGAGCAAAGAGCAAAGAGCCGCTGCATCCCCCATGCGCCGCCATCTTGGATCGATTCAATAGAGCTACCTTCATTCATTCATTTCCTGAACTGCTTATCCTCACAAGGGTCGTGGGGGGTGCTGGAGCCTATCCCTGATAACTACGGGGGACACCCTGAATGGGTGGTCAGCCAATCGCAGGGCACGAGGAGACAAAGGACAACCAATCATAGCTAGGTGCAATTTAAGAGTGTTAGCCAGCTAGCCTAGCATGCATGTTTTTGGGATGTGGGAGGAAACCGGAGTACCCGGATAAAACCTACACCAGCCCGGGTAGAACAAGCCAACTCCACAGTTCAGTGAGGACCCACCTGGGATCGAACCCTCGACCGCAGAACTGTGAGGCCGACTTTCCTCCCACATGACCAAAACATGCATGCAAGGCTTAATTGTATGCAATTGTTTTTTTAGCTCTCTTACATATTTACATATATGTTCATTAACATGAATATGAATATGTTATTAATATGTGCTGTCCCTTATTGAATAAATACATAAATTAAATAAATAAATGAATAAATACATAAACTAAATTGTCTATAGATAAGAGTGTGATTTGGTCATTTGTGATTGGCTGGCCACCGCTTCAAGGTGTTGTCCATAGTCAACTGGGATAGGCTCCAGCACCCCCGCGACCTTTTTGAGGATAAGGATATGGAAGATGAATGACTGGATTTATATAAATAAAAAATCAAAACAGGACATTCATTCATTCATTCATTTTCTGTACTGCTTGATCCACACTAGGGTCACGGGGGGTGCTGGAGCCACTCATAGGTAGGGTTAGGAAATTTAGAAAGTTCAATTAGCTTAGCATGACATGATTTTGGGCTGTGGGAGGAAACCAGAGTACCCGGAGAAAACCCAAGAACAGTCAAACTCCACACAGGTGGACCGACCGGATTCGAACCCAAGGCCCCGGAGCCGTCAGGCCGACCCGCTAACGACTCAATCAAAAAAAATTTTTTTTTCAACGCGCTGACATTTTAAAGGGCCTTCCGATTGGACTCCAGGCCAAAGAAAACTTCCTCCCCGAGCCGTAAAGCCGCTTCCCGACGGGGGCCCACGTCGGTTTCGGACGACGACGTCACCCACGTCAGACGGCGAGCCGAGTCGAGCCGGCGCCGTCGCCTTTCGGGGCAGACGAGCGCGTCGCCGACTCGGCCGCCGTTAAACTTTACGGCCTTCGGGGCTAATTAAACTGGGGTGGCCCGGGGGGCCAAAGAACCCCCTCATTGTTTCAGGTAAGGAGCGCAAAACGCCACGGGGTGCTTTGCCACGGGACCGCAAACAATTATGAAATTATTATTATTATTACAGAATTGGAGAAATATGATAAATTTTTGGGGGTGGGTCGGGAAATAAAAGAATGCTCTAGAATGAAAAACAAGATTTTTTTCGGGTCCCAGCTGGGACGACAGGCGTTGGCCGCAAAACACTTTCATCCTTCCCGCTATAATCACATGACCATGATGACGAAGATAAAGAAGAAGGTCGACGGCAGACCAAAAAGAAAAAACGAAAATATGCGGACAGTAATTAAGTTTAAAAAAAATGGGGGGTCGTAATTGCTTTTAAAATCATTTTTCCACCCTAAAAACAACATTACCGTACTTTACGGACTATAAGTTGCACTTTTTTTCAGTTTTTTTTAAACTAATACTCAAGTGCAACATGTTTTTTTTCCCTCTCTGACCACTGGAAGCCATTTTTTATAGGCTATAGTTATCAAAAAAATGTCATTGTTATATAAACAATTTAGCCTGTTGTTGATCATTTGACTATTTTAATTTAAAGTATATTTGTTCTTATTGATCAAATAAAAAAATGCCCCCACTAAAATGCCGCTTATACTCCAGTATGACTTATATCTACTTTTTTTCGTCTTCATTATGCATTATAGTCCGAAGAATACGGTACAAAATATTCAGCCTTAAATAACCATAACGATTCTCACTTTAAATTGATTGGACGTCTAGAGCCGTCAATGGACTTAACCTTAGAAATGTAGAATGGGGTCATTTTGGGAAGGTAGGGCCGACATATTTTAAGGGGAGGGGCACATTTTAAGGGGAGGGGCATATGCTTGAAAGAAGCCTATTAACAGTTATGTTTGCATATTTCAATTTTTTCTCATCATACATTTATAATTTTTTTAACATGACTTATATGTTTGTATATTTTTTCAAATTTTCCTCAGCATATATTTATATTTATACATTTTTTTAACTTGACTTATTTCACAATATTCGAAAAAAAACAAATGTTTGGTTAATAATATAGTCTCCCTTTAGGCTCCAGCACCCTCCGCGAACCTAATGAGGCTAAAATAATGATTTCAATACTAGTTTTCAATTGGCAAGCGGTTCATTCGCCTGAATTCAGCGACGTGGGTTCGATTCCCGCTCGACCACCAATGATTGTCCGCCTGGTCCGACGGACCGGCGACCAGTCATGGGCGTCGTATGCCTTCGGCCAGCTCAGTCCGATCACTTTTTCTTTTTCAATTCAATATTTTAGCCCCACGCGGCTCTCGAAATGCTGGCGGGTTTCCCGCTTGAGATGGATTGGACACCCGGCGGCGACCGATGAGCGCCGATCGCCGCCATTTTGAACCGCTTTCTTTACGGGGGAGGTCAAAAAGGGAAGGAAGCTGCTCGCCAACTCCAGATTTGGAAGTTGAAAGCAGACGTTTAATTACAAGCTTGGGCGCGAGCTTGGCGCGCTCGCTCTTCCATTTGACGCACGGATGTGAGGAGCGAGGACGCCCAGACGCCCAGACCGAGAGACGAACGGTCGCAGACAAAAAAGGAGCGAGCCCCAGTATAGCCTTAGCCAAACTTTTTCATGTGGTTTACAGAAAACGGCGCGTTTTTGCGACCATTTCCCAGATTTATGCAAGGAACGTGAATGCGCCATGTTAGTGGTAATAAACCTATGTATGGCTCTCGAGCCATATGTGGCTCTTTGTATGGGCAGATGGGGCTCGGGAGCCACATGTGGCTCATTTGATGGGTGCACGGCTAACCCGTGAGCTAATATACGATGACAGAGCCGAGTCGCAACGCACCAATGGGAGCGTCACGTCGGGACTGTGGCGTTGACGACAGCTCTAGCGCCCCTGAAATCATATTTTTTAAAATTAGATTTTTATGTATGCATACTCTGATTGATTAGCAATAGCGTCACCATGTTGTCAAAAGTATTCGGACACTTTTTGCACTTTAAAAGTGATGAAATGACTAAAAAAAGCAAAAATTTTCATTAATTTTGAATTTGAAATTATGAATATGGCTCTCAAGGGATAATCTTTGGAAATATGAATTGTTTATGACTCTCTGTCAAACATTTTTTTTTTGTATGAAATCACAAAAATAGCATAATACCACAGCCCAAAATATATTAGCTAGCTGTTTCGCTTAGCCCTAATCGCAATTTAGATGCATTATTAATAGCAAGATTGTCTATAAAATAAAATCATATATTTGTGACTATAAATGAAGTTCATCATTATTCACTTTGAACAGAATTTTATGAAGAAAAAAGGGTTATGGGTTAATAGCACAGCCTAAAAAATGGATTAGCCAGCTATATCGCCTAGCCTGAATTGCAATTTAGATACATTATTCATAGCAAGATAGGCTAGAAAATAAAATAATACATTTGTGACCATAAATGAAGTTCATCACTATTCATTTTTAGCGGATTTTTTTTAAAGAAAAGGGAGACCGTGTCGTAAAAAAAGAGTTTGCATTGTAAATAATGTATTTTTGTGGTTATAAAGTGACGTTTATGAATCATAATGACAAGTTTTCTATACAAATGACAGCAAAAAAAACTTATTTTTGGGAGATTGTTGTTGCAATGGAAGATTTTGAAGGAAAAAAAAATCTGGCTACTATATATATATATATATATATATATATATATATATATATATATATATATATAAAATATTACGTCAATCATCAAATCATGACAATGGAATTATACGCTACTTTCATAATAACTTCTTATGTTCCACACAAAATAACCGTGCTTCCAAAATGACCACTTTCAAACGCCTGACTAATTTAACCCGACTTTTACATCCCATTTTATTTGCCATGGGCGCATCTAGCGGGGTGGCACGGGTTGGCACGTGCCCCCCTTAAAACACATCCCAAATTCCCATTTTTTCCTTCAAATTTAAAACACAAATCATAACACCTTGTCTCCCCTTTTTGCCTTAAAAATACCACTAAATCAACATTAAATTCAAAAAAATCCCTTCAACATACTCCCCAAAAACTCTTTGAACTACCCGAAAAGTCTGCGGGGGGGTGCAAAACCAATCAAACGGCAACAACGACGTAGCTTGCAAGTATAAAATAAGGTAAGAAGATCTTTAAAAAAGTCTCACCTGTGATGAGCGCGGCGGACGATGGTAGAAGAAGAAGAAGAAGAAGAAAGAGGAGGCGGTCCAAAGCGGCCGTCATCCTGGGCCGGCGTGCCTTTTAATCCTCCGGGAAGGAAAAACGCTGCGTTTAGAATCCGTGGCGGCAACAAGAAGGTCGGCGTGTGGCCTCCGTCCGTGGATGCTGACTGCGCTTCTGACAAACACACACTCTCACACACACTCACACACTCTCTCTCTCTCGCTCTCTCTTTAGCTCCTCCTCCTTCTGCTCCTCCTCCATCGCGTGGAGGCCAGCAGAGGCAGCAAAGACCAGCGTCCAATCACGGTCAGGAAAAAAAAAACTAGAGAAAATGTCCTCTATTTGAGGGAAGATGTTTTAAATGTTGTTAGTCAAAGAAGGAAATTGAGCCCGAAAACGGACGTCGAAGGGCGATAGGCGTCCGGTGGCCTCCGGCACCCCCGCGGACCTTGAGGGGGAGAAGCGGTTCAGAAAATGAATTGGGTGAGGTTAAGGAAGAGGAAAGTTAGGGATGGGGGTGGGGCCGGGTTGGAGACACGCCCACAGCCTCGAGACGGCCCCGGGGGTTCCAGCACCCCGCAGCCGATGGGTCTGAGGGGGCGGGGCTATGTACCTGTGGGTTGGGGGGGGGCGTGGCATGTGGGCACAAAGTTAAAATGAAATGGGAGGGAAAATTAAAATGACAGAAATTATGGGGATTAAATGGGGAAAAAAAAGTTAAATATGAGTGAATGGAGAAAAGTAGAAATTTTAAAGGGAAGTAAAATTAGAAGCACAATGAATAAACAATGTTTGTCATTCATATTTTGCAATGCTGATTAATATTTCAATATGTATGGATTTAGGTTTGATGAATAATATTTTGTTTTTGTTCTTTTTTCGTCTTCATTGAAATTGTTAATGATTAATCATATCTTAAAAAGCGGAATTGCGACGTCACTAAAAAAATGAGAAAAATGATGATAGAAAATTGCTTTAAAGTGAACAATTTGAAACTTTTAGAAGTGAAAGAATATGTGCATAAATAATATATTTAAAAGAAAAAAGGTGACAAAGGTGAATAGCAAAAATCAACAAGTGAAGACCACAAAATAACCCCAAAAAGTGAAGAGATCAAATAAAAATACAGTTTAAAATCGGCCAAACTAAAGCGAAAACAGTCAAAAGAAGAAGAGTGAAAATGTGGATTCTCGCCTTTTTTTATTATTCATATTATTGGCAAGTCATCTATTTCCGTTTGCTCACAAAGCAACTAAATCAATCTCGGGACCAAATACTCACCTGAGAAGACATCATGACCTCTTTCAGCCGCCATTGACGGCGATAGACGTCCAAACGTCCTTTGAAACGACTTCATCGCCCTCCGTTTGAACGGAGACGACGACGTCTATCACCGTCAACGACCAATAAAGACAAAAAAAAAATGGCAAGGACGTCAAGTTGAACGGGTAGCCTAGTGGTGAGCGCGTGCGGCTCGCAGCGGGTTGGACTTTGGTCTTTTCAGGCCTCGCCAGCTCCCGTTTCAACGACTTCCTTCTTGCGCTCTTTGACTTTCCCCACCGACGTCTTCTTGGAGACTTTTTTGTCTCCGGCTTCCTTGCCGCCGGCGGACGAAGACGAGTCCTTCTTGGCGTCTTTGGCGTCCTTGGGGTCCTTGGACTTGGTCCCCTCCTTCCCGCCTTTGTCCCTGGACGACTCTTTCTTCTTCGGGCCACTGGGCGTCCCGACGTCCTCCGGCACGGCGCCCTCGGAGACTCTTTTCTCCACCGTCGCGTCTTTATCTGAAAGACCAAAAGACGATGGGCTCAATGACAGAAATGTTCATCAATTCCGCTATCAGTCAATTTTATAGTTGGCCATGTCAGTCAAGTTCAATGGCACAAATGTCCGTCAATTTCAGTGAGATTTTTCGGTCATTTTTAGGGATTGGTCGATTCCAAAAATTGAATTTTTCGTCAATTCCAGTGAGGCTTATCAGTCAATTTTATATTTGGCTAATTTGGTCAATTACAATCACGCAAATTTAAGTCAATTCCAGTGATCTTCATAAATCAATTTTATAGTTGGCCTTGTCAGTCAACTTCAATGGCACAAATGTCCATCAATTCCAGATATGTTTATCAATTTTAGCGATTGGTCAATTCCAAAGATTGAAATTTCCATCAATTTCAGTGAAGAAGCAGTCAATTTTATACTTGGCTAATTTGCTCAATTTCAATCACACAAATATCCGTCAATTCCAGTTATTTTTATCAGTCAATTTTAGAGATTGGTCAATTCCAAATATTGACATTTCCATCAATTCAAGTGAGCTTTATCAGTCAATTTTAGGGATTGGGCAATTTCAATCACGCATAACCCTGTCAATTCCAGTGAGCTTTATCCGTCAATTTTATATTTGACTACATCAATCAATTCCAATAATTACGACAAAGGGAATTTCCCACCATTTTCAATGACCACCAAGTTTGTCAAGACCAAAAATGGTCTTATCAGTGATAATCAATGCCCCCCAAAAATGCGTATAATGACGATAAAAGCATTCAATTCAATCTGCTGGTCCGACCACCCGCAATTTTTCCAAAGCGCTAAAAATAGAACAATCAAACTCAGGCCCCCGTCCCCTCCCCCTCCTCCCCGTCACGTCTCCGTCCGAAACCCGACCGTTGACTTAATGACACGGACGGAGACGGCTGCCGCGTACGCTAACGAGCAGCCCGCGGCGTCCCAGACGAGCCGTCGCAGCGCCGCTCTGCCGGGATTAACTGGGACTTTTGTCTCCGGCGTGCCGAGCCATTGAGCGACAACGGCACCTGTCGCGCGACAAAGCCCGTCAAAGACACGCGCCGACGCCGGATAAGAGGACGCCGTCCGTCTTATTTCAACGGACGCGGCTCTCAGAAAAAGAAAAAAAATCAATGAAAATTGAGTTTATCTTTAGGAGACGTCCAATCCGTTCCAAGTGGGACGGTGGCAGCGGACCGACGGGTTCCCACGCCGAGATTGGATCGGGCGATCTGCGCGGCCGCCTGTATTTTGACGACGCCCGCGCGCCAAGCGAGCAGGCGGAACGAACGTGCGGGAAAACTTTGATGGGACGGCGGGATCTTTCAAAGACGCCGACAATTGTCCTTTTTTGTTTTTCCTGTTTTTTTTTGTGTCTCGGCGACACAAAGAGATAAAACGACGGATTCGTCAAAAGATGCCGGGTAGGAGGGGGGCGGGGCTTTGGTGGGGGAGGGGTCCAAACCAGCAGCCATGTGGGACATTTGATTCAAAGACATCTTAAAAATAAATATATTTTTTAGTTCATTGTTTATTTAGTTAAATTTTTAACGTCAACTTGATTTCACGTGAGCTGGACCATTTTAGATATAATATTTAGATTTTTTTTTTTAATAAATGGATTAAAAGAACTGGATTAAAATCCCTGAATATTCAGTTTTTTATAGATCTAAAACAATGTTTATTTGAGCTTTTTAAAAATATATATTTTTAGATTTTACAAAATGATTTTTGAACTAAAAAACACAAAAATTTATTTAAAATGTACAATTATTTATTTAAAAGGGGGAAAATCAGGAAATGTAATATACATCTCTACTCTTCATTTGAATTTGATCCTAAAACAGAAAGTTGGCACTCATCATTTACTTTCTCGGGCCACACAAAATGATGCGGCGGGCCAGATTTGGCCCCCAGGCCGCCACTTTGACACAAGATTTATGTCATCAATAGCCTTAAATTGGAATTATTATAAAACAATAATTTGTTAGGATTTATTAGGATACATTTTAGGGAAAAATAACCACACAAATGATCAAAACTGGGGGACAAAGTTAACAAAATAAAAACTAAACAGGGGAGATGCACAAAAAGGCAAACATTACTCACGGAAAGAGGAAACAATCCTCCCACAAAGACGAACCAAATCATGGACAGACGGGGGTTGATGACAATCACAAACACCTGGGTCAATCAAGGGAAGGGAAGGGAAGGGAAGCCAGGAGGGACACATCAGGCAACCTTCCATTGCCCTGCTGCTTTTGACAAGAAAATGATCCAGGAACCTGACCCAATTTCTGAAAACACAGACGCCCAACGTGGGGCTCGAACCCACGACCCTGAGATTAAGAGTCTCATGCTCTACCGACTGAGCTAGCCGGGCTCATTTACAAATGCTAGCATCACAGGCACAGAATCGGCTGACAACAACAGCTGCTCCAGGGTAAGAATTAAATCCAGGAACCCCCCACAAAAACACAGACGCCCAACGTGGGGCTCGAACCCACGACCCTGAGATTAAGAGTCTCATGCTCTACCGACTGAGCTAGCCGGGCCTGCACAAAAATTCCTAGGTTAGCAATGCGAGTGTCTAATTTAATAGTCAACTGAGCTAACCGCCGTGCAAAAGCAGTTCTAGGTTAGCATAGCATATCGGGTGACAGACCTCAAATATCACTGAGCTAAAAGTAGCACGCCCAACGTGGGGCTCGAGCCCACGACCCTGAGATTAAGAGTCTCATGCTCTACCGACTGAGCTAGCCAGGCATGCAAAACAACACCTTGTTTAGCATATGGGTGACAGTTCTCATATCAGTGAGCGCAAAGGTACAACCCTGAGTGTCACATGATCCACCTGAAATCCAAACTCCAGATTATAATACATGACGTGTCTAATCTCATAAATCACAAATTTTAAGACCCATCGCTCAACAAACTTGAGGTTAGCATAGCGAGACGAATCTCAGAGTGACGTGTTGCCAACTGCAGATCAACATACAGTGTGTTTACTCTTATAATTTACTCATTTTAAAAACACTTGACCCAACACGGGGTTCAAACCCACGATCCTGAGATTAAGAGCCTCATGCTCCACCGACTGAGCTAGCTGGTCCTGATCTAATAGTACTTCACCAAACAGAGGCAAATTTCACACACTACAAGCCACTTTACAATTCCCGTCTTCCAACGCATCACACGATAAACACACCGGCTCCAATGTTTTTTTTCCCTGACCGCAAGTGCGAGCCAACCCATCGCGGGGGGTCCCGAAATGCCATTTTGGAGTTGGAGACGTCTAGCCTAATCCCACTCGAACGCCGGCCGGCTCCGGGAGCGAGCGTCTTGACCGCGGGTGGAATACTCGCTCGCTAACTGGCGGTCTTAGCGGGCTAGCGGGCGGGTTCCTTCCCGCGGTCGTCCGAGATATTTTCTCTGTGGACAGAAACGCCCTGGCGGCTGGCAGCGAGCGGCGCTGGCAATCCGCAGTGTGTGTGAAATGGGCCACGCCCACGCACACCTCCATCCAGCAACTTCCTGCTGATCTCTCTTCAAATACGGCGAGCTACATCAGAGAGGACGACAACGGGGAAAAAAAGTGCATTTCCAGCTGTATACACACTTTTGCATGTCCGTTGACTAAAAAGACACACACACACACACACACACAGCAAAAACAAAGTGTGGGCGACTGCTTTTCTACACTATTTTAACTCTATCTCCCACCAGATACGGATTAGACATCATGTTTTTTCGACTGGTCGCCCATAGGGCAAACATCGAGACGGACAACCATTGGCACTCGCAATCACCCCGCCGTCCTCAAGTGGGAATTGAGTTTTGGCGGTTGTAAAATTCACTGTTTATGATTATCTTGAGGTGTACGGCTCATAATTCCACACTAGCATGTTAGCATGTTAGCATTTAATGTGACTGATCTTCTATATGACTGAGCTACCGAATGAGCTAGCCGGTCCGACATAACTGGTTCTAAACTAAGCAATCTCACTGAGCTCAAAGCCACTAATTGAGCTATCTAGGCCTGAAATACAAAATCCAGATTATTTTACCATGTGCCTAATCTCACAAATTTCTGATTTTATTACCCTGCATACAACGCGGAACTTGAACCAACAGCCCTGAAACTATAAGTCTCGTGCTCTACCAACAGAGGTATCCAGGCGCTGAAATACTGACTCCAGATTATTTTACCATGTGTCTAATCTCACAAATTTCAGATTTTATTACCCTTTGCCCAACATGGCGTCTTGAACCAACAGCTCTGAGATTATGAGTCTCATGCTCTACTGAGTGAACTAGCTGGGTTCAGATAGCCACTTCTTGTTCATTTTAACAGGTGACCAACCCTGAGCTAAAAATGCTACGCCCAACGTGGGGCTCGAACCCACGACCCTGAGATTAAGAGTCTCATGCTCTACCGACTGAGCTAGCCGGGCTCATGTGTTATTGCTAGCATCACAAGTACAGAATCTACAAACAACAACAGCTTCTCCAAGGTAAGAATTAAATCCAAGAACCTGAAAAGACACCCCAAAAGAAACACGCCCAACGTGGGGCTCGAACCCACGACCCTGAGATTAAGAGTCTCATGCTCTACCGACTGAGCTAGCCGGGCCTGCTCCAACACACTTTCAAAATAAAACAAAATGCTACTCCCGCAAGACATCAATCCCAACAAAACGGCAACATTTCCCATTTTTTTCGTACAATAACTTAGCAGAAAGTGAGCAAAACATGTCCACGCTAGCCGCGCCAAAAACGTCCTTTCAAAACGGGAGCGACATTCCAAGGCGCCGCTTGGATGGCCGTCGCTCCGAAAAGACGAGAGCGCCACCCGTTGTTATTTCAGTCCTCCGCAATTCATCTTAACACTCCCAAAAGTTTGGCGCGGTTCTCCCCATTCATCAAAGACACGCTGGCACGGCGCATTCCACTCGTGTCGTCCAATAAATCAATGAATACAAGTCACACACACACACACACACACACATTGATCCCCAAGCATGCGTTTACCTGCGTGTGTATTATGAGGGACAAGTCAAACACACACCAAACGGAAGTCAATCTTTATGAACTGTGACGCTGTTTATCTGAGCGTAACCATGGCGTTGATGTGTGTGTGTGTGTGTGTATGTGTGTTGAAAGATGTGTCTTTGATGCATAAGTGGCATAACGTTATGATTCCAAAAGTATCACGTTAAGGGACGACTCACCGTTAAGGGCTGATCAGCGTCCTTTTTATTGACTCGATGTTTTTGAACGATAAAATAATATAATATAAGATTAGATATAATCTCAGTTTTATTTGTTGACATTTTACTCATTTATTTTTCAAAGTTTTAGATTTTCCAAAATATTATTGGAGAACAGAAAATTTGGATTCAAAAATTTAAATATGTATTAATTGTTGTTATTTATTGATTTATTTTGAAAAAAAATAATTTGAATTTTATACTAGATTTTTCTATAATTTTATACATTCTCTTTTATCCTTTAAATATATGTTTTGCATTTAAAAGGCATTTTGAAAATATTTTTAAACAGGAAAATATTCATCTTTATTATTTTTTTTACTTAAAATTGTATTTGATTTAAAAAAAATATTTTAAACTTTTTTCATTTAAAAAAGTAATTATATTAAATACAATTTAGCAAATATATTGGCCATACATTAAATATAATCTAAGAAATATATTCAATATATTAAAAAATAATAGTGGAAAACAGCAAATTTAAAAAAAATGACTTGAAAAACATATAAAAACGGAAATATTGAAACAAAAATAAAAAAAAGGATAAATCCTTCCGCCCGTAAAAAGCAGCCCTTTTTATTCCAAGTGTTTTTCCAGACGCGCTCGCCACCGACACGGTCTTTTCCCCGCCGTGTTTTCACTGCGG
This sequence comes from Stigmatopora argus, assembly GCF_051989625.1. NCBI lineage: Eukaryota > Metazoa > Chordata > Actinopteri > Syngnathiformes > Syngnathidae > Stigmatopora > Stigmatopora argus. The sequence continues at coordinate 22,043,335 of NC_135390.1, forward strand.
CGTCTTTTTAGCGACGCTCTCCGACTGGGCCGACAAGACGCAAACACGGAAACGCGGAGGGGGTCCGAGACGGAGCGGTCTCCAGGTACGACCGGTCATGGGAGAGCGAGCGGCGGCGTCAGAGAGTAGCGCCACGCCGGATGAATGCCTTCTTTATCTCCCAATTAGCCACGCGGTTAGCCACGGTGGACAGACGGACGGACGGACGGACGGACGGCCACGACTCGGTCCCCGGCGGGAAATGACCCCCCCCTCCCCCCCGAAAAACGGCGCTAATGATGGCGAGCAAAGTCCGCCGGGATGATTAGAGGCCCGTTGGACGTGAAATATGGAAGCTGACTGGATGCGCTTGGCGGCTGAAAAGAAGGCCTCCATTCAGGGTGTAAATCTTCATCGCGGCGGAAATCTGCTGCGCTCGTTTCTCTTTTTACGGCTTAAATCAAAGCGAAGCAAAGCGAAGCAAAGCGGGCTTGGCGGCTGCCGACCAATCCTGGTGAAAAGGCTAGTGTTGTAGCGCTAGCGCTTAAAACCAAATATTAACCTAACTCTTCTTTACTAATTCTATTTTTTCCATTCATTTTCTGAAACACTTTATCATCACTAGGTTTGCGGGGGGTGCTGGAGCCTATCCCAACTGACTTTGGGCTAGAGGCGGGGACAACCTGAATCGGTGGACAGCCAATCGTAGGGCACAAGGAGACAAACAACTAATCACTCGTAGCTAGGAACAAGTTAGCATACAATTAGCCTAGCATGCATGGTTTAGGAATGTGCAAAGAAACTGGAGTACCCAGAGAAAACCCACACAAGCCCTCCACACACTTAGACCAACCTATATTTGAACCCAGGAGCCCAGAGCGGCGAGGCAGACATGCTAACCACGCAACCACCGGGCCTTTTCAAGCACAACTGAGGGAATTAAACAGATTGGACGTCTGGCGGCCATCTTGGGTAGGGGGTGACCGTTCATTCATTTGTTTTTCCCTACCGCTTATCCTTAAAAAGGTGGTGGGGGGTGCTGGAGCCCATCCCAGCTAACTACGGCTGGAGGACAACGCAAATCAGTGGCCAGCAGGTACAATTTAGCATACAATTAGCCTAGCATGCATGTTTTTGGGATGAGGGAGGAAACCAGAGTACCCTGAGCAAAACCACAAAACACATGCACCCTCCAGACAGGGTGGCCCACCTGTGATCGAACCCTCAACCCAGGAACTACGAGGCAGACATGCTAACCACGCGATCACTTTTCTCAATTCTCATCTAACATCATCTCAGTACTTGCATTCCGAGCTAATCCGGACAGCTAGCGGCCCGGCTAAATGACGCTAGCGTGAAACAGATGCTAGCTAGCGGCGGGAGTATTGTTTCAAAGGGACATCCCAGCTCGCTAGAGCTAGCGCTAGCGCCTGGGCCGAACAAAGAAGGCAGTGTTTCCCGCCGAGAGCGCGAGTGGGCGAGACGCGTTCACAGTATATGACTTATTTATCTAAGTTGGAAGTGTTTTATCCCGCGTGCCATAAATCCAAGCCACTCTCTGCCCTTGGCGCACATCTGTAACATGTTAGCTAGCGTGTCCTACGCGCAGTAAATCCTCAAAAGTCGCGCAAAAGTCGGATTAACAACAGGTTACATTTATTTTTAATTTTGGGCGCCATTTTCCTTCTTTTTTTGCCCACCAATTTATTATAATCGTAATGTGTTTTAAGTTTTAGTAAACAAAAAATGGTTTCATTTAGAATTATCTATTTTTGTAATATTATTTATTTTATATAATTTTTTTTATTTGTGTTTTAATTTTTTTCCATTCAATATTGTATTATTTATTGATAATAAAGTTGTTTAATTTATTTGTTTATGATTACTTAAAGTATATGTGTAATTAATGAATTCAATTTATTATAATCGTAATATGTTTTAAGTATTAGTTTTTCAAAAATTATCAGAATTTTTTTCATATTATTTATTTACTTCTATTTTTTTTAATTTGTGTTTTTAATTTTTTTCCACTAAATACTGTTCCAATATTTAATTATTTATTGATAATAAAGTTGTTTCATTTATTTGTTTATGATTACTTAAAGTATATGTTTAATTAATGAATTCAATATATTATAATCGTAATATGTTTTAAGTTTTAGTTTTAAAAAAAAAAATCTATTTTTTTTCTTATATTATTTATTTTTTTAAATTTGTGTTTTTAATTTTTTTTCACTAAATCCTGTTCAAATATTTAATTATTTATTGATAATAAAATTGTTTCATTTATTTGTTTATTATTACTTAAAGTATATGTGTAATTAATGAATTTAAATATAGATATTGCTATTATTTCTATTTCCTACGGGGTGCAAAACTAATACGAGGCAAAATATTGTCCTATTAAACGCAACGTTCGCTCTTTTGCTGCCAACCCTCCCACTTCAAATGGCTTGGACATCTTGCCAAATACTTGAAAAACCTTTGGGAAATGAGCCAATTTCAAACTTGATAGCTCGCCGCCGCTCGCCGCCGTTCGCTCGCACGTGCGCGCCTGTTTTCTCGCTGGTTGAGACAGATGATTTCCTGTTCTGCTCGCCGTGACACTTCCTTCCTCCTTCCTGCGATCGGGCCAGAAAACCGTGTTTGCTTTGGACCGACCGGCGCGAGGCCCGTTCGTTCGTTAGCGAGCTTTATTTGCACGTGAGAACCGCGGCGGACAAAATGGAGTGCTACGCGCCAAGATTGACTCGATGAGAGTTGGAGGTTAGCATATCGGGTGACCACTCTCATATGTCACACGTCGCCCAACGTGGGGCTCGAACCCACAACCCTGAGATTAAGAGTCTCATGCTCCACCGTCTGAGCTAGCCGGGCTACTATGCTATTGCTAGCATCACAAGGACAGAATCGTCTGACAACAACTGGTGCTCGTGGGTAAGAATTAAATCCAGGAACCTGACAAGAATCCCCCTCAAAACAGACGCCCAACGTGGGGCTCGAACCCACGACCCTGAGATTAAGAGTCTCATGCTCTACCGACTGAGCTAGCCGGGCTACTATGCTATTGCTAGCATCACAAGCACAGAATCGTCTGACAACAACTGGTGCTCGAGGGTAAGAATTCAACCAGGAACCTGACAAGAACACCCCTAAAAAAAAACAGACGCCCAACGTGGGGCTCGAACCCACGACCCTGAGATTAAGAGTCTCATGCTCTACCGACTGAGCTAGCCGGGCACACTCACGATTCATCCGACAAGATGGAAAATCCTACAGCAAAGGTCAAAGGGCACCTGGGGAAATTTCACCCTAGCATTACTTTGGGACTTGAACAGATCAGGTTTTCAGAAAAGTGGCAAAAATCTAAAAAAAAAAACCATCTCGCCGCTCCGTCTTATTGGCCGGCTCCCTCGCCACATTTATCTCCCGCGTTTAAACCACTCTTCGCTGACTCACAAACGACCGTCTGACCTCCGCCAGAATCCACCGCCCTAAATGTGTCCGGCGTTCGCATGTGTGTGTGTGGGTTTTCTCCGCACCTGTCCGGACGCGTCGGGGCCATGGCCAAGATCGCGAGGATCGGAATGAGAGTGAACGTGGGGCAGCTGTGCAACAAAGTCACGGGGGAAAGTTCTACAGGTGGACCCCCGCTCCCCCCCAATAAAAAAAAAAATGAAATGACGACAGTATTATGCGCTGGACAGTTAAGCTTAAATGTTCTTGGTCACCGTGGGGAGGAAAAATCTGGGAGGGGCTGTTACGGACTACAGATCAGACAATGAACTGCATTTTTTGGGCAGAGCAAAGAGCCGCTGCATCCCCCATGCGCCGCCATCTTGGATCGATTCAAGAGAGCTACGTTCATTCATTTATTTCCTGAACTGCTTTCCTCACAAGGGTTGCGGGAAAGATGGAGCCAATCCCAGCGGACTAGGAAAGAGGATACCCTGAATGGGTGGCCAGCCAATCACAAGGCAGAAGGAGGCAAAGAACCAACCAGTCATAGCTAAGAACAATTTTGCCTACCATTAGCTTAGCATGCATGTTTTTGGGATGTGGGAGGAAACCGGAGTACCTGGAGAAAACCCACACAAGGCCAGAGTACATGCAAACTCCACACAGTAAAAACTCACCAGGGATCGAACCCTCAACCCCAGAACTGCGAGGCCCACACGTTAACCGCTCCACCAACGAACAGTCCAAGTTTTCTTAATTTACTTTTTAAAATAAAAATGCAATGTAAACTTAGGATAACACAACTTTAACACCATTGTGTGCACTTTATCATTGTCATTTTTCATTCCTGGGATCGAACCCTCGAGCCCCGAACTGCAAGGCCCACGCACTAACCACTCCACCAACGTACAGTCCAAGTTTTCTTAATGTACTTTTTAAAACATAAATAAAAATGCAATGTAGACTTAGGATAACGCAACAAAGAATTTCTCCTGTCACTTTAATGCCGTCTTTGACATTTTTCTTTCATTGGTCAATATTTTCTTCCAAATGAAAGCAAAATCAGCAAAACAAACGATTTGCGCCTGCCTGCCGTCACTTTAAGAGCGCATTCTTCCCTTCTCCATCTTTTCAAAAGGCCCCGTCGGAGCGTCACCGCCAGGCCTTGACATCAAAGACGGCAATTAAGCGGGGACGTCCCGGTGGGAGCGCTGGTTCCGCCAATCGCGCCGCCCACCGCCGGAATGTCGGCCGGGACGCCCTGGCTTTGCGCCTTCCATTTTCCAAGCGCGCAAACTCATCTTTTGTCCCCACAAAAGGTGACAAAAAGGGTCTTTGCGCGCCGCTTCGCTAATCCCTTTTGGGATTTTAGCGGCGGGATACGCCGACGTCATCCGGGTTGTTTTGATGGGGTGGGCGGGGAAACCCGGGGGTTAAAGCGGGGAAGTGGCGCAGCCACAAAGTTTGACCCAGACGTGACCTGCCCATGAGAACACGGCTACAGGCGCGGAGGAAGCAACCATGGCGTTATCGGATCAGAAATTGGGCTCTTTGTTCGCGGGAACTGTGTCTTTGAGAGGATTGGTCATTAAAAGGAAGATGGAAAATGAATAAAAAAATACATGGAATTGACGCTAGGGAGGAAGAAATAATGGCATCATTGGGGAATAAATTAGTCTCGTTTGCGGGAACGGTGTCTTTGATAGTATTAGCAATACGGGTCACGTTGGTCATTAAAAGGAAGACGCGAAATTTAAAAATATACATGGAATTGAGGCCAGGGAGGAAGAAATAATGACGGTATTGGCTAATAAATTAGTTTCGTTATTTGCGGGAAGTGTGTCTTTGATAGTAGTGAGATTACAAGTCGCGTTGGTAATTAAAAGAATGATGCAAAATAAAAAAATACACGGATTTAAAGCCAGGGAGTAAAGAACAATGGTGTTAATCGATCATAAATTGGGCTCTTTGTTCACAGGGAACTGTGTCTTTGATAGGATTGGCAATACGGGTCGCGTTGGTCATTAAAAGGAAGACGCGAAATTTAAAAATATACATGGAATTGAGGCCAGGGAGGAAGAAATAATGGCGTTTTGGGCAAATAAATTAGTCTCCTTCTTTGCGGGAAGTGTGTCTTTGATAGTATTGGGATTACAAGTCGCGTTGTTCATTAAAAGGATGACGCAAAATTAAAATATACAGATTTAAAGCCAGGGAGGAAAGAACAATGGTGTTAATCGATCATCAATTGGGCTCGTTGTTCGCGGGGAACTGTGTCTTTGATAGTATTGGTAATATGGGTCGCGTTGGTCATTAAAAGGAAGACGCAAAATTTAAAAATACACATGTATTTTAAGATAGGGAGGAAAGAACAATGGTGTTATCAGCTAATAAATTGTCTCCTTGTTCATGGGAACTGTGTCTTTGAGAGTTATCGCAGTTGTAATTAAGTGGATGACTCGAAATATAAAATTTAAAGATAGATGTCCAATCCATTTTGACTCCCTGTTGGATGTAAGTTTTCAACTTTTTACATATTTTTTTTCAAATTATTAACAATAAAAAAAAATTCTAGAATCACTTTTCCGATTTTTGCACTATTTTTTTTAAAGCTAAACATATGATGAAGAGAGAATAATCTATTTGTCAATTATTCAATGTCAACCCTCTAAGGTCGAAAATTTTGGCCGCGGACCAACGTTTAGCCTTAAAAATGTCAACATTGGCGACAAACGAGGACTTCCTGGCGTCGGGCCAATCAGATAGCGGCGCGAAAGAACATTAGCTGGGAAAAACTTGGGCCAATGTCATTAGTCTGAGCGTCTTGCGGCTTTTTGGGGGGAGGCGTACTTGGACTTTTGGATTTTTGGGGCATCGTTAGGTACTTATTCTACTTTAAAAGTGTCGAGATGACAAACAACGGGCACGTTTATCTTTGCTTTTAAAAAGAATGATATTTGAAATGGTAAAGCTCGTCGGCAGTCGTTTTGGGGGCGGAGCTTGCAAAGGTCAAATGGAGTCGACATTGCCAGTGTTGACGTTGACTTTTCACTTGTTAGCTTGGTATTGTTGTTAGCTTATTTTGGGGTGGCGACGTTCAAAGATAAAAAAAACAAGGCTTGGAGGGACGTTTTGTTTGGAATCTTTTCTTTGCCGCCGCAAATCCGCTTCCGTACGTCGGCGACCTTGCCCACTCGTCATAAATGTCATGTTTTAACCGCCCTTTTGCCACATAAACGCCGCGTCCGCAACACGGACGTCTCCAAGGACTTCCTCCCAGACGTAAAGGACGATAAACACCACCACCACGCGGCGAATAAAAAGAGATTTGGCGCAATGTGCCATAAAAAAAAATAATAATAAAAAAGAAGTGAAATGTCCAACTGGTTTAGTGACAAGCAAGCCAAGACAATTTATCATTTCATCCTTTTTGCCAGTAGTAGTCGCTGTAGAGCAAGTCTTGTGAGGCAAAGAAGTAAATGTAAGGTCATTATATATAATAAAATATCATAATATAAATATCTATTACATACATTTAAAAAAATATAAATACGCTCGTGAATACGTGAATAATAGCGAGAAAAGTGAGGATATTTTTTCCCTGATTTTTGTCTTTAAAATTTTGTTTAAAATTAAAAAATGTATTATTTGATTAAATATTCAATTTTTTTTAAAGGATATTTACTTTTAACTCACTGTCTGCCAATGAGATTGCACGAAAATAAAATTATATTATAAAATCTTAAGCAGGTGGGTGGTTGGCGCATTGGCCTCGCAGTTCGGTGATCGTGGGTTCGATACCAGGTGGGTGGAGTTTGCAAGTTCTTCCCAAGCTTGCGTGGGTTTTCTCCGGGTACTCCGCTTTCCTCTCACATCCCCAAAACATGCATGCTAAGCTAATTGTTCGCTAAACTGACACTAGCAATGACTGTGATTGGTTGTTTGTCTCTTTGTGCCCTCCAATTGGCATCTTCACCCGGGGCTCGCGTGGGTTTTCTCCGGTACTCCGCTTTCCACTCACATCGCAAAAAACATGCATGCCAAGCTAATTATACGCTCGCGCGAGCGCACATTAGTGTGACACGGCGCAGTTGACTTCCTGTGGGCGTGGCCTAGTCGTCCTTTTGTCCGTGCTAAAACCGCTTCCCGCTCGAGTGGCCATCCTCGCACGTGTGTGTGTGTGTGTGTTTCTGTGTGTGTGTGTTTCTGTGTGTGTGTGTGTGTGTGTGTGTGTGTGTGTGCGGGAGGATGACAGGAAATGGAGTCGTGGCGCATTTTTGCACGCGTGCGGTAGCGTGGGGAACGCAGGCGCGTGGAAATGAAGGCTGGCCAGTGTGTATTTGCGCATACTTTTTGCAGCGTGCGGCGCCCACAATGTCCCATACATATACACACAACTACACACACGCACACATACACACACGCGTGTGTTTTTCCAGCGTGTAATCACTCCCTGGAGATAGAGTCGCTTGTCAAAACACGCAAGTAAACATAGAATCGGAAGAACGTTCCATCCTTCTCGCCTCCCGCTCCAGTTGGATTGGACGTCTAGCGGCGTCAATGGCACTTAAAGTTTAAGAAGATTGGACATTTATCAGTGTCAATAGCAGGCAATGAGTTTATTTGAGGTCACTTCCTGTTTATTTTAGGGTACTTACACGTGTCATTCTGGGAGAGCAACATAAGATTAGATGAGATTAAATTCGTGACACGATTTATTTCTACGCGACGTGAAAGGGACTTCGACTTTTGACAACGTAAGGTTTGTATCGATGCAAAACTGCTTAAAGCGCCATATTAGGACAGTGAAATAAGATTAGGAGGGGGGAAAAAGTCATAAAACAACAAAACTTGAGTTGTTACAATTACAAGACTTATTTTTACGTGGCGTAAAATTCAAAATATGTCCAAATCCTCTTATTTTGAAAGGGTAAAAGCACGTTCTTCTGCCGCCAGGTCTCCCACCTCAAATGGATTGGACGTCAACTGGTGAAAAAATGTGTCCAAATCCTCCCGACTCATTTTCTACTATGGATGGCGACGGGCGTCCAAACCACTTGAGGCGGGAGGCCTGGTAGCCAATGAACAAACGTTCCGAACATTCACCCGCTGCCGCCCTCCCGCTTCAATTTGACAACCGATAAATCAGTTCGAAATATGTCTAAATCCTCTTATTTTGAAGGGCGGAAGCACGTTCATTTGCCGCCAACCCTCCAACTTAAAATGGATTGGATATCATCACCTGGTGAAAAACTATTTTAAAAAGTTGCCCAAATCCCGCCCTCATTTTCTACCATGGATGGTGACAGATGTCCAAACCGCTCCAGGCGCCGCCAACGCTAACTTGTCGTGTGCGGTCGAGTGGTCGCCGGTCTTTTGGTCGCCGTCTTTTGGTCGCCAGTCTTTTGGTCGCCGGTCTTTTGGTCGCCGGTCTTTTGGTCGCCCGGACCACAACAACAGGCGACCAAAAGACCGGCGACAAACCAAGGTAAAACAAGACGGTCTACGCATGAATAAAAGCCAACAATGGCCATGAGCAGTTTCACTGAGACCATGTGCGAGTGTAGAAGACTTTATATGTACATGCGTTGTCCCTTTAAGAAGCGACGTCCGTCAGGGTCTTAACAAGTTCTCCAACTAAAAACAAATAAAAGTGTGGGAAATTTGGAGCTTTTCTTTAGCCTAATAATTACTAGGGCATTAAGTATGACTACATAGTCAATCGCAGTTTGTATTTAGGGAATTTGAGCAACCATTTAAACCATAATTATCAATAACCTTCTGGGCGACCAAAAGACCGGCGACCAATCGACCGTGTACCCTAACTTGTTGCCTGCCATTGACGGTCGTGTACGCGCCATCGCAAAAGGGCGATTGCGCAACATTCCGCGTCCTTGGCTGTTTTCGTGTCTTTTTTTGTCTGCCCGGCAACCCACTCACTCCAGCCGTTTTTTTTTAACCATCTTGTTGACTTAACCATTGGAGCACTGGTCATTTTTCAAGCGTGCAAAAATACACGGACGTTTCCACACACACACACACACACACGCATGTAAGTACGTCCTTAAAGTCACAGCGAATCAGCGTGTTTAGTTAACGTGGAAAATGCACATTTGTCAGGAACACAGTCGGTTTTTATAGTTAGCGACAGCTGACCGAGAACCCCCGGCTTGAACTCTGAACCCCACCTCCCCCCTTCGCCCCCCCCTCCCTCCATCGGCTAATTGACACGTCTCCTTTGATAAAGTTTACGGGCTCGGACGCTCCGTGAATGCGTCTTTTCAGCCGCGGGATGTTTTGATAAGGAAGCGTCTCGGCGCATCGGCTAGAGAGAAAAAAAAGTCCCTTTCGGGCTCATTTTTTTTGTCATTTTGGGGATCAAACGCGGGAGGAGAAATTGGAACTAATAACATAATGTGCGGGCTTGTACGGGGGGGATTGGGGGGGGGGCGCAAGCACAAGATGGAGGATTGAGAAGATAAGTTTGGGGGGGAGAAAGACCCACCCGCACAAAGGGCTTCTTTATTTCAAACAAACGTTGGCTTCTGTGTCGCTATTATGCCGCCCGCCCGCCGGCTGGCCTCGGGGCACGCGTCGCCGCCAAAACCCGGACCCCGCTTCGACTGGCGTAAAAATAAGTGCTGTAACGACTTTAATCTCGTCCTTTTAGGACTTTTTTTCCCCTCCCGGTCTTGCGTCGAATACAGACCTTATGTCAAGGGTGGTTTGCGGCCCGCATTAACGTCAACTCCATTTTATGTGGGCCGGACCCTTTTAGATATAATATTTAGATTTTTTTTTTTATAAATGGATTAAAAGCCCTGAATATTCAGTTTTTTTATAGATCTAAAACAATGTTTATTTTAGCTTTTTTAAAAATATATTTTTAGATTTTACAAAATGATTTTTGAACTAAAAACACAGAAAAAATGGATTAAAAAATGACAATGATTGATTGAAAAGGGGGGTAATTAGGACATTTAATATACATCTATACTCTTCATTTTAATTTGATCCTAAAACAGAAAGTCGGCACTCATTTACTTTCCCGGGCCACACAAAATGATGCGGTGGGCCAGATTTGGCCCCCGGGCCGCCACTTTGACACCTGTGCCTTATGTTGTCAAAATTCAAAGTCAGCGAACTTTTCCGCTTCACGTCGCGTAAAAATAAGTCATTTCATGACTTTTATTTTGTCGTTTTATAACTTTTCCCCCCTATCCTACTCTTATTTCACTGTCCTAATATGGCGCTTTAATCCGTTTTGCGTTGATACAGACCTGATGTTCTCAAAAGTTGAAATTGGCAAACCTCCCCGCTTCACGTCGCGTAAAAATAAGTCATGAGACGACTTTAGTTTTGTCGTTTTTTCCCCCTCCTAATCTTATTTCAATGGTTGACATCCAATCCATTTGAGTTGGGAGATCTGACAGCAAATGAACATGCTTTAACCCTTCAAAATAAGAGGATTTGGAGATATTTTGAATGAATTTATTGAAGTGGGAGGGCAGCAGCGCATCAACAATTTTTTTCACCGGTTGACGTCCAATCCCTTTGAGGTGGGAGATCTGACAGCAAATAAACATGCTTTTACCCTTCAGAATAAGAGGATTTGGAAATATTTTGAATGAGTTTATTGAAGTGGGACGCCTGTCAGCCAGCGACCAATCGACTAGCGTCTTGCGCTAGAACGCAAAAGCGCAATTTGCCGTCCCGGAGGAGGCTCGTCCGTTCCCGGCGACCGCTCTCCGAGGAACGATCCTCCGGACGAACGGACGCCCGTTCCGGGTTATTTGTCGGGGGGGCCCGAGCGTGGAGGCCCCCGCCGTCTTTTTCTTTTCCCATGACTTTCTCCTCAGACTTTGACGCCTTCCAAAAGCATTAAACGGACTATTTGTTTTTTCTTAGAAATAAGAGAGGCCCAATCCCATTGGACGGGGGTGCCGGAGCCTATCCCCGCTAACTACAGGGGCACCAGGAGACAAACCACCAATCGCGCTCACATCGGAAGGCACTTTAGCGTACCATTAGCCTAGCGTGCATGTTTTTTGGGATGTGGGAGGAAAGCGGAACACCCGGGGAAAAACCACGCGAGCCGAGACGCAAATTCTACGCGGGAAGGTCGGAAGCCAATGTGGAAATTCTATGCTTGGCGTGCGTCCGTCCGTCACGGTGGTCGCGGGCGGGAGTTTGTATTTTTGCCTTCAAATTGCTGCGTTGCCTAAATGACAGCTGCTTTTCTGGAGCGACCCAACGCAAACACGTCCCGTCTGGGCGCCTCGGGCTGAAAATAAGCGGGTTGGCCACGGGCGCGCTCGCCCTCCGCGTGGGTGGGTGTCCGCCACTTGGCAAAAGGCGAAAGCCACTTGGCGTCTCCGGGTTCGAGATGACGGGCGTATAGACGGACGGCTTTTAGCGGGATAGCGCTATGCTAATGTGGAACGTGGTTTCAAAATAAGGGCGCTCGCTTGATTTTAGAATTGAGCTATTAAAGTATATTTTTCCTCAAATGCTGATGATCAACTTGTGCTTTTGTCGATCATTTTTAACTTTTAAAAGTGCTAAATATTAAATTTGCGTCATATCATTAGCTTAATGGCTGCTGGAGGGGATCAAAATAAAAATGTAAAAAATTACAAATAAATGAAACCAAAAATAAACTAAAAGAAAGGGAGGTGATTCTGTCTTTATATTTTTAAAAATATTTTTAAAAACTATTTTTTTCTTATTGCAGAATTTTCATATTTTTTAAATGTTTTCAATTTTTAATTTTCATTTAATTTCATTTCATTTAATTTCATTTAAATGTATTTAATTGTATTTAATTTTATTAAAAGTTTATTCAATTTTATTAAATTTTTATTCAATTTTATTCAATTTTATTTAATTTTATTCAATTTTATTATTATTATTATTTTTTTTTAATTTATTTAATTTATTTTTTTAAATTTTATTTAATTTTATTGTATTTTATTTTCATTTAATTTTATCTAATTAATTTTCAATTTTCATTTAATTTCAAATTCCCTCAATAACTTTCTATATGATATAGCAATTATACAAATCTATTTAAAGTTAAATACATATTCAGGCATGACTTTTTGGATTTATTTTCAATATGACTGCTGAGATGAAAAACGATAGACAACCTCACAAACGAAAGCTATAAATCAAAATGTGATTTTTTTTCAGCCAACAGGCGTCCCATCCATTCGTCCCGCCCGGGAGACCCGGCAGTTTTCCCTCAAAAGAGCCCGTCGATTAATTTGACCTAAAATGTAACTTAAAAAAATAAAAAAGCGGGATTAGCGGCGACAAGGTCGTTTTAAGATCGGCGAGCCGGCGTTCTATTTCGGGGCGGCGTCCGACGCTGACGTAAACAAACATGTTGCGCCTATTTGCCGGCGGCGGAAAGTGGAAGCCCCCCCATGTCCCCCCCCTCCAAAAGCCCCCACGACAGCCGCCGGAGATTTTTTTTAATCCGCCTTTTGATGGCGGATCAACGCCGCCGCATTTAAATCTATCTTTATTGGCCGGCTAGCTTCTTTTTTTTTTTACCCTCACTTGTGACTACTGACGTGTTGCAAAGATTGAATTTAAGCTTCTTTTGTGGGCCTTATTTGTACACAAAATTCGGTGTTTTTGACGCGACGTCAATGGAGAGTGATGCGCTACCTTTTTGGACTTTCTTGCAAGACGCTTTCTTCTTGACGAACTTGGCGGCGTCCTCGGGCTCCGCCGTCTCGTCACCCGCCATCTCGCCAAAAGCCTCCGCGTCCGAACCTTGGCGACCACAAAAAAAATAATAATCATTTTCACAGACATTTTGGAGGACAAAATCAATCCTTTGTATTTTTTTATGGAACTTGTCAGCTGGCGTCGAAGGTAAAAGGCGTCCAATCTAGCGACAAACTCATCGACATCCCAAAAAATTCTGTCTAGCCAATCGCAGGGCACAGGGAGACCAATCGTAGCTAGGGTAAGGGAATTTAGACTGTTAGCCAGCTAGCCTAGCATGGATCTTTTTGAGATGTGGGAGGAAACCAGAGTACCCGGAGAAAAGGTAAACTCAATCTCAGTCTGCAGAAGGTCCCTCCTTGTGGACTTCCTGTGTGTGGCTCCATTTTTTTTAGCTAGGTCTACAATGTCTTTGTGTTTTTTGTCTTTCTTGCTACTGGAACCAAGAAATTTCCCGAATACGGGATGAAAAAAGTTCTAATCTAATGTAAAACCCCACCAGTAGCACATGCAAACTCCACACCGCAGTGAAGACCCACCTGGGATCGAACCCTCGACCCCAGAACGTCGAGGCCGCCATGCTAACCGCTAACAAAAAAAAACGACGTCCAATATTTTGTCCACTCTAAAAATATCAACAAGTTGATGACCGCCATCATAAAAGCGCTACGTAACACAAGCTGGCGATCGATCACAGAAGACGCATTGACTAAGGTGAGCGCTTGCTGCCCCGCCCCCCACCCAACGATCCATCCATCCCAAAACGCCACCCCCCCCCATCCCCAACCCAGTGGATCCCTCCCAGCTTTGCGCCGCTTTCCTGCGCCCAACACACATGTTGCCTTTGTGCCCCCCCCCCTCACACACACACACACACACACACACAAAGTGGCTATCATGTCGACCTTAAGTAGTCTGAGAATGCGCGTGTGTCTCCGCCCCCTCCCCCCGCGTCCCCCCCACGTCTACGTCCTTGTTGTTTGAAATTAGATCTGGTTGCTTTATTATTATTATTACTATAATATTTTTTTTTTACTCATTCGATCCATATAACACAAACAGTACAAGTACGTACTACACACACATACAAATATAAAGACGTAAATACACAATGTGTACATACAATGAGCAATTTCTAAAATATTTTTCATTTAATTATTAAATAATCATATAGTATTTTAACAAATAATAGAAAATGAGGAGTACTAGTAAAAATACAAAACAAAATCAATTCTTAATAATTGTTATAATAAAGATTAACAGTACGAATGAGCCCCTGATTTGAATCTTGTCAAAGTTATTCAATATAAAATATCTCATATCAAATGTGGTTTATACTGCTCTTTGGTGAAAAATTATTATTATGATTATTTATTTTTGCTTTAAAATGAAAGCTTCCGATTGGTTTTAACTGTAAAAGGCAATCAATTATGTTATTGTTAATCAGAATCATTGTGTTGCTATCAAATTGAATTGAATGCCTTTATTATATTTTTATTTTATTTATTTATTTATTTTTAATTGAATGAATGACCATTCAAATTTCCAACCAATCACTCATAGCTAAGAATTTAGCATCCAATTAGCCTAGCATGCATGTTTTAAGGGACAAGCTAGGAACAAGTTAGCATACAATTAGCTTAGCATTTTTTTTTGGACACGTGAGGAAAACCAGATTACATGCGAACCCCGACGGGAAGGTCCGAACCCACCGGGAACCAAACCCTACGCCTCGGAACTGCGAGCCGGACGTGCTAACCACTCTACAGCGGACCGCCTGTCCTTGACCTTATTTGACACGTAAATATTCAATATTATTCCTGTTGGTTTGCATCCCATTTGTTTTGGAATGTTTGCGTGGGGACGTTTTTGGCGCTTTTGGCGCATCCGCCGCCGCCGCGGCGGGTTCTGCTCCGAAAAACGACAGACGGCGGACAAACAAACGAGTGCGACAGCTGGAAGAAGGTCGTCGGCGTCTGCAAATACCGACCGTCTGTCCGTCCGGCCGCCTTTTGCGTCTCGTCGGCACATTCCTGCTTTATTCCGGGAGATTGCAGCCCAAAGCGGCGGGGAGACGCCGCCGCGCCGAAAGCGCCCACAGCGCCAATTGGCCTGCGGCCGCGCCGCGCCACGCCACGACACTATTTACGGCCCGACGGGCCGACGTTTGCGCGGCAAATAATTTGGAATTTGCGGGAAGATTTTTAACCGCTCGCCTGCCGTGGACGTCCAATTGGACGACAATGTTTGTCGCAAATTCATCTCACGTTGGAAAGCAAACTCAATTCATATTCAATAAGAAAATAAAATAAAAAAATGCAAGTGAAATTGGGCAATAAATATGCATCCAAAAAAAAAAAGAAAACCAAAATAAAAAAGTCAAAATAAGAGAGTCAAAATAAGAGAGTCAAAATAAGAGAGTCAAAACAAGAGAGTCAAAACAAGAGAGTCAAAACAAGAGAGAGAAAATAAAATAAAAAAATGCAAGTGAAATTGGGCAATAAATATGCATCCAAAAAAATAAGAAAACCAAAATAAGTCAAAAAAGAGTCAAAAAAGAGAGTCAAAACAAGAGAGTCAAAACAAGAGAGTCAAAACAAGAGAGTCAAAACAAGAGAGTCAAAACAAGAGAGTGAAAACAAGAGAGTGAAAACAAGAGAGTGAAAACAAGAGAGTCAAAATAAGAGAGTCAAAATAAGAGAATCCAAATAAGAAAATCCAAATAAAAAAATGCAAGTGAAATTGGGCAAATCTCAAATGAGTAAAAATTCATAATAATTTGAAATTGAAAAAAAAAGTTTGACAAATTCAATAAAAAAAGAAACATAAATTAAGGGTCTTATGATTGTATGCTTATTTTTATTGTTACTTTTTAATTGGACTATTTTGTATATTATTTATTCTATTTATGGTGATTGAGTCATCAATTCACCGCCATTTCAAACGTCAATCGCCATTAAAGTTCGGGTTCCGCCCCCTCGCCATCCCGCTATACGTCGTAAAATGTGCACGTGATGACATCGCCAATATTTCATATTTCCTGGAAGAGAACAGCTGCTGCTAATTATCGATCGGCCGGTTATTTTTATCCAAGTAGGGAGCTCCACTCTTCAATTTGCATACGCCACGGAGACACTACAAAGACAGCTGCGTGCACCCCCACAAATTTAAATACTATATGTATAAGCCATATGTGTTCACACACACACACACACACACACACACACACAAAATTTATATACCCAATCAAAACACACACAACATATGATTGCATGTGCACGGAAACACGACATCATCACCATACGACCGCAAACAGACGTAGCACATTAAAATTAAAATAAAAAAAATGAACACACGCATTCTATATGATCACACACACACACACACACACACACACTTGCGCACACACACACACACACACACTTGCGCACACACACACAGACACACACAAGTTGTGGTAGCGCAAGGCCATCCTCTCAAGTCGAAAATAAACGGTGGCCTCAAACCACAGCGACCGACGCAGCGTTGCGAAAATAACTGGAACACACACACACACAAATACACAAACACACACACAAATACACAAATACACAGTCGCGCTTATGTGTTACTTTATATGATATTAACTCTTTGGCTACCTTACATGTCCAATTCATTTGAAGTGGGAGGATTGGCAGCAAACCCACAAATGCCTCCCTACAAAAGGGATTGGACGTCTACTAGTGATAAACTCATTTCCAATGACTGCAAAAGAATGATTGGACGCCACGTGATTTTTTTTGCTTGAACTTTTTGGCTGCCAGCATTGCGCTTGACGTCCAATTCTTTTGAAATGCGAGGGCTGGCAGTGAACTGACAAATGTCGTCCTGCAATAGAGATTGGACGCCTACTCGTGATAAACTCATTTCAATTTACTGCAGAAAAATGATTGGATGCCACGTTATTTAAAAAAAAAATAATAATAATTGGCTGCCACTGATGTCGCTAACTTTTTTTTTTACTCTAGTTTGCTTGTATTTCTAAAGTATTTTTACAGATATAGTTTAATAAACATCTTGTAGTTGTCCAATAAAGGCGAGTTCATGTCCAACGAGTCTAGTTATAAATTACTAGTAGTAGTAGTAGTAGTACTAGTGATAAACTCATTCCAATTTACTGCAGAAAAATGATTGGGTGCCATGTCATTTAAAAAAAAAATCATTTGCTGCCACTGACGATGTAAAATTAAACTTTTTTTTTAGTCTAGTTTGCTTCTATTTGAAAAGTATTTTTTACACATATAATTTAACAAACATGTAGTTGTCCAATAAAGGCGAGTTGGATGTCCAACAAGAGTCCATTCCTCATAAATGTTTGCAAACAAGCGCTTTTTTTTGGGACCCCAAAAAAAGCCAGTCACTTTTTTTAGCACTAATTCGAATCTCGAGCGCGTCCAATCGTTGGTGTCGGAATGCTCCAGCGCCCCAAAGCTATCATTTACACCCCATTGCGCGGAGAAACACCCACGCTGAGCGCTTTTTTGTTTGCTTTTTACACGCTACGCTGGCCACAAGGAGTGTGTGTTGAGTGTGTGTGTGTGTGTGTGTGTGTGTGTGTGTGTGTGTGTGTGTGTGTGTGTGTGTGTGATTCCAGGCCAATTCTCCCAACTCGCCTGAATTGGACATCTATTGTCGTCAATGGCAGATGGTCTATTAGAGAAAAGGGACTCACCGGGGGCCACCAAGTGCTGAACCTGCAGGCCGGGGTCCTGGGCCTCGGCCTGGGCGTCGGCCTGGGCGTCGGCCAGGGTCAGGCGCCCGCCTTTGGCCAGCCGCTCGCACAGCAGCGTCACGTGCTTCTTGAGGCGCGCCGTGTCCCTGGGCGGGGCCAGCGCCAGGGCCGGCCCCACGCCCCCGGCCTGGCTCAGGGCGCCGGCCTGCTCTTTGGGGCTGCGGGACAGGCACGTCCGCAGGAGGTGGGACACCGACGCGTCGCAGCACTCCTCCCAGCCCTTTTCACAAACACATATAATACAGTATTTTATTCATTCATATATGTAATACAGTATTTTATTCATTAATATATATAAAACAGTATTTTACAAATTAATATATATATATTACAGTATTTTACAAATTAATATATATATAATACAGTATTTTACTAATTAATATATATATATATAAAATACAGTATTTTACAAATTAATATATATAATACAGTATTTTACAAATTAATATATATAACAGTATTTTACAAATTAATATATATAACAGTATTTTATTAATCAATAAATATAATACGGTATTTTACAAATTAATATATATAATGCAGTCTTTTACAAATTAATATATATAATGCAGTATTTTACAAATTAATATATATATAATGCAGTATTTTACAAATTAATATATATAATGCAGTATTTTAATATGACTTCAATACAGTAATCCCTCGATTATCACGTCTTCGCTTATCGCAAATTCACTACTTTGCAATTTTTTTCCGCTATTATTTTTTTTTTAAATGAATATATATAGCGTGGGTTTTCACATGTTTATGAACTTTAAAAATAAATATATATATATATTTTTCTAAGTTCATAAACATGAAAATCCACGCTGAAACTCATAAGTGGAAGCCACTCTTGCTACAAAAAAGTTGTAATAGGGGTGACCCTACTTTGCGATTTTTTTTCTGCTATTAATTATTTACTTTTTTTCTTTAAAGTTCATAAAAATGTGAAAATCCACGCTGAAAAATCTTATTTATTCATAGCGTTTGGTGCAGGTCAAGTCTAATTTGTGCGCATATAAGCCGTACCCTGGATTCCGCCATCATTTACAGCCTATGTGCAAGAAAGTATGGTATTTTCAGTCATCGTTTTTTGCAGCGACAAATACGGCGTATATGCAAGAAAGTACGGTATTTCATTTTTGTATAAGTTGAAGTGAAGTTTTGCGTACCAATTGCAGCGTGTCGTGCAGCAGAGGCAGCATGCTGGCCTCCAAGATGGCGGTCTGCTCGGGCGTCAGGCCGTGGCCCAGCGACAGCAGGAGGACCAGGAGCTGCGTGGAGCTCTTCAAGCGCGCCCAGGCCTCCTCCAGCTGCCGAGCGTTCTCCTCCGCCTCCTCCGCCAGCAACATCACCTTCGACGCAACAATGGCAAGACAAGACAGGTGAGTTCCGATGAAAAAAATCAAGTCTGAAGGTCAAAAAGTTCCATTCAATTGAAATGCTAGCTAGAACGAACATTAGCCGCCGACCCAAATTGGACTGGACGCCTGTGGAGGATAAACTCATTTAAATTGTCCAAAGAAGGATGACTGGACGTCTCTCACTGTCCATAAATGAGGAGTTAAGGTGTGTCTTTGATTATTTGAGTCTTTAAAGACCCCAAAGCTGAAAGTCAAGTTAAAAAAATGCTTAAGTCAGCAAAAACCACAACATGACGAATTCCGTCCATCCTCACGTGCGCGTCCGATCGTACATTTGGCGTTAAATTCAAGCCAAGGCGACCGCTCTCCCACGAGAGAGACCCTCTCAAGTCTGTGTGTGTATTGATAAAAAAATAAAAGCCGAGGGTCCAGTCAAGGCCTCCATTGTTGCCGGCGACTCGCTTCCACCAAGAAAGACGCTGATTGATGCCAGCTGAGCGGACATAAAATGATCCCTTCCTTCATCCCTCCCAGTCCAAAGGAATTGGACGCCGAGCGCCGTCAATGGCAATTGAACTGGTGGCGGAATGATTCATGGACGGATTCGACTAGAACACAGGTGTCAAAGTGGCGGCCAGGGGGCCAAATCTGGCCCGCCGCCTCATTTTGGGCGGCCCGAGTAAGTCAATCATGAGTGCCAACTTTCTGTTTTAGGATCAAATTCAAATGAAGATTAGATGTATATTATATTTCCTGATTTTCCCCTTTTTAAATCAATAATTGCAATTTTTTATCCAGTTTTCTTTTGGTGTTTTTAAGTCAAAAATCATTTTGTAAAATCTAAAAATAAATATATAAAAATATTTTCGGTTTTCCACTTTAATATTGAATATAATTTGAAAAAAAAATAGTTTCCATTTGAAATGAAAAACAAATGATTATTAAATGTTTTCCCTTACTAAGATTTTATATCTATAAAAAAACGGAATATTTAGGGCAGTATTTTCCAAATTAATATATATATATACAGTATTTTACAAATTAATATATATATATATATACAGTATTTTACAAATTAATATATATGACACAGTATTTTATTAATTAATATATATAATACGGTATTTTACACATTAATATATATAATACGGTATTTTACACATTAGTATATATAATACGGTATTTTACACATTAATATATATAATACAGTGTTTTCCCTTACTAAGATTTTTTTTTTTGAATAAAAAATAAATAAAGATAAATTATATCTATTAAAAAAACGGAATATTTAGGGCAGTATTTTACTTTTCATCCAGTTCTTATAATCCAATTTTTTTAAAAAAATCTAAATATTATATCTAAAATGGTCCGGCCCACATGAAATCGAGTTGATGTTATTAACCCGAGTTTGACACCCTTGGACTAGAAAGAACATTTCAAAGTCAAATTAGTTTTCGAGTTATCGCTATTACAAAAGCGTTGTGGTGGTTTGTTTTGAAAGTGTTTACTTAGTTTGATCAATTTGGGAGAATACGCCACCCTCTAATGGCAAGAGTGACTACAACATAACGACTGAATAAACACACGCTAAAGTACACGCAAGCTAGGCGGCTGCGGTTTCAAATTTGAGGAGCGGTCGCCATTTTAAATGACCGGATCAAAACCATCCATTTTGGCCAAAGACAGAGACGGAAAAATACGGGAGACGCTCGGCCTTGAGCGGGCGTCCGACGTGGAGACGGACCGATGAGGCGATCGCGTCCGCGATAGGTCGCCAGACAGTAACCGCTATTGTCGCCGCTCAAAACCGGAGCGCGCACGCACAATGGTGATAAGAGACGTCTGTCTACGGGTGCGCCGATAGCATCGCGGCGCGGAAGACCGCCGCGACCCGAGAGGGGGGGGGGCGGGACCCGTGGTGGGACGGGATCTGGCAACCGGGCAAAGTCAGTTTTTAAAGTCGGTAATGGCCACGTTTCCAAGCCAAGTCATTCCGTTAGCTCGATGCTAACAGTAAATAATGGGGAATGCGTAGACGTGCTAACGTAGGTTGACGGAGTTTGTCCTTTTGCGACTTTCCGTCATTTTTCGTACCGCTTAGCCTGACGGGGGTGCTGGAGCTTATCCCAGCCAATTACGACCAGGAGGCGGAGGACACCCTGAATTTGTGGCCGGCCAATTACGGGGCCAAATGACTGATAGCTAGGGACAATTTAGTGCATAATTAGCTTAGTGTGCATGTTTTGGGGATGTGGGAAGAAATTGAAGTACCCGGAGAAAATCCATGCAAGCCTGGGGAGAACATGCCAACTCCACAGGGGAAGGTCGGAAGACTTTAGGGATCGAACCCTCGGTGTCAGAACTGCGAGGCGGCTGTGCTAACCGCTGGGATGCCCCAAAAATCAATTGGAGTGACGCAAAATTAACAGCAAGTAACGTGGAAATGATCTGAAAAATGTTTAAGGAAGTGACTTTTAAAAAGCTATGGAAAGTGAACGATAAACAGGAAGTGACCCTAAAATGCCCGACAAGAATTCCCCATAATCGACAAAATGTGACGTGGAAATAGGCCGAAAAATTAACAAGAAATGAGCTCAGAAAGTGACTTTGCATTGCTCTAAAACAGGGGTGTCAGACTCGGGTTGGTTGGCGGGCCGCTTTAGCGTCAACTTGATTTCACGTGGGCCGGACCATTTTAGATATAATATTTAGATTTTTTTTATAAATGGATTAAAAGAACTGGATTAAAAGCCCTGAATATTCATTTTTTTATAGATCTAAAACAATGTTTATTTTAGCTTTTTAAAAATATATTTTTAGATTTTACAAAATGATTTTTGAACTAAAAACACAGAAAAAATGATTAAAAAATAGCAGTTATTGATTTAAAGGGGGAAAAATCAGGAAATATAATATACATCTATACTCAATTTTAATTTGATCCTAAAACAGAGAGTCGGCACTCATGATTTACTTTCCCGGGCCGCACAAAATGATGCGGTGGGCCAGATTTGGCCCCCGGGACGCCACTTTGACACCTGTGCTCTAAACAAACAGGAAGTGATCTGAAATCAAGACAAATTGAACAACAGACAGGAAGTGACCCGTAAATCCTTGGCAATTAATTGGAGCCACCCAGAAAAGCCCCCAAATCAACAGAGTGAACCATTAAGACATCATTCCAACTATAAAGTCAAAAATTCTGACATTAAAGTCAGTCAATTAAGCCCCTCCCCTTTTTTCAAACTTCAATGGCGGCCTATTGGAGAAAAAAATGTGTTTTTCCACGTTAAAAAAATCACGGGATAGGATGACGGGAGAGTACAAAGATGGACGTCGGGGCTTCGGGGAGAGGGCGGGGGTATCGAACACACGACCTTTCATGGCGGAGCAAAGCTCTTTGTGCGGCGACCGTGTGAAAGAAAAAAAAAGACGAAGAAAAAAAGTCAAAGCGAAGGCACGACCGTGGCAGTCAAAACATTGAAGTCGCCTCCATTGACGGCTCATCAATCACGCCGCCGCTAAAGGACACTTTAGCGCTGTTGTTGAGTTTTTTCGAGGGGGCGGGGCCAAGGGGGGCGCCAGGGGGAAGACCGGGGGGCGTCCTGTTGGACTTGACCTCGTCTGGCTCCACTTTGAGGGAAAACATCACTGTTGTTGCCGCGTCGCTTTTGAGCGACCAATCGTTTTTCTTTGTCAAATAAACACTCGGGAGGCAGCTTCAAAGAAAGCTAATGCTAGCGTGTTAGCTTAGCATTTGGGGGATGTTGATACCGCCCGGACATTCGTCGGGCGGTCATTTAAACGGTCGGCGGCCGTTGACGGCGTCGGACGTCCAGTCCTTTTGGATGGGGTGGAGCCAGTGGAGGAACGTGGATTCGGCCAATGAGGGCCAGGGATGACTGAATGGCTTGAGGGATTGACAAAAATAGGGCGCAAGGTATACAATGTATCTACCAGACCAAGGGTGTCAGACTCGGGATGGTTCGCGGGTGGCTTTAACATCAACTTGATTTCACGTGGGCCGGACCATTTTAGATATCATATTTAGATATTTTTTTTAATAAATGGATTAAAAGAACTGGATTAAAACCCCGGAATATTCCATTTTTTATAGATCTAAAACAATGTTTATTTGAGCTTTTTTTAAAATATATTTTTAGATTTTACAAAATGATTTTTGAACTAAAAACAGGAAAAAATGGATTAAAAAATGACAATGATTGATTTAAAAGGGGGAAAATCAGGAAATTTAATATACATCTATATCTAGCATTTGATTTTGATCCTAAAACAGAAAGTCGGCACTCATCGTTGACTTTCCCGGGCCACACAAAATGATGCGGCGGGCCAGTTTTGGCCCCCGGGCCGCCACTTTGACACATGTGTACTAGTGGGTGGTCTCGGAGGCCCCCGACCGAGCAGGGGACTAAATTACAGAGCGTGACCCACCACGGTGACACCCAACCAGGGATTAGCATCGGGGCCCGCTCCCGGGGCGCCGCTAGCCCGAGGCGAGCTAGGGGGGGGAAGGATGGGGGACGCCAACTTTCGGAGGTTCCGAGGCGATCCGGCACCCGCGTTTGGAGGGGCGGGCCCACCCACGGGCCAAGTAATAAGCGGCTTTTGGATGGGAGCGGACCGCGGGTGGGCAAAATATGCGTGTCTGGGAAATTGACATTGGACTTTGAGGCGCACGGCGGGAAAAGTGGCCGCCTTCGTCTCATTGGCTGGCTACCAAGTTCCAATTCTTATGAGGTGAGAGGGCTGGCAGCAAATCAACATTTGTTCAGTCGCCGCTTTTCTCCGACTTCGATTGGATTGGACGTCAATGAGTTGGTTTAAACTCACGGGAGGAAAAGGATTGGACGCTAGAGGAATGGACGCCTGTCATTGTTTTGAGTTACCATTCTTATTTCAAAGGCATTTCTTTGTTACAAATGATTCCGATAATATTTTAGCTATGAGTTTACTTATGATAGTTTGTTTTCCTAATAATAATTAACAGTTGCAAATTGAATTTTAATTTTTTTATTCATTTTTTGATAAATGAAGATGAATAGGCAGTTTATTTGAATTGTGTTTTTTCATTAAAGGCGAATGTATAATGTTTTTATAAATACATATTATTGTATATATTATAAATATATAATAAAATATTATTGTAGGTTTTAACAATGCTAAATAATGAGTTAAAATTAGCATGAGGGTCAAATATTTGATGCAGATTTTAGTTTTTATCTTTAACAAGTGTACATTTTTGACAAATACATTTATTCATGCTCTTAAGATAACATGGCATCTTGTCTGGGGGTGCCGGAGCCTAGCTCCCAGTGAACCAAACTAGCTAAGCAGCTAAACGAGCACGAGTCGAATTCCCCCTGGCGGCCAATCGCATGACACACATCTCTTCATTCCTTTTCTATGTTCGCCTTGGTGATTGGTCTCACATTTTCGCAATTCGATCCATCGACGAACGGCGGAGAAACATCTGGACGAACGTAACGCCAGCGAGCGAGCGAGGCCTACGTCGGAGGTTAAAGCGGGTCAAATAAATGAAATGCGACGTACGCACACCTCGTAAAGATGTCGTCGGTACAGCTGCGCCGACGTGCGGACGGGGTCAAGGTTCAAACCCATACGGCGGCGACGGCACCCGCACTGAACACCCTTGGCCTTCGCCCAAAACAGCTGCACGTGAAGGCGAAGGCATTAACACGAGCGCAAAGTACTCTCCTCGGACGATGTCGCAAATTTGATGGCGTGGCTAGACGTCGACGCGGCGTCGGCGAGCGGGCGGGACAGACGGACGATGCGTCGGGAACGACCGGAAATCATTCAAAAAGGTGCAGGAGGCCGCGAAAGGTCGAGGAAAAGCGCCAAAATCCATAGGGAGAGACCCCGAAATCATTCAAATACTCAGGAAGCCACCCTAAAATGCGCCAAAATCAACAGGAAGTGGACCAATCAACATGTAGTTTCTACAAATAATTGGAAATGATTCAAATATTCATGAAGCCAGCCTTAAATGCTCCTAAAGACCACAAAATCAACAGGAAGTGACCCAGTAATTGTCTATTCTATATTAAACGATCGGAAATGATCAGAATGTGACCCCGGAATGGCGCAAAACCAACAGGAAGTGACCCAATCAACAGGTCGTGACATTGCAAATTTTCTACAATTAATTGGAAATAATCCAAATATTCATACAGCAGCCCTAAAATGCCCCAAAATCAACAAGAAATGACCCGGTAATTCTCTACAATCAACAGGAAATGGCCCAAAATCAACAGGAAATGACCCGGAAATTCTCTACATTCAAGATTAAATGATCCAAAATGATCAGAAAGTGACCCTGAAATGGCCCAAAATCAACAGGAAGTGACCTGCAACTGTGAATTGATTACCCAGTACTAACTTTTACTGAATTTCAATGCCACTACACACATACGTACAACATATGAATCAAATTGGATTGGACAGACCGGTCCGTCCGTCCCTTTAAGCAATTCCAGATGAGGACAAAATAGGGAAAGACGGAAACGGCGATTCCAGGAAGTAGATGTGGATTTCCTGCCGGAGATTTTCGAGTCGGTTAACGACGTCCCTCCCTCCCTCCCGTCTGGACAGCCTCCATCTTCTATTTTCTTTTCTTTTTTTCCCCGCGCTGCCAATTGGTGGACGGCCGCGCGAGCGTGTTTAGTCTAAAGCCATATTTAGCCTCTGTGCTTCTAAAAGGAGCCCTATAATCACACGCAACCGCTACTCATTACCCACTAAAACACACCCACCCACACACACACACACGTTAGCGTGTCGCTAAAAGTACACGCTAACCTCCCATGCGTCTACGCGGGAAAATACAAGCTAACTAGTGGCGGCTAACTCCCGATGTGCGGCACAAGGCTTCCCATTCATTCCTTTTCTGAACTGCTTATCCTCTCGAGGGTCGCCGGGGGTGCTGGAGTCTATCCCAGCTCACTAGGGGTACCGGGCGGGGGACACCAATGACTTGTAGCTGGGGACAACTTAGCGCAAGGGTGTCAGACTCTGGTTAGTTCGCGGGCCGCTTTAACGTCAACTTGATTTTATGTGGGCCGGACCATTTTAGATATAATATTTAGATTTTTTTTAAATTATAAATGGATTAAAAATCCTGAATATTAGTTTTTTATAGATCTAAAACAATGCGTATTTTAGCTTTTTTTAAATATATTTTTAGATTTTACAAAATGATTTTTGAACTAAAAACACAGAAAAAATGGATTAAAAAATTGCGATGATTGATTTAAAAGGGGGAAAATCAGGAAATGTAATATACATCTATAGTCTTCATTTTAATTTGATCCTAAAACAGAAAGTCGTCATCGTTTACTTTCCCGGGCCACACAAAATGATGCGGTGGGCCAGATTTGGCCCACGGCCCGCCACTTTGACACATATGACTTAGCATACAATTAGCCTAGCATGCATGTTTTAGGGAAATAAGTACTACAAGTTGAAGTACACAAGGGCGGTCAAAGAAACATGGAGGGTTGTTGTGAGACAGCCAATGAGAGCCTGGTAGAGTGTAGTGAAATTGTCAAGCAAGAAGCAGTGCATCGGCGAAAATTTCAAAATAAAATAACAATATTTCAAAAGGTTTCCTAACCAGAAAAAAAAAAATCAAACCAAACTTATTCCTCTTATTTCCTAGACCTAAAGCTAACGCTATCAAAAACCAGGTTGACAGCCATCACAGGGACACGTGCGACCAATCGGTGTTTGCTTAGCGCTGAATGCTTTCATTGAAAAGAGCAAGCGCGGCTGTGGGAATTTACGGATACAAGATAAATATCCTCATCTGGGCGTCGCCGGCCTGCCGCACATTCTGGGCCCAATCTTACAAGTCGTCCATTGTTTGCGGGGGCGACGAACACCGTCAACACATGCGAGCGCACGCAACGTTGATAGGAATTCACACTCGCTGCTCTTGACGGCAATGGACGTCCAAAAGGACGACTTATGAAAAAAGTCATGATTGTATGACATTCATTAACAAAGGAACATAAGAATTAAAAGTAGATTAATATTAAAAAAAGTGAATATTGCATTTTTTAATTGTAATGCTTTTTACAGTAAAAACTCAAATCAAACCTTACCAACCATAGTTTTCTGATTTCTATAATGTTTTTATTTATATACCAGAAATGCATCTTATTGTTTAAGTTTCCCCTTTCAATAAAGTTTTTTCTTATTTTAAAGTTATATATTTTTTATTTTTGCCTAAGAAATTAAATCAGATTTTCTTTTAAGTTTCCCCTTTCAATAAAGTTTTTCTTATTGCACATTGATGCACACACAGACATATAGATACACATATATGCTAGCGCACAGGTGTCAAAGTGGCGGCCCGGGGGCCAAATCTGGCCCGCCGCATCATTTTGTTCGGCCCGAGAAAGTAAATTTCTGTTTTAGAATCAAATTAAAATGAAGAGTTCAGATGTATATTAAATTTCATGATTTTCCCCCTTTTAAATCAATCATTGTCATTTTTTAATCAATTTTTCTGTGTTTTTAGTTCAAAAATCATTTTGTAAAATCTAAAAATATATTTTTTAAAAAGCTCAAAAAACATTGTTTTAGATCTATAAAAAACGGAATATTCAGGGCTTTTAATCCAGTTCTTTTAATCCATTTATTTAAAAAAATCTAAATATTCTATCTAAAATGGTCCGGCCCACATAAAATGGAGTTGACGTTAATGCGGCCCGCGAACCAACCCGAGTCTGACACACATATGCTAGCGCAAAGTACTAGCGTCAGACTCCGATGACCTAACACGTGACACGCGCACACCGGACCAAGTAATCCAAGAGGTGGACGACGTGGATGGTTTTATGGCATCGTGCGACGTGTCGTGGCGACACGTCGCACAATGCGGTCACAGAGCCTTCCTCCTTTAGCCTAGCTCCGCCCCCGGGGCCGCGTCATCAGGGCCCACCTCGCCGCTGTCGCAGAGGGCGACACGCCACGGGCGCCCCGCATCGCGGCGATGCCACCCCACGGGCGGGCTAGGAGGGCCCGCGGCCCGGCCGGGGGAGGGGCCAGCCTGCCATCCTGCCATCCCGCCATCCCAAGATGGGGGAGAACATCGCCTCCTACCTCAAGTTCCTGGAGGGCAACTATCGTAAGATGCTGATCGAGAATTCGGAACTGTCCAACGGCGCGAGGGCCGGCGCCAAGGCCGGCGAGAAGGCGCAGGCCGAGCTCCGCGAGAGCGACCTGCGGCTGGAGAGCCTCAAGGGGGCGCCGCGCACCATCAACGTGGAGCTCCAGAGCGTGCGGGTGGAGCTGCGCAAGCCCTCCCGCGAGCCCGACGAAGTCAGGGCGCCCAAGGACGACCCGGCGGGCGAGGCGGCGGCCGCCGACAAGGAGGCCGCCGGCCGCAGGCGCGACCAAGAGGGCTCGCCGGAGGACCCGGGCGCCGTGGCCCGCCGCCTGGTAGGTGGACGCTCGCTCGGCCGCCTCCTTCCCCAAAGCGCTCGCGCTAAAGCCGCTTTGACGCCGCCTTTTCTAGAGCTCGGCGGGGAGTCGGAACGCGCCGGAGGACAAGGAGGCGCCGCCGGAGGAGGAGGAGGACGGGGACGCCGCCGAGAGGGACGAGAAAATTTGGAGGGAGGAGGGTAAAAACAGGGGGGACGTCCTCCAGGAGGAAGAGGAGGAGGAGGAGGAGAAAGGCGTGGAGATGGACAAGGAGGGCAATGGCCGCGAGAAGAAAAGTCCACAAAAGGAGGAGGAGGTGGAGGAAGAAAAGGCAGGCCGCAACCAGGAGGATTTGAAAGACAAGGAAGAGGAGAGCGAGGAGGAGGAGGAGGAGGAGGAGCAGGAAGTTCAAGGCAGCGGCGAGGAGGAGAAAGACGACGGCCAGCGAGTGGTGGAGAACCAGACAAAATGGGAGGAGACAGAGGTAAGCTGCGAGCCGTGGGAGCAGACAGAAAGCGAGGAGGAGGAGGAGGCGGAGGAGGAGCAGGCCAAAGAGTCCGAAAATCAGGAGGACGGGGAGAGGGAAAAGAGCGGGCCGGGGCACTCGGCAGAAGGAGAGCGGGAGGAGGTGAACGACGGCCCCCAGAATTTGGAAGGAGAGGCGCGGGAGGTGGTGAGTGGTGGGCTGGTGAACTCGGAAGAGGAGGAGCGGGAGGAGGTGAAAAGCCAGTTAAAGAACTTGGAAGAAGAGGAGCGGGAGGAGGTCAAAAGTGTGGCCCACAATTGGGAAGAAGGGGAGCGGCAGGAGGTGAAAAGCAGGTTAAGGAATTTGGAAGAAGGGGAACGGCAGGAGGTGAAAAGCGGGCCCAAGGATCTGGAAGAGCAGCGGGAGGAGGTGCTGAAAAGCGGGCCCAAGAATTGGGAAGAAGGGGAGCGGGAGGAGGTGAAGAGCGGGCCCAAGAATGTAGAGGAGAAGGAAAAAGTCCAGGAGGAGATGGCCACGACGCCGCCTGTGCGGGGGGAGGAGAAAAAAGAGGAGGTGGAGGGCAAGCAGAAGGAGGCCAAGCCGGAGGAGGAGTGGAAGGGGCGCCTGTCCAAAGACAAGGAGGCCCGCATGGAGGAGGAGTGGCGGGAGCGTCTCAGCAAGCAGCGGGAGCAAGGGCGCAAGGAGGAGGAGCAGCGCCGGAAGGAGAAGGAGCGCAAGGGCAAGGACGGCTGGGTGGAGAGGGAGAAGCGGCAGGAGGAGCGGCGCAGGGAGCGCGAGAAGAAGCTCAGCGCCGAGTGGAAGGAGCGCGAGAAACGCGACGGCGAGAAGAGGAAGGAGCGTGAGCGCCTCAAGAACGAGCGCAAGGTCAAGGAGCTGCAGCGAGAGAGGAGGAAGGAGGACTGGTGGGACAGCGGCGAGGACGACCAGCAGCCCGAGGAGAAGAGGGAGCGCGAGCGCCGCGACAGGGAGCAGTACAAGGAGAAGGAGAAGCTCCGGGCCGAGTGGAAGGAGCAGGAGCGCAGGGAGGAGGAGAAACGCAAGGAGAGGGAGCGCAAGCTCAAGGCCGAGTGGGAGGAGATGGAGAAGCGCGACAAGGAGAAGAGGAAGGAGCGCCAGAGGAAGGAGAGGAAGAGGCAGGAGGAGAGGATGAGGGGGGCGGGGCAGGAGGAGGCCACCTTCTTCAGAAAGTTCCTCAGCCTCCTCTGCATGGACAGGAAGGAGCAGAGCTGAGGCCAACCGGCCAGCAAAAGGACAACAAGTCCCTCCCTTTTTTCTACGCCCCAAAATGCCGACCCTTCCGTCAAGTTCGCTCCCCAAAATGGCAACCGTTCTTCAAGTTTGCACCCCAAAATAGCGACCCTTCTTCAAGTTCGCTCCCTAAAATGGCCACCCTTCCGTCAAGTTCGCTCCCCAAAATAGCGACCGTTCTTCAAGTTTGCACCCCAAAATAGCGACCCTTCTTCAAGTTCGCTCCCCAAAATGGCCACCCTTCAAGTTCGCTCTCCAAAATGGCGACCGTTCTTCAAGCTCGCTCCCCAAAATGGCGACCGTTCTTCAAGTTCGCTTCCCAAAATGGCGACCCTTCTTCAAGTTCGCTCCCCAAAATGGCGACCCTTTTTCAAGTTCACTCTCCAAAATGGCGACCCTTTTCCAAGTTCGCCCCCCAAAATGGCGACCATCCTTCAAGTTCGCTCCCCAAAATGGCCACCCTTCTTCAAGTTCGCACCATTTCAATTAAAGGTTGAATACCGCCGCACTGGCTTGCCCGTATTTTGTGCGGGATTTACACGGGTGCGACGTAAAGCGCTAAAGACGAGAAGAAGACAAAAAAATGAAACATTGACTTGAGCGGCAGAAGGCCGACTTGCTCAGACATTCTCTCTTTGCAAGACAACGACGACGACAACCAAGACCAAAAGCCGTCGCCGACGGCAACCCAACCAAAACAGCGGAGCCTTCGCGGTGTGTTTAAGGACAGCACGTAAAACACACGATCTACACGTCAACTGCCATATCAATTGCAACGATGGGGATTTGGGGCTTTATAGACCATGTTTCCCAGTAAATAGACAATGTCCAATTCCTTGGTGACATCAGAAATCCAATTAAACTTGATTTATTTCACAAAATTTCTCACATTCAATCGCCAATTTCTCCCCTAAACGCCGGCCGTCGCCGTGACGATGGGAGCATTTAATAAGATCGGCACAACGACCTCGCCGGGCCTCCCTGATGCGTCGGGAGTTTCCAACATGGAGGACTGATTAAATCCGGGCCCGGCGAGCGACGGCGGCGCTGGGAAAATTGTGGAGCGCCCACCCGCCGCCGCCACTTTAAAGAGCTTTTAATGAAAAAATGTTTGTCGTCTTACGGTTTGTCTCCTTGACGTCGGCGCGTAACCGCGAAGAAACATCTCGCCCCGCGCTGTCAATCAAACTGCTCGTTTGGGATCGACGCTTAGCAACGCTTGGTTTTAAGCTAGCATGTAGCATTGCTAGCATCCGTCACCGCAAGAAAATGATCTGACATGAAGTCGTACATTTTTACAATATTCCGAAAAAGTCGTAATGCTGCAAGATTCAAGTTGTAATATTTACATTTAATATAATTGATTAAAGTTGTAATATTTGCATTTAATATGTTTACGAGAATGAAGTCATATTGTTATATTACAAGATTAAAAACGGTAACGTGAGATTAAAGTCTTCTTGCTTATTTTCACGGTCTTCCATTTTTTTAATGTGAAAAATACTCCCAAAATTAAATGACTTTAATTTTATCATTTTGCGACTATAATACAGTATTTTAATATCACTTCAATACAGTAATCCCTCAATTAGCGCGAATTCACTACTTAGTGATTTTTTTCAGCCAATATTTTTTTTAAATTATTATTTTTTTAATTATCTTTAAAAAAAAATATTAAAAAAAATATTGGCAGAAAAAAAAAATCACAAAGTAGTGAATTCGCGCTAATTGAGGGATTACTGTATTGAAGTGATATTAAAATACTGTATTATAGTCGCAAAATGACAAAATTAGTCATTTTGGTGCTCTTTTTGATGTTTGATTTTCACTTTGGTGACACAAAAATACTTTGTGTAATACTAGTAATATACAGTGAAAACTCTTTAAATGACAAGATTATAATAATTAAATTTTCACGCAACGTGAATCAAAAGTTGTCCAAAGTCAGCAAACGTAAGGTCGCCGTGTAGAAATATCGTCATATTTTTGTGTTTACGTGATACGTGATGACTATAATGTGAATATGGGCTACTATTTTACCATTTTACCATTTGTTTCAATGCAAAAAGTGCCATCTAGGCGAGCGTAGCGCTAAGCTAACGCGTTGCATTGATGCATTGAGGCAACTCCTAAGGGGGCGTGTCTGTCGCAAGTTGACGGAGGAAGTTTCTGCTCTCCCAACGGTACTTTAAACTCACAAAAAACACGTTTTTTCCGGTGAAAGGGTTCAACGGCCACACGTTTACAGCTGTTATTGTACAAAAAGCAGTAGCCCACAGCGTCCGCAAAACTTCAGCCTCTCGGGGGTTTCCTCCACACTTTTCCCATGTTAGCTACGCTTTTCCAGGTGTTGCTTTAACGCGTTGGCGCCCATTAACTTCGTGGTGGCCTGACTCCGCCCACTTGACGGCGACGTGAGATAGATCGGATTCTCATCAAATCAATAAAAAGTGGAAAAAAGACAAATTGGAAGAAAATATCAAATGTTGAATTGGCGGAATACAAATTTGAATTTAAGAAATCAATGACTAAAAAATAAATAGTGAAAAAAAAAGGCCAAATATGGCGGAAAATAAACTAATAAAATATTTCAATAAAAATTTAGGAAATAATAAAATAATAAAATTATAAATTATAAAATGGATTCTGTTTAAATACATGTTAAAATGAGTATTGAACTTATAAAATGTATAAACCATATATCGTGGAAGAAAATTTAAGTAAGTGTAAACTAATAAAAAATTCTATAAAAATGGAATGTTCAAATTTAGAAAATAATAAAATTATAAATTATAAAATGGATTCTGTTTAAATACATGTTAAAATGAGTATTGAATTTATAAACCGTATAAACCATATATGGTGGAAGAAAATTTAAGTAAGTGTAAACTAATAAAAAATTTCAATAAAAATGGAATGTTCAAATTTAGAAAATAATAAAATTAAAAATCATAAATTATAAAATGGATTCTGTTTAAATACATGTTAAAATGAGTATTGAATTTATAAACTGTATAAACCATATATGGTGGAAGAAAATTTAAGTAAGTGTAAACTAATAAAATATTTCAATAAAAATGGAATGTTCAAATTTATGAAATAAAAAAATAAAAATTAGAAAATTGATTATGTTTAAAGAAGAGAAAAATACATGTTAAAATGACTATTGAATTTATAAACCCGGATGATGTATTTGTCAATTCATCAAATTTATGAAATATTGAAGTGAATACTGAAATGATGGAAAAAAATGCTGAAATAAAATCAAAATCAATGTCGCTATGTTGATAGAAAAATAAATTGAAATCCAAACTACTGTTGAAAGGACAAAAATCAAAATTTCAACCAATACGCCAATCACCAACAAGCCCCTCCCCCTTATACGGACGTCCGCCCCCCTGGCCTCGCCGCTTTCCCGTTCTCGCCATCCGCCAAAAACGTCGGTCCCAACTCGCCCACCCGCTAACGTCCGTCGCGTGCGACCAATCCCCCGGCATCCGCCAAGAGCAAACACGGAGAAAAGAGCGGACGCCGCAAAGGAAACGGGCTTCAAATGTCCGAAATCAACACAAACGGCGGCGAATGTAACACGAGTACGCGCGACCCGGACAGTGGGATGTGTGTCCGTCCGTCCGTCCGTCCGTCCGTCCGTGTTTAGAAGGCCATTTGGGGCCCGATAACTGGAGCCCGTGTGGGCCAAAAGCCTCCATTAGGGGCCCCCGCCGACCTGTCAGTCAGCCAGCTGTTTGAACTCCTAATTACAGGGAGGATTCCGTCGCCGCGCCTCCCCAAACTCCTCCCGGAGTGGGAGTTACGCACCATTGCGCTAACACTAACATTAGGAAAAGAAAAAAGAAAAAAAATGGCCGACGACTTTGGAGAGGAAACGGCGGTGACTTCATCCAGTGTTTTGCAACCAATGAGAATTTGCAAGGATTCATAAATAAGAAAAAAATTTAATATTACCAGATTAAAATGGAGATTGTAATTGAAATAGGATGAATATGACATCATAGATTGTACTATTGCAAGATTCAAATTGTAAAATGTTGAAATTGAAGTGTATTTTATTGCTTGTTTGTATGTTTCGCGGGCTTCAACTTTTGTTGACATTACGTTTATGTGACCATAAAACTTCAATTTGAGCAATGTTAGGAGATTGAAATAATATTGGGAGATTTAAGATGTTCTCTTGTTTTTATGTTACGTGAAATGGAAGTTGTTTGGTTTTAAGGGAATCCAATTTTGTCATAAAGTCTGTGTGAGCATAACATTACTTTTCATGTCAAATTAGGAAATATTGGGAGTAAGAGTCATGAAATTATGAGATTAAAAACAATACACTGCTTATTTTTACATGACTTTTGGTGACATTAGGTCGGTGTAAAAAAATTGGAATGCAGTTTTTGGGGTTTATATGATTCCTGTTGATAAAATTTTGATGAGAACGACTTTATATTATTAATATAGGCAATATCGTTTTAAATGAGAAGATTTTTCCAATAAAAAAATGTACCGCAGCTCACAAAAAGGTTGCAAAACACTGGCTTAGTCCACTTTTTTTTTTACTCTTGCAGGGTCTCAATCTGCCATTGGAGTTAGCGCCATGCTAACTACCGATGCTAACGCTATTCTGTCTCATAGTTAGAAAAATCAAGTCAATCCGCAATTTGTTTTTCCCGGTTAAAGACCCTCACTTTTGCGCCACTCTTAATGGCAGTGAATGGGTTAAATTAGGTACCAATTTTTTGTGTATTTATTAAAAAAACTACCATAAAAAATCTTAAAATGCCACTAAATAACAAATCATGCATTCTTCTAAAATGATAATAAATAATAAACCGCAGCACAGTTTCACTCTTTAACCTGACCTCATCATTTAAAAAAAATAAATATCATAAAATAACGTTCCAATTTCTCATCCCGCCCATCTGAATAATTCATTTCAAGTGTTTCTCTGCACAATATCCGTCAATGGCTTGACTTTTATCAGCCTTGTACACATTACTGGGCGTATTAAGTGTCAAGCTTCCCGCGTGGCAGCCCGTTCTGGCGGAAAGACTTTTCTCCCCATTTTCACGTAATCTGACAAAACGCTTAACATTTTCACCAAAACGCCTTCCATATATTTCAAAATGTAGCCGTACACGTGCCAATGTAATCCAGAAGAGCTGTCAGCGTGTCGCCATATGGACAATTACAAGTCGGATCTGCTCCAAGTTATGAGATTTCACGCCTTAGCCTATACGTGTGTGTGTGAGTGTGTGTGTGTGCATATGTGTCTGTATGCACGTGTGTGTGTGTATGTGTGTGTGTGTGTGTGTGTGTGTGTGTGTGTGTGTGTTGTAGCATGGAAGTGAACTGGGTGTGAGCTCGCAGTTAATCACCCGCAAACAGGATGTCCATAAATCAAAGTACAAGGCTCTCACAGTAAATTTACGGCAAAAACGTCAACACCGAGTTGAGGTTTAAAGAGGCACTAAAGTCCTTTTCCAATATTTTCAACTGGGAGTTAACAGTGGCGTAAAATACTATGGCAAAGTGACGTTAAAATGATAGCGGATTATATTTTGGACACAAATCCCGTCTATTAAAATGACAGAAAAGGCTAAAGAATGAAATGACATGAGTAGTTAGCCTTCCTTGGCCACGCCTACTAAAAAATTCTCCAAACAAACGATGTCATACTCTGAATGAACTGCAGATTTTTGCAGTCTGTTAGCATAGCATGCTATCTATTTACTGTGCAAGCTACATGATTAAAAAAAGCATAAATATATCAAAATATATGAAATAGAATGCCATCGTATTGTTCCAACTACTACATACGAAAACCACGTTCAAAAAGCATTAAGACAAAAATGGTATATTATTTCATATTTCCCCTAAATTTTGCTAAAGTATTTCATGTTTCCGATTAAACTGGAATTCTGTAGTGTATAAAAATTAATAAAAAAAACTTGACTGCAAACAATAGTTTAGTTTCATCCTGTAAGACAGGGGTGTCAAACTCTGGTTGGTTCGCGGGCCGCATTAACGTCAACTCGATTTCATGTGGGCCGGACTATTTTAGATATAATATTTAGATATATTTTTTAAATTGGATTATAAGAACTGGATCAAAAGCCCTGAATATTCCGTTTTTTATAGATCTAAAACAATGTTAATTTTAGCTTTTTTTAAATATATTTTTAGATTTGACAAAATGATTTTTGAACTAAAAACACAGAAAAAATTGATTAAAAAATTACAATGATTGATTTAAAAGGGGGAAAATCAGGAAATTCAATATACATCTATACTCTTCATTTGAATTTGATCCTAAAACAGAAAGTCGGCACTTATGATTTACTTTCCCGGGCCACACAAAATGATGCAGCGGGCCAGATTTGGCCCCCGGGCCGCCACTTTGACACATGTGCTGTAAGAGGTACAAATAGCAGGAAGCCCCGCCCCAAAGGTTCATTCCCACCCGTCAAAATGGATTGGACGTCTAGCACTGTCAATGGCAGTTACGTGAGAATGTATTATTATACATAATATTTGTTCAATCATTAGCAAAGCTTAGTTATTAAAAAACAATAGCAATCCGGATGCGTCAGCACAAACGATGCCGACGCCCACTTGCTTCCCACCGACACACCCACTTCACCGACAGCCAATCAGTGCAAAAAATATTAAAAATAGTGAACACAATGGATGAGATTTGAAACAGCTTTAAAATAGCTTGAAAAAAAATGTCATTTGGGTCCCAAAATGACACCCAAAATATAATTTAAAAAAATGGCTGCCATTGACGACGATGGACGTCCAACTGGTTCCAATTCAAACTAAATGTGCGCGTACGTGCGCGTGTGTGTGTGTTATCAACCTGGGTATAAGTGGCGTCCAAGAGGGTGTCGAGGTTCTGCAGCGGCGCCGGAGTTTTGTCCTTAAAGCGGGTCAGGAGGCGGCGCTGGATGGCTCGGAACTGGGCCGCCCGTTCCGAAAGGAGCTCCTGATACTTTTGAGCGCTGAGGCGAAGCTGCCGTGGACACAAATACGAGAGAGACGTTGGACACGGGCGCTAATCGCTAGCTGACCGCGTCCGGATGAGCTAGCGCGCGTACCTGGAAGTGGTGGTCGACGGACAGGAAGTAGTCTTTGAGGGGCGGCGGCCCGCCGAAGCTCTTCTTGAAGTCGTCCGAACCCAACGCCGAGAAATGGCGGTCCGCTCTGGCCAAGAGCTCCTTTGTCACCAGCCAAATGTCCTCGAAGGTGTCGCTCTGGATGCGATAGCGCTCTAACATAAAAAAAAATTTAAAAAACGTGCAAAACATTACTAAAATCAACTGTAGATTCTCTATTTACAATTTGGAATTTTTTCCTCTTCTTGTTTATTTACGTGAATTTCATCGGTGATTTGTGTCTTTGTGTGTCCTGTAAAGTGTATTTTCTTTGTGTGGTGGTGTTTGTGGGTTTGTGTACCTTTTCTTGCTAGTTTTGGTCATGTTTTTTTTCTACGTATTCACATATTTATGTGATTTTTGTATGCATGTATTTTGTGTGCATCTTTCATGTCTTGTTTGCGTGCCTGTATGTGTTTTATCTTTGTGTAGTTTGTGTTGTACGTTGTATGTGGGTGTGTGTGGCTTGTCTTTTTAGTTTTGAGCAATAAAGTGTGTCTTACTTTGTTTTGTGTGTGCTTATCATCTCTTTGTGCGTATATTTCATGTCTTGTATTTGTCTTGTGTGTTTTATCTACATGTTGTTTGTGTTTGTGTGCGTTTGTGTGTGTGTGTGTGTGTGCACGTGTTTTGTCTTGCTGGCGTTGTTCCTATTTTTTTATTTTTTTTATCCAGGCATCAAAGTACGTGTATTTCCCAGATTTTTGTCTGCGTGTCTTTTGTTTTGTACAAACCATGTGTGTGTGTGTCTTGTCGGTATGTTTCCATTTAATTTG
This sequence comes from Stigmatopora argus, assembly GCF_051989625.1. Lineage (NCBI taxonomy): Eukaryota > Metazoa > Chordata > Actinopteri > Syngnathiformes > Syngnathidae > Stigmatopora > Stigmatopora argus. The sequence goes on from NC_135390.1 coordinate 22,081,794, forward strand.
AATGGCAAAAATTGGACTTATCGGGGGAAAAAAAGGTATTCTTACGGGAGGTTTTGGAAGCCAGCACGGTGACCAGGCCGCCGGGCAAGTAGCGGAGAGTCAAAGCGTTCCCCTCGTTATCTTCCGACTCGGCCGCAAACTCTGCGGACGCACACAAAGACGACAGCAGATTGGATAAAATAGCCGAGGCAACAAAAGACGGTCGCGCCGAAAACAAAGGGCTTGTTTAGTCGGCGATTGCGGCCCCGATGCCGGCGATTACGGAGGGGGAGGAGCTACGAGCCAGCGTGCGGCGTACCGGGAAAGATGGCGGCCAGGTCCACGGGCGGCTGGTTGGTGTCCACGGTGATTTTGAAGGCGCTGCTCTTGCTGGGTGGAGACGACGTGCACACCAGGGACAGAGGTAGCGTGAACTGGCTTTGGTGGACGTGAGGGACGCCTGCAAGAGAAATCAAATATTTAAAAACAAATATTTAAAACCACGTGCATTTCAACTTTGATACGAGCGTCGCTCATGTGACGTTCGTGTTGGAGTAATAGAAAATGGAGAGGAATAAGAAATAAAGTGCTGATGCTACACAGGAGCACTCATCAACAAACCGCTGGTCCAATGACCCAAAATGGCCGCCAACCACGCACAGTTGCAGTACCCCATTCTACGATTCGAGTCCGCCTAGCTAGTGCAAAGTGCTTGTATGTATTTTAATATTTTTGCTCTTTACGCCCTCCTTTATAAAAAAAAAAGACAGATGGGTCTTTTAGGGCCAAATGTCAACAAAAAAAATCTTACCCACTTACTACGAAATATTATTTTTGACATTTGGCCCTAAAAGACCCATCTGTCTTTTTTGTTTTTGTTTTTTAGAGGAGGGCGTAAAGAGCAAAAATATTCAAATATTCATCTGTTTTTTTTTTAAATATTTTTGCTCTTTACGCCCTCCTTTATAAAAACAAAACAAAATGATGGGTCTTTTAGGGTCAAATGTCGAAAATAATATTTCGTAGTGGGAAAGGAGATTTTTTTTTAGATTATGTGAGCCTTTCACCGCGACGCCTACAAAATGAAGCTCAATATTATCTAATGCTTTTCAAATGGTTTCCTTTTTCAAACTGGCGTAGTAAAATACAAAAGATTTGTAGTATTTGGCAGGAAACCAAACTTAACATCACAAAAAAAGAACAGAGAAAGTCGAAAAATACGAGTAAAGATGTGCCGCATTCGGACCAAAAGTTAAACTGTCGTCTCGCTTGTCTCCAAATGTAGTTTTTTTTGTGGACACAGACCTGATGTCCACGACGGTCAAAGTCAAAAAACGTCCGGTTGGCCTAAAGTCCAAATAAGGACAGTAATGTAGTGGTAAAAATGGCGTAAAACGGCCCGACTGGGTCCGATTCCCCATCACGGGATGGGCGACGTTCCTAGATAAACGCTGTTTTTTTTCTGTTTATAGAGTGCAGTGTGCATGAGTGACTGCAGGCTCTGCGCACGTACCTTTGGGGTTGAACTCTGCGGGAAAAAAGGAAAAGAAGAAGAAGAAAAGATGAGAAGACGTTACACAGATGACAGAAGAAGCAGATGTTTCAGTCATTCGCGTTTGGTTCCCACGCTGCGCGCAATTGGCTGCATGTGTTTTCCCGGAAATATACGCCACTATTTGCAGTTTTTACATTTAAAAAATTGATTCATTCAATATTTTTCTCATTTTATTTTCTACTATGGGCGGCCCGGTGGATGAGTGGTTAGCGTGTCGGCGTCGCAGTGGGAGTCCTGGGTTCAAATCCAGGTTGGTCCACCTGTATGGAGTTTTCATGTTCTGCATGGGTTTCCTTCGGGTACTCCGGTTTCCTCCCACAATCCCAAAACATCCATGCTAGGCTAATTGTATGCTAACATGTACCTAGCTAGGAGTGATTGGTTGTTTGTCTGGCTTGAGGTCAGCTGGGATAGGCTCCAGCACCCCCCGTGAGCCTAATGACGATAAAGCGGTTCAGAAAATAAAAAAATATATATATTACTATTTTAAACACAAAAGGGGAATGCCTGGAAAGTAGTAGTTTTGTCCTAGAAAATGAAAGAAAACGACAGAACAAAATAAAACGTAAAAATACGCAAAAAAATACTTTACTGTGATTTTTCTCATTACTTTTTGCTAAATTTAACTTTAGTTTTAATGGTAAATTGTAAACACATCAAAAAAGAAATGACTAACTAAAATCTGCTAATTAGAAAGATAGAGCAGAAAATGAAGTAATGAGGTCAAACGTCATAATATATTGATTTTAGGAACGTAGGAAATATGAATATTTTTTTTAATTCTTATTCGGATTTAAAAATAGAGAGCTAGCAAAAAAACGGTACATACGATTTGAAGATTTGAAATGTGGAAAAGGGAAGACAGTTGATTGGAAATATTGAGGGGAGTTTGCCACATGGCGTGGGAATACCAAGAAGAAGAAGGCGGGCGGGCAGGCACGCGTTTGGCGTCAACTTTTCAACTTTTGTACCTGTGGGCGTGCTGTAGGACAGCGTGATGTCTCCGCTCAGGTCGGCGGGCGGGTAGCGAGCGTTCAGGAAGGCCGAGAAGACCACGGCGGTGGACGAGCCCGCGCCTATGGAGGACAAAACAAGCAAGTTAAGCAAAATTGGAAAATTGTCAAAACACTCATTTCAATCTCATCAACTTTTGGTTTTTATTGTTTGTTTGTTTTTTGTACTGCAAAAATAATGGGCTTTTAATTGAGTAGTATTACAACTTTTGTACTAATATTATGTCAAGTTAACTTTTGCCCATAGTATTACTATACAATATTTACCATGTAATAATATGACTATTTTAATCTTGTAATATCGCTCGAATATCGCGGATAATGTAAACAAGACATGCCCACAAGAAGACAAAGAACTTGGACTAAAACTCCCATTAATTTTGTCTGGTCTACGTGAACCGCAATATTCGAGGGATTACTGTAATACAATTTTTTGTCATACAAATACTATAACTTCAATCGCTTTTTTCCATATTCATACTAGTAGTTTAAATCTATTTTCTGTACTAAAACGACAACTTTATTCTCATAATATGACAACTCTAAACATATAATACTACTTTAAAATCCAATTTTCTTCCTTATACCTTATATATATAAAGGACTTCTTGACCAACCGCCCACAGACTGTTAGACTTGGTCCCCACCTCTCTTCCTCCATTACACTAAGCACTGGCTCCCCTCAAGGCTGTGTACTGAGTCCTCTTCTGTACTCCCTGTACACCTACGACTGTGCACCCACCCACCAGTCTAACGCCATCATCAAATTCGCTGACGACACCACTGTGGTCGGACTCATCTCAGGAGGGGATGAGTCGGCTTACAGAGATGAGGTCAACAATTTGTCTTCGTGGTGCTCGGTGAACAATCTCACACTGAACACCACGAAAACTAAAGAAATAATCTTGGACTTTCGCAAACACGGCACAGATCTGGCCCCACTCCTCATAAATGGAGTATGTGTAGACAGGGTCCAGTCCTTTAAATTCCTGGGGGTCCACGTCACGGACAAGCTCTCATGGTCTACAAACACCACGGCAGTGGTGAAGAAGGCTCAGACACGACTCCATTTCCTCAGGGTGCTCAGGAAGAACAACTTGGGCTCCAATCTTCTGAGAACCTTCTATAGAACCACTGTAGAGAGCATCCTGGCGTACGGCATCACAGTGTGGTACGCTGGAAGCACGGCGGCAGACAAAAAGGCCATGCAGAAAGTGATTAACACTGCCCAGAGGATTGTCGGCTGCTCTCTGCCCTCACTTGAAGACATTGCCAGCCCGCGTTACCTCAGCAGAGCCAAGCACATCATAGGGGACCCTTACCACCCTGGTCACAATCTGTTCCAGCTGCTGCCCTCTGGCAGACGCTATAGGTCCCACAAAGCTCGGACAAATAGGCTTAAGGACAGTTTTTTCCCCACATCCATCAGACATCTAAACTCGCGCTAACATACACACATTCCCTTCTGCGGCATATGATTAGATGTTTGGTTGGTGATCTGCCGCCTCCTAGCTGACTTGAAGGAAGGTAAGTGGCAGACAGTGTGCGGTAATCGAGAGGTAAGCGACCTGTATGTAATCGAGAGGTAAGAGAAAAAAAAAAATAAGGAGCGACCTGTATTCACAACAGCGGAATGACAAATTACAAGTCCGTAACTTACACTTATTTAGGTCTTGTGCCGATTAAACGTAGCTTATGGAGAAGCACCATCAATTTCGTCACACGCAGTTTCTGCGTGTGATGACAAGTAGGCTTTTTTGTGTTGTGGTAATGACGACATGGCCTATGTCCGATTATTATTATTATTATTATTATTATTATACAAATACTATTTAAATCTGATAACACTACCACTTTTTCCTGTAATAAGACAACCACATTAATACCATAATGAGACTTTATTGCGGTGGTCCCATCGTTAATTAGCATTAGGTTTTTTTTTATCCCAGCGTAAAAGCAAATCAAAACGGGAAGCTGGCATTCCCCGAGCCGGCGAAAGCGGCCATTTTGTGGGGATTTTTGTGGCACGGCCACGGTCCGTTGAGGCGCGGTGACCTTTTGGCCGGCGTTCCGTCTTTCAACGCGGGGCTTTTAACCCCGGCGCCCCGCGGGTCAAACATTCGGGCCAGGTTTAAGTGCTTTAAGTGTTCCCGGGCCCATTAGAAGCAACAAACACGGGGAGCGTAATCCCCGCCAATGTCGCCGGCTCTTTGCTCTTTGGCCGCCGCCCACACGCGGACCGGTCCGGCCGCCGGCCTCTCGGGGCCATTAAGCCATTAACGGCGAGGAGAGCGCAAACAGGGGGCACAAAAGGCGAGCGGCGGAGCGCGACTGGCCTCCTTGACCTGGGCCATTGTGCCATCCCGGCTTGTATTTACGCTAGGACGGCGGGCGGGAATGTCTGAGGGAGATGGGTCGCCGATTCGCCGTTCGCAGGCGAGCTCCGAATCGTTAGCCGCCGCGGACGACGCCGGACGTCCGATACGGTTCTTCGTTCCAGGGGCAGCTAAACGAGGCTCAGAAAGTTTAACTAAATCCACAACTAATTCATTACAAAATGACTTGAAATTTTTAAAGTTACGGCCTGAACAGAAGGGTTTATCATTTGTAATTTTGTAGGTTTTTTTTGGGGACCAATTTTTTTAAATAATTATTCTATTTTAAACTGAATATTCTCTATATTTTTGCCATTTCAAATTTTGAATTAATAATTCAAACAAAAATTATTAATAATATTTTTAGTTTTAATTATTTTATTTTTCATCTAAAAATTGGGAAAAATTTAAAAATATTTTTATTTTCATTCATATTATTATTATATTTCATTAATGACCAAAAATGTACTACAAGTAAAAAAAAGGTCATGATCTAATTATGGAACTTAACACTTAATATTTTTTTTGTCAAGGCCCAATGAATCACTGTTCAACTCTTTTGATCTAATTCATTAATTTAATTAATTGCATTTTTAAATCATTTCAAATATATTTGTGAGCTACTTGCATGCAATTGATCACTGTTTAAAAAAAACTGCAATTCATTTGTTTATCAACCCCTAAATTTTTTTTAAAACAGTTTTGTAAAATACGACAAAAATATACACGTACTATATATTTATAAAAATAGGAAAACAGAATATATAGTCTCTGAACATCATCATTCACTTTTGTGTAGCAGAAAAAAAATTAAAAAATGTAAAAATGTGCCCCCCCCCCCCCCCCCGCAGCGATTGTAAGTATAAACTGTCTTGACTCAAATCGGAACAGTCCGTGATTGACAGGTCGGAATGAGCAAACGCATTGCGTCCATCTTGAAGTGATAAACAAAGCCCTTGAAAAAAAAAAACGTACGGAGCCTGCGCTGACATTTTTCTGGACGTGGGAAGCCTGCAGTCAAATAAATGGACTTGTTTTCTCTTCAAACGAGAACATCTGCTCGCACGTCTTGACGTACGTTCATAATGGATTGAAGAAGAAAGGCACGGCTTAAAATGGCCGCCAATTCCGGACTTTTAACGATCCCATTTGTGACATATCACCCAGATTCATATTCCGCTTCCATTTCGCCTCGCTTTTATGACCTCCGGCGGGAGGTGAAACTTGCGGAAGCGTGGCTTTTGCGTCGGGTTCCGTAGGCCAGATTTGAGGTCACGGGGTCAAAGGTAAAAAAAAAGGACTTTCGCAATAATTAATCATAAATAAACGGACGATTATCGGCCCTGCGTGATATTTGTAAACCGATAGCAGGATTCATCAATTTCCTTTTCCGTACCACTCATCTTCACGAGGGCCGCGGGGGGTGCTGGAGCTTACCCCGGTGAACCACGGGCACCAGGCGGAGGAAACTCTAAATTGGCCAATCGGAGGGCACCAGGAGACAGACAACCAAACGCTCATAGCTAATGAGCATTTAGCGTATAATTAGCTTAGCATGCATGTTTTGCGACACGCGAGTAAAGAGGAGTACCCGTAGAAAAGCCGCCCAGGACATGCACACTCCACGCAAAACCCGCCGGGGATCGAACCCTCCCATCGCGTAACTGTGAGTCAAAAACGCTAACCACTCGACCACCGGATTATAAAATTGCAGGATATATTTGTCATATGAAAGAGAAGAAAGCGAACCAGTGGCTTGAGTGGTTAGCGCGTCGGCCTCACAGCCCTGGGGTCCTGGGTTCGAATGAAGGTCGGTCCACCGGTGTGGAGTTTGCGTGTTCTCCTGCGTGGGTTTTCTCCGGGTACTCCAGTTTCTTTCCACGTTCCAAAAACATGCATGCTAGGCTAATTGTATGCTAACTTGTTCCCAAGTATGATTGATTGGTTGTTTGTCTCCTCATGCCCTGCAATTGGCTGGCCACCAATTCAGGTTGTCCCTCGTTTACTGCCCATAGTCGGCTGGGATAGGCTCTAACACCCCCGCGACCCTCGTGAGGATAAAGCGGTCCAGAAAATAAATGAAATTACATGTTGCTCTAACAGAAATGAGGAAAAAAACCTTGTGTTTGTACGTGAATGATGATGTCTTTGGAGTATTTTTACTTTGATATATTTTCCTCAAGGGGACAAATGTTTTCACCTCCTTCTTCGCTTTAAAAAAAATATGTCGACATAAGGAAAATCTTTGTTTGGGAATGGATGGAAGCGTTCCCAATCTTGCAGCTGCTCGTTTTTCATGCGTTTATGGTCGCGAGGGAAACACCAGCGCGAGCTCGCAAAAGCCAAGCCAAGAGAAGAAAAAGCTGCTGACGATTTGTCACGAGCGTGTTCGCCGCTATTAACGCCGACTGACCTAAAGGTTCCAGGACGAAGTGGTCGTGGCTGACGGCCAGCGGGAGCTGAACTCCCACGGTGAGCTTGGAGGAGGCTAGCGCGCCGTTGGCTCGCACCGTCACCTGCGGGCGTTCCCGAGACGGCGGAAATTAGGGAAGGTTGTTAGGATGCCGTCCACTTTTGAACTCACCTTGACGTTGACCGAAGGGACGGGGAAGCCGTCCATGTCTGGGATGACAGCTCGCTGAGAAACAGGCAAAAAGAGAAGATTTAGATTTAGCGTAAATTCATGGCAGCCATGATTTTTGTGGTTCCGAGATTTAAAAACAATCCGCAAAAATCTCCTTTAGGAGTCATCATTTATGACAAAAAATGCGAACTGAAATACAAAAAAAAGGATCCAACATATCGGTCCTAGACTGCCCAAAAATCTACAGGAAGTGACCAAAAAAACTCTAAAATAAAAAGGAATAGAGCTAGGCTCTTTGTACAGGTACGAGACATGTAAAAAAAATAAAAATAAAGAAAGAAAACACCAGGGAGAATTCACTTGGATCTTTTAGTGGGTCAGATCGTTGTTGTCCTGCATCTCATACTCGCTTATTTTGTTATTGTCCTTTTGCGTTCATTCTCCGTGTTAGCCTCTATTGCTAACATGCTAAAAACACGTTACCTCGTCATCATTTGATGTAGTTATTAAATTGAATTTTCCTACGTACCGAGGGGAAGTCCATCTCAGGAGAGACGCACGCCGTCACTGTCACGTCTTCTTCATCTTCACCTTTTGGAAGAATGTCTAAAACACAATAAATATTTGTGTTAACTGTAAGGCAGACACATCAACTAATCGGTCATAAATTGATCAACTATTTTAATATTCAGAGACATTAGTGACCTAAAATTTCTTTACATTTTATATTATAATATACGTTCTTTACATTTGTATTGATGTATATTCTTTATGTTTACAAAAAGACGTTTAAAAACAGTTGTTGATTAAAAATGTGTTCCATTGGTTAAAAAATATTTAAATAAAATCCTTATTTTCTTTTTTGATCATTTATGCATTTGATATTACTTGAGAATAAAAACAGATAAAGGAAAACAGCAAATATTGTTTCAATTAAAAAAAAATGAAAAAATACTATAAAATTATTTTAAACCCTATACTTTATATTAGCACTTTTTAAAAATTTATTAATTTGCATTTATTTATTCAAGTCCTTTTTAACATCACATCAGATTTCCAAAAAGGACATTTTTGTTGATTATTTTATGAAGAAAAAAACACGGAAAAAAATCCCTTTACTCTTTCACATTATATTTTCTTCAAGAAAAGTTTTGAATGTTAATAACAAAACAGCAAATGTTTTCTTATTAAAAAATAACTAAACTGGATAAGCATTTTAGTTGAAGTCCCGCCTACCTTGCGTCCTACTGGCCTCCCGGATGAACTTGTACAGCTGCTTCATCTCGGCGTCGGCCTGCTCGTAGTCCACCTCGCGGGCGTCCACCTTGGGCGTGGAGAAGAAGGACGGGTCGGTGCCCATGTAGGAGCACAGCAGGTGGCCGTCCCAACTCAGGCTCACCACGGCGCCCTTCAGATCCCTGAGACCAAACGAAAAAAATAAATAAAATACGTCAAATGTTAGCTTCGATAAGTAAGCATTTTATTTTTCAAACAGGCATATCTGCGCTAGTGGTTATCATATTGGCCTCGCAGGGATCGAGGGTTCGATCCCAGGTCTGGACCACACTGTATGGAGTTTGCACGTTCTCCCTGGGCTTGCGTGGGTTTTCTCCAGGTACTCCGGTTTCCTCCCACATCCCAAAAATAAGCATGCTAGGCTAATGGCATGCTAAATTGCCCCTAGCTATTGGTTGTCTGTCTCCTTGTGCCCTGCGATTGGCTGGCCACGCGTTGAGGGTGTCCCCCGTCGTCGGCTGGGATAGTCTCCAGCACCCCCCGTGACCATTGTGAGGATAGGCGGTACAGAAAATAAATGAATGAATGCGCTACGCGCCCCCCCAAAAAAATCGGGATTAATAAACGAGGGGATCAACCCCAGAAATATTAAATTTCCTCTAATCCCGCTTCCTCATTTTTTATATATATTTTTTACATACAATCCATCAAATGCATCCGTGGATTTCACGACGGGAATAAAAAGGGAAAGGAAATGCCGAGTGATGCAACAATGTGTTTTAACAGCGTGTTAACCGCTCGCAGATGTGCGCTACTTCCAGTTCGGGTCGAGGCGCCGCACCTGCGCCCGTCGGCGGACGCGGCCAACGGGAAAACGGCGGCTTTGACTGCGGCGGAAACGCACTCTAACCCGGGGGTGTCCAAACGATTTTTCTTCCAACCAATTCAGCGCGGCCAGTTTTGCCACCGAGGTTTTGACTGCAATCGACTGATTCCACTTTAAAAGCAGTAGTTTTGGGGGAAAATTGATCCCAGATCGTTTTGGGTCAAAACTTGCACCCCCTTCGGTCCTTCGGCACAAAAAATAGCCAGAAATACCCAAATATCAACCTGAAATTATGGAAAATGTAGAAAAAGTGCTCATGGAAGGCTAAAAAACACAAAACAAAACAAAAATTCTACAAAAAGTGCCGTAAATACCCTAAAAAGTGGCCCAAAATTAAGTCAGTCATTACATTGACAAGTTTAATTAAAGTGGAATGATGCTTAATGTTGCTGCCACCCACACACTTCAAATAGATTGGACTTCATTTGCCGTCAATAGCCAATAAGGTTTAAAAAAATATTAAATCTATTCTTCCTCTGGCCATGATGTACCCTCCCACCAAGAAGTTTATCACTAGAGGCCGTCTGCCGTATTTACTCGCATATTAGCCGCACCCTTAAAATTGCCTTACAATGGTTGAATTTGACAATTTCCCTCGTATAAGCCGCCCCCTGATTCACAATTTTCACCTCCATATTCATGGTTTTAATAGGGAGTAAAAGAAATTTCAAGTTTTATGCAAGATACGTTTTTTTTTGCGAGTTTCATTCATAGATTAAAATAAATTTTGTTAAGCGTTTAATCTGTTTATCTTTTCTCTATTTTGAAATAAATGACCATATCGGCCGCATGGTCTTGTATTATGGCAAGCGTGTCAAACTCGGGTTGGTTCGTGGGCCGCACTAACGTCAACTCGATTTTGATGTGGGCCGGGCCATTTTAGATATAATATTTAAATTATATATATTTTTTTTAAATTGGATTAAAAGAACTGGATCAAAAGCCCTAAATATTCAGTTTTATTTCATTTGAAAAGGAAACCCATTTTTTCTTTAATTATGTTCCATATAAAAGTGGAACATAGAAAATATTTTTATACATTTATTTTTAGATTTGCTTTCTCGGGCCCGAAAAAATGATGCGCCGGGCCAGATTTGGCCCCCGGGCCACCACTTTGATACCTGTATGTTATGGCATTTTCATGCGTGTCAAGTCTATTTTGCGCGCATACAAGCCGTACCCTGGATTGAGTCATCATTTTTTTTTTTGAGTGACAAATACGGCGTAAAAGCGAGGTGTCACACTCACGGGAAGTTGGCGACCCGAAGCGCCACGGGCACGAAAGCCAGCTGGGCGGCCCACTTGAGCGTGACGTCCTGGTACACCAGCAGCATGTTGGTGTGGTTGCCTAGCAACAGGTTGGTGGTGCCATCGGTCACTGAATGGAAAAGCAGAAGAAAATATGTATTAAACAAACGTTATGACTCTTGTAAAAGTGCTTTTTATTTGGATTTCTTTTTGAGGGGAGAATGTCGTATAATATTGCGCATAAAGGTCCCTGTGTGGTTATTTCTTGTTCAATCCCATAATGTAAAGCTTGATCTTTTTATGAAAACGGACATCATTTGGTGCTACGTCGCCACGGAAAGAAACAGAAATGAGTTTAACGGTTCAAAGTTTGGGGAAAAAAAACGCAAAATGAGAAACCCGCCTTCGCTTCAGCCACCCAGTTCGTGTAATTTCTTTATTTTTAGTCCTGGAAAAGAGGTAACGAGGAGCGTGATAAACTTGGCAACCGCAAAGCGGAGAAAAAAAAACCCAAAGTGATGACATCATAACATTTACATTTCACCGAGTGGCGCTTTAAATGGCAAAAAAAAATGACATCTGAAATCACATAGGGTTTCCTTTGAAACATGAGGCATAAATAGTAGACCTGCGGCGATGGCCGCACGCAACATAAGCACGACCACGCTGGCGGTCAAAATGGCGGCGTGCGACTTGCGCTTACGCCGAAGTAAACGTCTGCTTTTATTAGAGCTTCTAATTTTATAAAAAAACTGAATATTCAGGGCCTTTAATCCAGTTCATTTAATCCATTTGGGTGCAATCTCTATTTCATCATTGTTGCCATTATCCCAAGCGTCTTATTGGTTGTTGTCCGATCATTCCATCCCCTGACGACTCCCCAGACAAACTGGATTGGACGTCTATGTCCGTCAATGGCGGTAAAAGATGATCACTTTATGCTGGCCTTTACAATTTAAATGGATTTGATCTCTATAACAAAAGCAGTGAAATTGTTAAGCACTGTAAACAACTAAATAATCTTGAAGGGGTTTACTGCAAAAAATACATATATAGTACTATACTATATATTTATATTTACACTAGTAAAACAAATTGCAGATGAGAAAATGTTTAGCGACAATATGAAAGTCATGAAAATCACAATAAGAAAGCGCAATTATTCACCTTGCATTATTTCTTGTAAAAATTCTAATAATCCAGAGGTATATCACCAAAAATAATTATACAATACGTTTTATACTATGTATTTATATTTACATGAGTGAACCTAACTTTGCAGAACAAAGAGCATAAAAGACCAGAAAACCACAATTTAAGAAACCTCACTTGCACAATTATTTCATAATATCATTTTAAGTAATTTGCCCCAAAAATTGTTTACTTCAAGGCAAGGGTGTCAGACTCGGGTTGGTTCGCGGGTCGCTTTAACGTCAACTCGATTTCATGTGGGCCGGACCATTTTGGATATAATATTTAGATTTTTTTAAATAAATGGATTAAATGAACTGGATAAACGCCCTGAATATTCAGTTTTTTATAGATCTAAAACAATGTTTATTTTAGCTTTTTTTAAATATATTTTTAGATTTTACTAAATGATTTTTGAACTAAAAACGAAGAAAATATGGATTAAAAAATAGCAATTATCGATTTAATAGGGGGAAATCAGGAAATTTAATATACATCTATACTCTTCATTTTAATTTGATCCTAAAACAGAAAGTCAGCACTCATGATTTACTTTCCCGGGCCACACAAAATGACGCGTCGGGCCAGATTTGGCCCCCGGGCCGCCACTTTGACACCTGTGCCTCAAGTTATGCACGCCTTTTTCCCTGTCTTATGGCCGAAATAAAGCTTTGAATCATGAATGTTTACTCACATGAGGCGTACGGTAAGAAGCTGCTGGGGTTGAACTCCAACTTCTTCATGAAGAAAATGAGCCCGTTGTCTCGCAAACAGTAAAGATTCCGCTCCCCCAGGACGAAGATGAACAAGGCCGTATGGGAGAAGTTGGACACGAAGATGTCCAGGGCTTGCTCGCCTAGAATCAACGTCCAGTCGGGCTGCGGGGAAATCGCTCATTTTAACTCCAGAATTGCGTTCAGACCAAAACTTAAAGCTAGCTTTATAATGTGGACCTTATTTCTACAGTACAACCGATACAGGACATAAAAATGAGCAAATGACAAACATACCTTCATCTATAAATACTGTAGCGGAACTAATAAACCCAATAGTTATCACATAAACCGCATTTTACATTCTATATTGACAGTAACGTTGTATGTAGTCAGTAATACAGGAACTATCGCTAGCATAGCGATTAGCCACTCACTACTAACGCTAGCATCGTGCTAATCGCTAATTAGCTTCCTGTATACAAAATAACGATATTAAAGCTCTTAAAATAACATTCAACTGTTCTAGACCGTCGATTGTTTCCTAGGAATTCTTAAACAAGACATAGTTTAGCGAAATAAGACGAGAACACGATTTAGCATTGAGGCTTAATCTTTACCATACCTTGCTAGCATGACTCGACAACAACTGCAGTTTATCACATACACATGCACACGTCTTTTTTTCCTACCAAGCAACTCGTTTGACATCGATATAAATTAGATAACCGTTGTTTCATGTGTTTTTTTTAATGAAATTAGATTGTAATTAATTATTATTTTCTAGGCGGCCTTGGGCCCGCCCACAAAAAAACTCCAATTGTGATTGACACAGCTGGAATGAGCTGCTCATTTCTATTGACAGCTGCGTGTGTAGCTGGCGGCCATTTTGGGGAGGAAACTAGATCCGCAAAGTCAAACTCGCCTGTCATCGGCACGGTCTGATGACGCCATTTTAACGGTACCGATACTCCAAACCATAATTCTCATTCAGCTATTTGTGAACATTTCAGTGACGTGTTTACATTCCTTCCATGTATAAACTACTTTCTATTCCCCTTTTTTTTTCTTTTTTGGGCGTTTTAAATTTTGCTCTGTCGCCACGGTGACCGGCGTGCAACATCGGGCTTTCCATGAATGCTAACGGGAGGTCAAACGAGTTTGAGTAAAGCTCCTCCGTGCCAAGCACAACCAAGTTGATGGCGGGAGCGTTGCAGGACGTCAATGAGTTTATTCTCGCAAATTGGGCCCGTTAGCATTAACGAGCGCTAATGGCCGACATGGGAACGAGCGACGTCACGTTGAGGTCGAGTGGAAGGTCAGGACTCACAGTTAGCCTCTTGCTTCCGGTCTTGAGGGTCTGCTCGGGGTCTTGCCGGCTTTCCGCTTCCGTGGCGACGGCGAGCGTTTCGTACCTGAGGAGCAGAATGGATGGTATATTTCTAGAATGCTCGCCCGACTGAGTAGATACAGATAGAGTAACTACCAGTTACTCCAGAGCTAATGTGGAATTTTAATTTAAGTTTCATTGAGTGAAACAAGAAGTGGTACCTCTACTTACAAATTTTTCAGGTTACGCATTTTTCAGATTACAAAGAGCTTTAATATGTATTTATTGTTTCAAGATAAATTGTGATTAAAATTCCACATTAGATCTGAAGTAACTAGTTGTCGTTAAGTTTCATTGAGTGAAACAAGTAGTGGTACCTCTACTTACAAATTTTTCAGTTTACCAAGAGCTTTCCTATGTAATTACTGTTCCAAGATACAGTACCGTATTTTCACAACTATACGGCGCATCGCATTTTAAGCCGCAGTGTCAGTAACGAGTGCTATTTCTGTATTTGACACACACACAGGACGCACTGTTTTTAAAGACGCAGCCAGACATTGCAAAACATACACTAGCTTAAACATACACGCTACACCCACACGCTAAAAACACGTTTTTAAAAAGGCAACAGAAGCAAAACTGAGTTGGGTTGTACTTTATTTGGCCACTTTACAATGTACTCACGTCATCGTCACCTACAAATCCATCAAAGTCCTCATTTTCTGTGTCCGAATTGAACAATTGTCCAAATGAGTCATCGAAAACGCCGGGTCCCCTCTCTTCGTTCTCGGAGTCACCGTCATTGAAATGTGGCTCCACAGAGATGACGCCGGCTTTGGCAAAAGCTCGAACAACCGTGCAAGCAGACACGTTTGCCCAGGCGGCCACAATCCATTCGCAAATAGTAGCTAGCTAGTAGCTAGCTAGTAGCTAGCGTAACTAGCCCGACGCTGCCTGCCACCGTTCGTAAAGCTGTGTTGATGTCGATGTCCACGCCACAATCCATTCGCAAATAGTAGCTAGCTAGTAGCTAGCGGCAGGAGTTCTTTTGTAAATCCAGCCGGAATGACGGCAAGCACCAAATTAGTGTCATACTGGGTGTATTGACAAAAGAACTCTATATCCCAGCAGTCACTGCGCAGTACTTTTTCTACGGGGAAAATAGTAGAGTCGGGGGCTACTTGCGGTAGTTGTGAGAGCTGTAGAGGATGGTGTGCCCTATCCACTGATTTATTTTATTTTATCGTGATAACAATTTTAGTTTAGTTAGTTTAGCTGGTGATTTCAACAAGGCGTGTTTATACCTTCCTTCAAGTCAGCTAGTAGGAGGCAGATCACCAACCAAACATCTATTCATATGCCGCAGAAGGGAATGTGTGTATGTTAGCGCGAGTTTAGATGTCTGATGGATGTGGGGAAAAAACTGTCCTTAAGCCTATTTGTCCGAGCTTTGTGGGACCTATAGCGTCTGCCAGAGGGCAGCAGCTGGAACAGATTGTGACCAGGGTGGTAAGGGTCCCCTATGATGTGCTTGGCTCTGCTGAGGTAACGCGGGCTGGCAATGTCTTCAAGTGAGGGCAGAGAGCAGCCGACAATCCTCTGGGCAGTGTTAATCACTTTCTGCATGGCCTTTTTGTCTGCCGCCGTGCTTCCAGCGTACCACACTGTGATGCCGTACGCCAGGATGCTCTCTACAGTGGTTCTATAGAAGGTTCTCAGAAGATTGGAGCCCAAGTTGTTCTTCCTGAGCACCCTGAGGAAATGGAGTCGTGTCTGAGCCTTCTTCACCACTGTTTATTATTATTATTATTATTATTATTATTATTGGTCCATATATAAAGCGCACTGGATTATAAGGCGCCCTGTCTATTTTGGAGAAAATTTAAGACTTTTAAGTGCGCCTTATAGTCGTGAAAATACGCCAAGTTAATTTTGGGTCACTGTTGTTAATTTTAGGTACTTTCGGTCACTTCCTATTGATTTGGTGGCATTTTATGGTCACCCTCTGTTGGTTTTGGTCACTTTCTGGTGGTTTCCGGTCATGCCTGGGTTACTTTCTGTACATTTGACTATAGCCAATCTTGTTCCAGGCCTCGAACTTTAGCTTGTTCAGCCCGTTTTGCGCACTCCCGCCCAAGACCTCGATTAGAACATGTGAGTGTTGGCACTCGCGTCGGGATTCATTTGCATTTTTTGCACGCGTTTCCACCGGGATCGTCTTTCAAATGAGTGGTATTATTAGAAGTAGACAATAATGTTTGCTTAAACTTGACGTGTGCCCCGATTGGCGCTCGCTGCCAAAAGGCTGTCTTGGCGCGCCACAACGCGCACCTTGTTCGCTCTCAAAACGGCAACGCCGGGAACATTTTTGCGGTTTGTCACGTTTTCTTTTCCGCTCGCCGGCCTTTTGCCTCGCCGTTGGACGACACGGTTGTCAAAGTGGCGGCCGGGGGGCCAGATTTGGCCAGCTATCCCAAGTCCAAAGAGAAGGGTTTTACACCCAGAACCTACTTGAAGCTCTCCAGCTGGCGGACCGAGGACACGGTGAGGAAGCTGTCCGTCCGCGGGTTGTAAGACAAAGGACCCGGAAGGAGGAAGCCCGGCAGGAACCTTCCGAAGGAGTAGCTGTCCTGCTCAAAGAACATCAGCATGCCGTCCATGGATTGGATGCAAAGGGAGTGGTGACCTGACGGAATGAAAATTTAAAAAAATGAAAAGATTAGATTCTTTCATGTTAGAAAAAAAAGCTCCAAAACAACAGATGTTTTGTAATAAACAAACTACCAAATTGGTACAACCTCAAAATCAGGTCACCCGGACTCGAACTCGGGTGCAAAACCCAAGTGGGTCACCTGTGTGGAGTTTGCATGTTCTCCTTGGGCTCGCGTGGGTTTTCTCCGGGTACTCCGGTTTCCTCCCACGTCCCCAAAACATGCATGCTAGGCTAATTGTATGCTAAATTGCCTCTTTCGAGCCACGCAATTGGCTGGCCACCGATTCACCGTAGCGACTCCGGCACCCTCATGAGTGAATGCCTCGTCGACACGTGCATTTCCGTTCTTCCCGGACATCCAAGTATAACCTAGCCCGCAGGTGTGAAAGTGGCGGCCCGGGGGCCAAATCTGGCCCGCCACATCATTTTGTGTGGCCCGGGAAAGTAAATGATGAGTGCCGACTTTCTGTTTTAGGATCAAATTAAAATGAAGATTATAGATGTATATTATATTTCCTGATTTCCCCCCTTTTATATCAATCAGTCATTTTTTAATCATTTTTTTCAGTTTTTAGTTCAAAAATCATTTTGTAAAATCAAAAAATATATAAAAAATATTTTCTGTTTTCCACTTTAATATGGAACATAATGATTGAAAGAGATTTTTCTTTACTAAGAAAAAAAAAGCTCAAATAAACATTGTTTTAGATCTATAAAAAAAAATCAGGGCTTTTGATCCAGCTCTTTAAATCCATTTATAAAAAAAATCTAAATATCATATCTAAAATGGTCCGGCCCACATGAAATGAGTTGACGTTAATGCGGCCCGCGAACCAACCCGAGTCTGACACCCTTGACCTAGCCTAAACCGCGTTCAAATCCAGGTCATCTGGATCAAAACCCCACGGGATTGGACGTCTATGGCCGTCCGCGGCAGGAACCCCCGACCCGTGGCTCCCGTTTCATTGCGACATTTCTCAGCACGCCGCCGCCTGATATCTCCATTAACACCTCCGCACGCTAGCGCGTAGCGACGAGGTGACCGGAGGTCTATAATTAGGCCCCGGCGCGCTATTAAAAAAGTTTGACGGCCGTCGAGCAGAGGTCGGGGAGGCGGACAGTTACGAGCGGTTACGACCACCTACGGCCACCTACGGCGCACGCACGCACGCAAAGCGTCCGTCAACGGAGATTTGGAAAGAAAAGCCACACGCTGCCACACGCTCGCTCCCACTCGGCTCCTCCGCGGAAACACGTGTGTTTCACAGTGGCCGTGAACACCGTGCAATTACAAAGATATGGACACGCGCGCACATGTACGCAATTATCGACCCACGCATGCTCAAATTACGCTATATTGCAAAAAAATGTTCATTTTTACGACTTTGTTAACCCTTTGCCCACTGGGACGATTTATGCTCCCCCAAAAATGTCATTTGAGTCATACTACAGTCGTACCTCTACTTACGATTTTTTTTGTGACTTGAAAATTTCATAAGTTGAGGTGTACTTTATATGTAAATTGTCTCATTGGTTCCACGGGCCCCATACAACTACCCACTAAACCAAGGGTGCCAGACTCGGGTTGGTTCGTGGGCCGCTTTAACGTCAACTTGAGTTCACGTGGGCCGGACCATTTTAGATATAATATTTAGATATTTTTTTTATAAATGGATTAAATGAACTGGATTAAAGGCCCTGAATATTCACTTTTTTTATAGATCTAAAACAATGTTTATTTGAGCTTTTTTTAAATATATTTTTAGATTTTACAAAATGATTTTTGAACTAAAAACACAGAAAAAATGGATTAAAAAATGACAATGATTGATTTAAAAGGGGGAAAATCAGGAAATTTAATATACATCTATACTCTTCATTTTAATTTGATCCTAAAACAGAAAGTCGGCACTCATGATTTACTTTCCCGGGCCACACAAAATGATGCAGCGGGCCAAATTTGGCCCCTGGGCCGCCACTTTGACACCTGTGGACTAAACACTTTAAAATCGGTCAGTGTTCCAATTTTGTTTGAAAGACGTCAGAAAGACACGAAAATGAGAGAACATTCTAAGAAAATGATTTATTAATGTCTTAAAATGAATAATGAGAGCCCAGTAGAGTGTAGCAGGGTTCTAAAATGAGAATAAATGCATCCGCAACAAAATTTTCAAAATAAAATAACAGATAAGGAAATGCATTTACTTTTTGGGGGATTTTGTAATATTTTTCGTATCTCGAGTCACTCATTTGCATATAAAAATTTCGTAACCTGAACCTTTCGTAAATAGAGGTATGGCTGTATAGGAAGGTTATTTCCTTCTTTTGTATCGTTTTCTGATGTTGCCGATAGCATTTCCCGTGCAAATGGGTCAAAATTAGCTTTCTCACATCATTCCTACATTTATTAGGAATATTTTTTCTTGAAAATTGAAAACCTTTTGGCGTTTAAAAGCCCAAAAAAGTCCAGTCAAATGTTGGTCTTTTGTTTACATTTGAATGAATCGCTGTTACATTATTAGCATAGCGCTAACTTCAAAACAGACTTTTTACCCTGTTGTTTTCCCTTTTACTATCGTCAATTTAACCTATAACGTTTGTTCTTGGTGTCCAAATAAAACAAAAAAATGTTTTCTCGGAAATGCTTATTTTTTTTGGGCCGTGGCGGCTTATACTCGGGTGCGACTTATAGCCTGAAAAATATGGTAAGCCACATCTATGTTTTTGTCATCAATCCAAAAATATGTTTCCGCTAAGGATACAAGATTAATTTCCCACACAGGAAAAACAAAAATACCTGAAATACTTTGAATTTCTCCACTCTTATCAAAATGCACATCATCTTCAATAGCAATAACATGTTACAAACTTGCAAAAAAAAATCGCCATTTCCGCCACGTTCGATCAATTACCGATGGAGAACCACCGGCGACCGGTCGGCTAGCGCCGACGGGTCGTCTCTAGCCTTCGACGGCGACGGAAAGTTGGCGAGACCCGCTGCGTCATAACAGAGAGTCTTTGTGTGTAAGCGCAAAACACACAATCAAGTATTAAAAAGGATCCGCTGCGTTCTTTCTATTCGGCTTTATTAGCTGGAGTGGCCGTTATTCGGGTCCCACTTATTACGCGGCAATAAAAGATAATAACCTGGGTTTAAAAATAGGCCGCCCGGACGACGCGGCGCTGATGCGGTTTTGCTTGAAGGTCAAGTTAAAGCGCAGGCACAAAGTCGGTGTGTGTGTGTGTGTGCCAGGCACTCTCTAGTGGCTATTTCGCGGGTGAACTTTGACCTCTACGGAAGGGGGAGCTGGGGAAATCCCCCCCGAATGGAACAGCGTCGCATTCATTCCGGTGAGGCGGCGTCTTTCGGCGGCACGGACGGCGACGGACGTCTAATCGTTAGGAAACGGGAGGGCTGGCGCCGAGCGGTTCGGTTCGAGTGGATTGGACGGCCAGAAGTGATAAACTCGTTTTTAAGATCATTGACGATTGATTTGATGGTCACTGAATCGTTTTGAGACATTTTTTTTCTGATCTAAAATTTCTAAAAATTTGTGGTGGAGTGGTTACCATGTCGGCCTTGCAGTGTCAGGGTCGTGGGTTCGATCCCAGGTCGGTCCTAACTGTGTGGAGTTTGCATGTTTTCCCTGGGTACTCTGGTTTCCTCCCACATCCCAAAAAAACATGCACTATAAGCTAATTTTATGCTAAATTGCCCCTAAGTATGAGTGTTGTCCTTTTCTGCCCTGCGATTGGCTGGCCACTGATTCAAGGCGCGCCCTCTAGTTATCTTGGATCAGTTCCAGCACCCCCAGCGACACTGGTGAGGATTAGCGGTTCAGAAAATGAATGAATGAATGAAAATTGCAGTCAAAAAAAGTTCTAGAAAGCATTGAGGAAAAAGAGCAATCCTTTGACGGACACTGCCCTCTGGCGGTGGGAAATATAAGACAGCCAAAAAGGCTCATTCGCGTTTTTTTCTAGGAACTTAAAGCTACTGTGAAGGCCCCCTGTCAGGATCTCCATTCACTAAATTGGGAGTCGCTGCAGTACAAACACGTGCGAGTTTCCTCCAAAGTTGTCGGGGTTCCCGCGGTGCAAAAAAAAAGGGCCCGCCTTCGTGTAAACATGGACCGAGTCCGTCGTGCCAAGCCGCGGTCTGCCTCAACAAAGCGCCCTTTATGGGGGGAAATTCATTTTGCGCACTTTTTCGGGGGATTCCCGTGTTTTTCTTGGATGGCCGCGCGGGTAGGGTTGTCCCCGACTTGCTCGAGAAATTCCAAAAATAAATAAATAAAAAATAGCTCACGGCACGAGACGCCGTCGCCTTACCCGTGACTCCTCCAAAGGTTCCGTAGGTCATGTTGCAGGCCGTCCTCTGCAGGTTGTGCTCGTAGACCAGTTTGATCTGGTACTGGTCGCCGTGGCCAACGTTGCCCGTCGTGCCTGGAAAGTCGGGGAAAAGTGCGGGTTACCCAAATGCGGCTTTGACGGAAATCGAGCGACGAGGGGGGATGTTACCTTGGACCGAGTAGACGGAGAGCTTCCGAGGGTGAAGGACGGCCAGGTGGAGAAGATCCGAACACCTGGAAGAACAACGTCGTCATTGGGGGAAAAAAAAATTCAATGGATTTCAACTAGGTAAAAGTCACGGTGTCAAAGGTGCGGTCGGCGGGCCAGAAGTGGCCCACTACAGGCTATGACACGGCCCACTAGCGCGGTTGTTCGGGCTGACGTGGTTCCTTCGCACTGTAATGCTCCTTATTTCAAAATGGCTCCTTCAATGGCAGCCAATGAGGTCACAAAAAATACTAAAATGCCCCAAAGCTATCAAGAAGTGACTTAGAAATGCCACCCAAAAATAATAATAATCGGATAATAATAATAATAATAATAATAATAATAATCGGACATAGGCCCTGTCGTCATCATCAACAACAAAAGCCTACTTGTCATCACACCCAGAAACTGCACATGACGAAATTGGTAGTGCTTCTCCATAAGGTGCGTTTTCTCGGCAAAACACCTAAATAAGTGATAGTTACAGACTCGTAATTTGGCATTCTGCCGTTATGGATACCTCGCATCACCCCCCCCCCCTCCCCGAGCGGGTCTAATAATAAAATAATCAAATAAACTAATAATAATTAAAAATACATATAATAAGAAATTAACAAAAATAAACTGGTAATAGTAGTAGTAGTAGTGGAGCTGTGCTAAAGGAAATTTCATAGAAAGATGAACTAATATTGATCCATGTATAAAGGCACATGAGAAAATTGAAGCCTTCTAGTTGAGCCTTATAGTGCGGAAAATACGGTCATTGGGTTTTGATCATTGGCGGTTTATTTTGCTTATCTTGCGATTTGAGTCGGACGGATAAAGTGGGAGCAGACGCAGTCCCGTCGCTAGACATTTGTCGGTTCAATCCCGGCGGAACAAAAACGCCGCCTTCGGAAAGGGCGGAAATGGAAAGCCATCCCACAAGTGCTCTTTCATCCTGAGAAAACGGGGGGGGAAAAAATGTATTTTTGGTGGGTCGGTCGGTGGGTCGGTCGGCGGATTCCCGGGAGGAATTCCGAGCTGGCCAACCGCAGCTTAAAGCAAACAGCGACGCGACGCTGCGGCGAGGAAGGAACGAAAGGGAAGGAAAGGAGGCCTTGCCGCGGAACATTCTCGCACTTTTTTTTCCCGCCAGAAAGATGACTTTGTGTTCTGACGGCCTGGCCCGGCTGAAAGGAGATGGCGCCACCTGCCCGCAAAAGAGGGACAACTGCTGCGCTCAATGGAAGAAAAAAAAACACTACAACAGTGGCGCTCACACTTTTTTGCTCCAAGATTGACTATATTTACTCGCATATAAGCCACCCAACGTATAAAATAGCCTTAAAATGGTTGAATTTGAGAATTTCTCGCGTATAAGCCGCTCTCTGATTCACAATTTTCACCTCCATAGTCATGGTTTTAATAGGGAGTACAAATGTGTTACTTTGAAGGGAAAATCTTAAGAAAAATCATCGCACGTGGTATTTTTGATATACTATATGAATCAAAGGCACATAATTAGGGTCAATATCATAAGGAATGTCAGACTCGGGTTGGTTGGCGGGCCGCTTTAACGTCAACTTGATTTCAGGTGGGCCGGACCATTTTAGATATAATATTTAGATTTTTTTTTATATAAATGGATTAAAAGAACTGGATTAAAATCCCTGAATATTCAGTTTTTTTATAGATCTAAAACAATGTTTATTTTAGCTTTTTTTATATATATTTTTAGATTTTACAAAATGATTTTTGAACTAAAAACACAGAAAAAAAGGATTAAAAATGACAATTATTGATTTAAAAGGGGGAAAATCAGGAAATTTAATATACATCTATACTCTTCATTTTAATTTGATCCTAAAACAGAAAGTCGGCACTCATGATTGACTTTCCCGGGCCACATAAAATGATGTGGCGGGCCAGATTTGGCCCCCGGGCCGCCATTTTGACCCATGTTTAATTAATTCATCCAGTAATGGTTGTTTTCTTCCTCCAAAACAGAAAATAACCAACAAATAGTAAATGTACTGGTGAAAAAGTGTATAGCAAGTCTTGTGCGCATATAAGCCGTACCCTTGATTCGGCCATCTATTTTTTTTGTTACAAATGTGGCTTATTTGTGAGAAAATACGGTAGTAGTTTTCAATGAGCCAACCTCCTGCAAGGGTTAGAATTCCTGCGGGTGAGGACAGATTTTTTTTTCCAGCACAGACACAGAATTGAACCAACGGGGGTTGTGCTGAAACCACAAGCATCTGAATGCAACACACTGATTGCACTTGTAACATACCACATTTGTGGAAAGGTATCACAGAGACTTAATGCGGGTGTTCAAACTTTTTTGCACCACGATCTACTTCTCAAGGAGTTATCTCTCTTTTTTACAGGCCATTGACAAAGTTCATCAATTGTGTAATGATATACCTGGCATTAGACTCTATCAACATGTATGGGAGATTTAGCAATTTAGCAAATCCCGCTAATTGCGGACATGCCAAATTCATAAGAGCCTAGCTAAAGAAATCCGCAGAAGGGAGGGATCAAAATGTTATTGCCGTGCCATCGACCAATAGTATCTTGGCCATCTACCGGTAGTTCGCCATCTGCGTAATCTGGACCGGAGCACTATTCCTAGATTGAACATTGAAATCAAACATGTGGATCCAATGGCACGACTACTGCTCCACCTGCTCGGCGTAATCCTCGTTTGCGAGCTAATTTAGAGGAGATTAAGTTGCTAAATAAATCTTAGCATTGACAAAGACAATGAGCACTTTTTGTCCCTACTTCATACATTTCCTGGGTATGGTCAGATTCCTTAGCCAGTGTACTCACGAGACAAACTTCCCCAGCTCCACCTGGACGATGGCGTTCTGGAGGTGGACCTCCAGAAGCTGTGCCTCGGCCGAACCTTGGGCCCCCTCGGCGGCTTTGGCGGGGTACGGCGAGAAGATCCGCAGCATCCCCATGTAGCTGCCCACCACCACCTTGTCTACGCGTGGAGATCAAACAGAGAGTGCTTAGCATATCCACCCGAATATAAGACGACCCTCGATTGTAACACAATATGCGTTACCGTGGCCCGTGCCGCTGTTGTCCACGTCCCCGACGCAGAGGCAGCCTTGGTCGAACTCCTCGCCTTCGCCGAGGGTTGCCGACCACCAATCCCGCGCCTTGAATAGGGACATCTGATTGGACGAGATGACACAATACAGTCATTTTTTGGTCACATGCAGGGTTAAATAGCAGGGAAAGATAACGACAAGTATGATAATAATTCAATTCGCAGATTATTGTGAAATTCCTTTCCTGGCCTTTGTGACATTTGATCTCACTAGCCAGAAATATATTTACATTTTTTATGATTAACATATTAAAAAAAATCATCATTCTTTTTTTTGCTCAATGTATCACAAATTTCTTTTTCTGACCTTTGTGAACTTTGACCACACGACCCAAAAATGTATTCACCTCTCGTTTCAAATAACCAAAATATTCTACATTTTTTTCTCCATAACCCCTTTTTTCGCTCGAGCTATGTCGAAATTCTCTCTGACCTCTAACGTCAACAACTCATTTAATCACCTATTGCGTATTAATAAACATTCTTGAGTTGTCTTTAACAGAAGCATACGCCAAACAGACCACTTATGATGAAGCGGACAAAAATATTTCACAAAATGAAAGTAGAAGGTAACTCATTACCTGACATTGACAATAATAAACGTCCAATTTATTTAAAATGGGAGGATTCGACATCTAACACCGTCAATGGCAGGCAATGAGTTCTATTAATCACTTCCTGCCATCCCTACACCGCCAACCAATCGGAAGCGGCTTGAGCAGTCACGTGAGCAGCAAGCCGCTTTGTCTCCCGCTTGATTGCTGCTGAGTGAGCAGGTGCAACAGGCAGCTAATCCGGCAAAGTCAACCTAACACTCATTTTACTTAAAAATACACGTTAAAAATCATGTTTCATGACACAACCTCTTCATTAACTTAGTGGGAAAAACACCCGATATTTGACAATACTACAAAAAACGTTTTTTATTCAATTACATGACCTTTAAGGACAAAAAAAATGTATTAACCCATCCTTTCCGAGGGCTTTAAACACAACGCGTGACTTAATGACTATCACGAATGGTCCAAATGTCCATCATACTTTGGTCACATTTTAGCTTCCACACATTTTACGTACTGTCCACGTTTGGGCACTTGGAGAAAAAAAGTCACAGTAAGAAGTTTTGCGACTGACGCGCTCACTTCAAGGCGCGTTCACGAGTCAATTAGCTCATGGCTAACGCGTTTACTTGAGCTTGGCAGGCTAGTTATTAGCTACCCACGCGAGAGAGTCGGTAGCGCGTTAAATAGTTACAATTTCTGTCTGACCTTTTCTCCAACGACGCGTCCGACGAGTCCGTAGGTTTGCTACTCCTTGCTAACTCCTAAAAAAATCACATTCGAGGCTCTAGAAGCCATCGTCTTGTTGTCATGGCACTGACGCTTAAACCGGGAGGAGTATTGGGGGTTGTGCGCATGTGCGGAAGAGAGGTGAATGATGGGAAATGTGGTTTTCAACGCTCCATAGCGAATCAATCGACAGGTATAAATGTATACAGGACATCAGCGAGAAGGATTGCTCTACAATTTCGTTATATCACGACTTTTTCTTGCAAAATTACAATTTGAATCTTGTAATATTAAGACTTTTTTCTCTTTCTGTTGTAAATTAAAACACTAGGAAAACTTGTCAAATGAATGGAAGGAACTATACTACTACTACTACTTTGTTGTTGTTATTTGTGCACTACGTGGTGAAAGCTTTAAATCTCATTATACTTGTACAATGACAATAAAAGCAATCAATTCAATATCTAGTTACAAATCCGATTGGAAGTCGAAAATGCTACTTTTATTATAAGTTATATCGATTTAAATAAGACAACCTTGTCTTCTGGTTGCCAAAAGTTGGGCTCGTCCGGGATTTGAACCCGGGACCTCTCGCACCCTAAGCGAGAATCATACCCCTAGACCAACGAGCCACATGTTAAAATACATCCTATCAATTTGTTTTCAAGTTTCTCCGTCTGCCACATATGCATTATCATTCTCAGCCGCATCTGGAAGTACTTTCCACTTTGGATGATTTGTCGCCCCCCAAAGGCCATTCAGTGAATTGCACCCCAAAGAACTCAGTCAGGTCACGTTTTAACATAACAACAAAGTGTATTATTTTCACACCAACACAGAAAACATGATCTGCTTATAAAAAATACAACATATGACTCTACTTATTTCCACAGATACAGTATGACATTTTTCCCTCTTTCACTGACACCATTTTGTAAATAGATTTGCTTTCTTCAATTCATTTGTCGAGAAAAGGCAACATGCAGGTAATAGCAGCACATGTAAAACAATACAAAGATGCGGAAAATTTAACTATGGCTGCCATTGACGGGACTAGACGTCCAATCCATATGTAGCAGGAGGGTTGGGTTCCCTCTTCAAATGGATCGGGCGTCTGCTAAGGATGAACTAAATGGTGGGAGGGTGCAGCTTGGCCAGAGGAAGAAAACATTTAATTTTTTTAAGTCATTGGCGCCATTGACGTTGCTGGACGTCCGGTCCTCCCGCTCCAAATGGATTGGACATGAGCGCTATCAACGGACAAGTGTAAACGAATGAATGGGAAGGGTAAACTTAGCCAGAGAAACAATACATTACATTTTTAAACTCTCATGGCTGCCATTGACGGCACTAGAAGTCCAATTTATTTGAAGTAGGAGGGTTGGCTTCTTTCCTTGGTTGCCATCCTCCACATTCAAAATGATTTGGACGTCTACAAGTAACAAACTTACTTAAATTTTGTTTTTAAAATTGACATGATTGGACGTCGATCACCGTCAATGGCAGACATGGAGTTAAAAAGGAAAAAAATCTCTTTTTTACTGAAAAAAACGATCTCAGGTTTAACTTTGGTGCTTTTTTCCTCTTTTCTTTCCACTTTTGAGCAAACTAAAAGATAAAGTGCTGGTTCTTCTAAGCGGAGCGTGTTCCGAAATTCTGACGGCAAGTGAAGTAAACGTGGCTTTTCATTCTTCCTATGGATTTTCACCCCTTTCTTAAAATTAACTTCCTCCAACGACGAATGAATGAATTCCTTTCCACAAGAATACCTCAAAGTGTGCTTTTTTTTAGGTTTTTTGTTTTACATTTCAAGCTAGACGAAGAGCACCTTGTCATCTGTTCTCGTCTAATTGTCCACTTGTACTGCAGTGTTGGGTTGGTTTTCCCAAAACGGAGTGAGAGGATACAAAAAAACAAAAACAAAAAACAATTGGAAGAGTGTCCATTTAAAACGTGTCCGTTGGGGAAATGTATAAGGAAGTTAGAGAACTTTTTGGAGGATGGCGTTGGGCACTTCCAAGGTCTCGTCCTTCACCAGGACGATGTCGTAAGAGTCCAAATATTTGTCCAGGTGTTCCTCCACCTGACAGGGAAGGATAGGACAAAAAAATTACAGTGTGGAAATCCTACAATACACGCGTTATGCAAAAAATAAAAAATAAAAATAAATATATATCTTTTTTAATATTAGATTAGATAACTTTATTCATCCCGTATTTGGGAAATTTCCCTGTCACAGTAGTAAGAGGGTGAGAATACAGACAGCAAAAGACACCGTAGACATAAATAAATAGGTAATAAATAAGTTAATAAATAAACAAATAAGCGTGTTGCTGAAATTGGTGTTTTGTTCAAATTTAAACAAATAACAATCTTTTTTAAATATTTCTATATATTCACTTTAAGCATTTCTTACATACACCTTTTTAAATAATTACCAAAATAAATCCTACAATATAGTACAGTAATCCCTCGAATATTGCGGTTAATGTAGACCAGACAATCGCAACAATTGAAAATCGTGAAGTAGGGTCACCTCTATTTAAAAAAATAAATAATGAGTTTCAGCGTGGATTTTCACATTTTTATGAACTTAAAAAAACATAAAAATAAAATAAAATAGCGGATTTTTTTAGCGTGGATTTTCAGTTTTATGAACGCTAAAAAAAGCTGCTATTAATTATTTTTAAAAAAGCTCATAAAATAATTAATAGCTGCATTTTTTGCGTGGGTTTTCAGTTTTATGAACGCTAAAAAAGCTGCTATTAAATATTTTTAAAAAAGCTCATAAAATAATTGATAGCGGCATTTTTTAGCGTGGATTTTCAGTTTTATGAACGCTAAAAAAGCTGCTATTAATTATTTTTTTAAAAGCTCATAAAATAATTAATAGCGGCATTTTTTAGCATGGATTTTCAGTTTTATGAACGCTAAAAAAATGCTGCTATGATTTTTTTTTGTTTTAAAAAGCTCATAAAATAATTAATAGCGGCTTTTTTAGCGTTCATAAAAATGTGAAAATCCACACTCAAACTCATAACCTTAAGCCACTCCTTCTATTAGGACTCAGCTGTGAAAAAAAAAGTTATAATAGGGGTGACCCTACTTTATGATTGGTTGCACCGCCCTTGTGAGGATACGCGTATGATCAAATGAGTGAAAATAAAAAAGGGGTACCTTGTCGTTGAGGAAGCCGACCTTGAGGATGTTCTCCACGTTGGGCACGCCGTCGGCCATGCTCAGGTCGCCCAGCGAGTCTCCCATCAGGACGATGTTGCAATTGTCCTTCTGCTGCTTGAAGTAGTCGGTGTTGCGCAGGGCGCCGTCGTGCTTGTTGTAAACGTGGATCAGCTCGCCCTTGAAGCCTCGGAGGACGCCCTGAAAACCATCAAGGGTTCTCAACCAGCACTTTGGAGGGGTTTTTGGAGTGTTTTTTCCAGCCCACCAGGCATTTGAAGAACTCACTTTGTCGTCAAAGTCCATGAAGTTGGACACCACCTTGACGTTGGGGTGGTAGACGCCCACCTGCCGCAGGATCTCCTCCAGAACGTCGCCCAGGCCGGCCGAGAAGATGAACACGGGCACGTCGCGCTCGTGCAGGCGGTCGAAAAACTGCTCGAAGCCTTCCCTGAAATGGGAAAAAAAATATTTAAAATGACAAATGCACCTTGGGAAATATGGCGGACGTCCGGTTGGCTTACCGAAGCGCAGCGTCCGACTCTCGCACCACCTGTGCCACTTTGTCCTTCTCGATCCGTTGCTCCACCAAAAGCGCGTGGGACTTGAAATACCTAGCGGGACATCAAATATCGCTGATTTCCCTTTTCCTCCCCTCCAAAATAAAAGAAAAAAATCAATTCCAAAATGACTCTAGTCCAGGGGTCGGGAACCTTTTTGACAGAGAGAGCCTTAAACAATTCCTATTTTCTAATGTTATTTCTTGAGAGCCATTCTCAGAATTGAAAAGTAAAAATACATGAAAGTGTGATTTTGTTGTTGTCATTTCACCACTTTTAAAGTACAAAAAGTCTCTGAATTCTTTTGACAACATTGTTATGCTGTTGCTAATAAATCGGTACAGACGCTCCCCTACTTACGAACATTCGAGTTACGAACAACGGTACATACGAACATGTTTGCAAATTGCGTTTATGTCGAAAAATGTTCGTAACTTCGATTTTGTATTTTTTTCCGAGTAGTACTTCTTTCCGCCGCTAATACTGACGCCTGGCGCTGTGAGAGCTCAGCTCACCCAGCATCTACCTTCCTCTACCTTCTTCGTTGCAATGCGGAAGTGCGTGAACGTATCTCCAGTGCGCAAAGAACCTTTTTCATTTGGATCATTAAATATCTTGTGCATCCACTATTCAATATGGTTGGTGAAAAGCGAAAGGCTTCTATTGAGGGAGGTGCAAGGAAGAGGCAAGCCATTTCATTTGAAACGAGTGGCAATAATAACGAAGCTTGATGCGCGTGAGAGTGGTGAGCGTTGCACGGGCATTGAATTGTTCGACCGTCAGTACGATTTATAAACCGAAAGATCGAGCAGCAGGACCCAAATATTGAACGTTGCACAAAGTTGCAAATCAATTGAATGATGCCATACAGTGCTATCGCATCATTTATGATGAAAAAAAGAAAACTGCAATCGTCATTAGATAGCTTCTTTCGGTCAGTTTCTAGTAAATCTCTCTCTAATGTATGTACGTATACAGTACTGTATGTATTCTCTCCATTTTATTAATTTTTTTTTTTTCAGTACAAACCAATGTGTGTTACTTATACAAGCCTTAAACATACAAATGCACTTGTATAAACCTTCAATATACTTATATAGGCCTTAAACATAAATTATAATACAAAATATAGCACTGAGCAACTTACGAACAAATTCAACGTATGAACAATCGCTCGGAACCTAACTCGTTCGTAAGTAGGGGAGCGTCTGTATCAATTATATTATGCACAGGACTCAGCTCTCTCACCAGTGATTTCCATATTTTACTTCACAGGTTAGTGAAGAGCCATATGCACCCATAGAAAGAGCCACATATGGCTCCCGAGCCATAGGTTCCCTACCCCTGCTCTAGTCCATAAAAGAAAATATTTATCTAAAAAAAAGAAGAAGAGGAAATCGGATAACTCTCCAATCAAAAAATCCTGGCAGCCTCAGATTGACGGCAATAGACGTCCAATCCCTTTGAAGGTCCTTCTGAAAGTTCATTGGTTCATTCACCGTCCCACTTCAAAGGGATTGGACGTCTACCCCAGATCAACTCATTTCAAGACTTAGAACCGAGTTCTGAAGTTCTCCGACATTTTCCAAAGATTGGACGTCTATCCCAGATCAACTAATTTCAAGACTTTTAAAGTTACGTCTATCTCCGTCAATGGCAGCCAACGGACGACTCACCACTCCACCATGAACGGGTACTTCTCCTCCATGGTCAGGTTTGGGTCGATCTCAATGGGGTAGTACTTATTCTTCAGCTGCAGCAGTTTTTCGCGGCACTCCTCCGAGACCAGGTTGCAGTTTTCCATGATGTCTGAAATTAAAAAACGTTAAAATATTGGCCATCTAAGAGCTTTTTTAATTTTATTTTATATATTTTACTCACAGTGGCATGACGGACACCTTTTGCCGTTGATCGCAAATTTGCTCAACGTCATGTCGAAGTCGGTGATGATCTGTTGAGCCAATAAAAACCCGAATATTATGTTAACAAATCATAAGCAATAAAGTTCCTTTAAAAAAAATAAAAATAAGCAATAATGGGACTGTATATTCCCATAAACAGCCTATTCAAATGCAAAAAAATGTTCATTCTTAAAGAAGACAAACTACATTCCAAATAATAATAACAACCATGTTTTTAATCTATGCATAACATGTAATTTGAAAGCTATTTTAGCATTAAAAAATCTAATTTTTGTTCTCCGCTTATTAGAGCCCATTAAGCGCATTGATTCGATCCAAAATGGCGGTCATCTTGTCCAGCAAATGTACTTATTGATTGGTTATTTATTCATTATTATTTATTTGTTCGTTTGTTATTATTTGTGATATTTCTTTCTAATCCAGTCCGAACCCCTCGTATTAACCTTTGTTTTAAAGTACACATCATGACCAGCAGGTGTCAGTGTTGAACCCACCTGGAGTTTGGAGGCTCCGCCCTTGATGAGCCCGCAGATAATCTGCTCCACCCTCTCGGGGTCCCTCATGTGCACCGTTTTTTTCTCGAACTGAGGCATCTACAAGACACAAGAATCTTTGTTTACTTGTTTGTTTGTTTGTTTGTTTCACTGCCATTTCAGTTTTGCAACATAGAAAGTACTGCAAATACTTGAAAAGTAAAAAAAGGACCAAAAACCAGACTAGATTGGACGTCCATCCATAAATATAGTCTTCCCCATCCTCAAAAACAAACATTTGCTAACATGTTAGCTTCATTCATAGCATATTTAACACTTCAATGCAATCCATTGGAACCGGGAGGAATGTCCATTTGCAACCAGCACTTCCATTTCCAACGGATTGAACGTCCCCTAGAGACAAACTCATTTCAATTCAAAGCACGATTGGACGCCATCCATCACCTGGCGACCAAATTCCCCCCCAAAAACAACCGTAT
Source organism: Stigmatopora argus (assembly GCF_051989625.1). NCBI lineage: Eukaryota > Metazoa > Chordata > Actinopteri > Syngnathiformes > Syngnathidae > Stigmatopora > Stigmatopora argus. The sequence continues at coordinate 22,114,213 of NC_135390.1, forward strand.
TTACTCACCAGGGCTGCAAAGTCCTCGAAAAGCAAGAGTGAAGAAAAGAATGCGTGGCCAAACGGCCCTTATATAAGCGCAGACGAAGGGGGCGGAGCCTAAGGCCTCCCCCTCCCACACACCCACAACAAGCACGCCAACACATACAAACGCCATTAAGCATAAATAGATTGAAAATAAGACGTGCGGCGGAGGGTAATAAAAAAATGTAATCTGCCCGTGTTGTGATGCTACTTTTGACTTTTCCCGCTCAATGGCGTTTCAAAAACGTAAACAAGCGACACACGCCGGCGATAAATAACTGAGCCGGGTCACAAAAGGTCACGGGGGTCAAGGGTTATTGTTGCCGCTCTCGTTTGAGGGGGACGCGCCCCCGTTTTTTTTGCTGACGTGTTGACTAGACCAGGACAAGAGAAATTAAGTGTAAAAAAAAAACATATTTTGTAGTGGATAAAGAGAATTTTCAGATTCAGATTTTGGGGGGTGCTGGAGCCTACCCCGGCAGTTCAGATTTTGTGAACTTTTTTCCTAGTAGCATTTTTTAGCAACTCGTACAAAAAAAATAATAATGCTCAATATCATCTATTCATTTTCTGAACTGCTTTATCCTTGCTAGGTTTGCGGGGGGTGCTGGAGCCTACCTCAGCAGTGCAGATTTTGTGGACCTTTTTCCTAGTAGCATTTATAGCAACTCGTACAAAAAAAATAAAGCTCAATATCATCTATTCATTTTCTGAACCGCTTTATCCTTACTAGGGTCGCGAGGGGTGCTGGAGCCCATCCCAGCTAACAATTCAGGGGACACCCTGAATTGGTGACCAGCCAATCACAGGCCACAAGAAGACAAACAACCAATCACTCTCAGCTAGGAGCAATTTAGAGTGCTAAATTAGCCTAGCATTCATGTTTTGGGGATGTGGGAGGAAACTGGAGTACCCAGAGAAAACCCACGCAACCCCGGGAGAACATAAAAACTCCACACAGCGAGGACCGACCTGGGATCGAACCCAGATCACTGACTACAGTCTTCCCTCGATTATCATGAATTCATTTTTTAGCGATTTTTTTCTGCTAGCAATAATTTAAAAACAATATCACGTTCATAAAAATGTGAAAAATTGCAAAGAAGGCTCACCCCTAGTTATAATAGAGGTGACCCTACTTTACGATGTTTCAATTACCGCGATATTCGAGGTATTATCGTACTAGCCACTAGGGTAGAATTAGCTAACCTCGATAGCATGACGCTAAAGGCCGCTATACATAAGTTGAAGGAGTTGAAGCTAAAAAGTAGGTCAAAGCTCTCCAATTACAACGCAACAATTTACAGCATCCATATTGCATCAGCCAAGTTCCACCCACGCTCATAATAAACTCAGTTCCCCCATTTAGCCGTCAAATAAAAACATTTGAAATACAGCCGGGGCTTTCATTCTGCTTTTAAAAGTCACATTTCATCATCAACGTTTTAGCTACCACGCTAACTAGCAAACGAGCGGCCAATCACGTTCTTGTCATTTGACCCGTAAATACGCGAGTTTGGTTGAACTGAAATGTGCATTTATTTGTGCCGTTATGTTGACTTTACAACCGAGTATTTAGGAAATAAGTATTGAAGTCATGAGATGGGTGTGCTGTGTAATAAAGTACATTAGTCAGTCAGTCCCATGACAATTTCCGCCATTTTGAAGATGTTTTCAAATATATATATATGTATGAGAAATTAAGTCTTATTTGATAATGGATAATATGTTTTGAACTAATGTGGGCGCATCAACGAAAAAAAAAACAATTTAATTTTAAGGGAAGGGTGTTGCAGGATTTTTTGGGGAAGATATTCTGGAGTTTTTTCTTATAAAAATGATATTTTATGTCAAATTAATTTATGTGAAAATGTAGGCATCATGTAAATAAAACATTTTTAATGTGGGAGCATCAATTCCAAAAAAGTATTTAATTTTAAAGAGCGTTAAGATTTTTGGGGAAGAAATTTGGGATTATAGGGATTACAATAAAAAAATAAAATAAAAAAATAATTTAAAAAATCAAGCGTTTAACATTTGGCAAAAATGTCATGATGAAATAATTTTGATTTACAGTAAATTATGGTGGAAATTAAAGGATCACATCCAAAACAGAAAATCCTTATCTGAAAAAAAAATTAAAATATTTTTCCTTTGCTCTTCTAACTACTAATAATCAGTATCGTTAACCTGACCCCCCGTAAAAACACACAAAAAACATATCAGTCGATCGCTACCGACAATAATAGTAGAAAATGATTGATGACTCAGTTTATGAGTGAATAATTACCAAATGAGTCAGTGGCCTGTCATGAAAATGAGGTTAAATACAGTACAAGAAGTTTAATATACTGTATAAGCATTGAACGTTGCACTGTGACCTGCCCTGGCGACGCCGCTCTAGTTTCCATGGCAACTGCCATCTGTTCCTGCTGATAGGACGAGCCGAGGCGGAACCGGGTTGTAATCCTGTCTTTAAATACCCGATTTTAAATATTGGGCGACTTTTTGAACTAAATGCGCTTCAATTTTGAAAAATGACTCCATGCTGCCCCTACAGGTAACGAGTGGAAATACAAGTGACCATGTTATTTTGTACCAGCCCCCCCAAAAAGATGATTAATATTGTCGTTAAAGGTGCAGCATTGGTGAAATCATTGTTACAAGCTATTTGTTTGTCTTTGCAAGACATCTGGAACGTGTTTTTGTTTTGTTGTGTTTTGTGCGGCATAAACATGGCACAAGCCACATGAACACAATGTGTACGCTCATTTTGTTTTTCTTTCACGAGTCGGCTTTGTCGGCGAACGCACGACCGCCGATGACTGGAATGTGCCGCAAACATGGATTTTAATTGTCAGGGTGGATACGCATACCTACTACGTGAATCATATATGAGCATATAGAAAAAACAACAGGCATGGCTCAAAACTGGTTCTACTCTAACTTTTATAATCACATTTTTCATTAGATGTTAGCTTACTATGACATTGTGACCTTTTGCATTTCAAAAAATCTAATTTGAAATCTTGAGTTATTCTTCGGGAAACTAAACTTTCCTTTCCTTCTTAAATGTTATCTCAAAATGTACTATTTTCTATTTATTCCTGAAGACTCTTGTTTCTTTTTGCTTGATAACTATTGCTAACTTTGCTCAAGTATTTATTTTAAAAAATGTTTCTCCTCAAATCCCCTATTTATATGCTTTTTCACTATAGGCCACACCCACTAAATCTGACCAAAAACTTTATTCGCTCACAATGAGCCGCAATTCAAGGTAAAAGGGCAGCGGTTTGTAGTCTTAATATTACGGTAATTGACTAACAAACACATTCATGTACAGATACAATTTATTGCTATCATAATTGCACAGTTGCCACCAGTACATGTGAATATTTTACAATATTTATCATCTAAATGCTGCAAGTGACCTCTAAAACAGCTGCTGTTGGGGTCTCCTGCGCATGCGTGGAACACCGCAAAGTCGCCGTCAAGGAAACAAACGCATAACCTACAAAATACATTTGAACACGTTGACTATTTTTAAAGCCCATGTCATTTAATTGACAAATATTCGCTACTATTACTCGTACAATACGTATACATTCACAAAAATAAAACAGAAATAAAAGTTGAACGTTTGCAACACGGGAGGTCAAACTGCCAAACTAGCACGTGTTTTTATTTTGAAGAAAGGTCACGGACACTTGGCGTTTCTACGTCCTGTTAGCTTGTCACTAAACATGTTACTAGCATGTAGCTTGAAAACTCACCATTTCGATGATTCTCGTCTTCTTTCCCGCTCGTTTTTTCTTGGCGACGATGTATTGGGCCAGAACGACGCCGCCGAACAGGGCGCACACGCTCGCGCTGGCCGCGGCACCCACTTTGACGACGGCCGTCCGGTCCATGGCGGCACGCTCGGAGCTCCACCGCCGCCACTGTCAAGAAGAGCCCGAGTGTGAGTCCCCCTTCTGGCCTCGGACACTGTCAGGTATCCCCTTCTGGCTGCTTGCGGGTTGGTTTGCCGGTAACGTCACCGGTGCCAATGCGGAGCTACTTCCGGGGCGGTCATGCACACTGAAATCGTCTATTACTGAGACGATGTCTCACTTCGGAGAACGTAGTATATTTACATAATTATACTAGTAATCTAAATGTGAACGATCTCAAACGTAAAATCGAGTTTCCCCTCAATGTTTTACCATTTAATTTGAGTATTAATTCTGTAAAAGGACTATTCTTATGTGCATTATCTTTAAAAATAAAAAGTTTATACAGTGTAGCTCAAAGCTTGGCGCACTATTGCACTATTTCCTGGTAAAATCGTTATGAATTTGATTAGAATTTCAATTCATTCGGTGTTTTTGTTTTATAAGTACTTCCACCAGATGGGCTTTTCAAATTACACAGAGCAGTTTTTGAAATTATGAAAATATCATTGGCCTTATGCAATATTAAAGTTAACCTACATTTTCTTGCAGTTCTCATCTTTTACACTAGACGGCGCTAGGCAATTAATCGGTGCCACTCAATTAAATTATGTTGAAATACTTTTGTAGAATTTAACGCATATTTCACGTATATAAGAACCTAAAGTGATGAATTTGGCTATTTTGATGGTGATATTCTCAACTTTATGCTGGACATTTTCCTTTGTTTTGCTTTTTTTTCCAGTAGTGTCAATACAAATAAATAATGGAATGTGCTTATGCCTCTTCAATCGCAATCGGACACCTATCACCGTCAATGGCTGCCAATGAGTTAACACCAAAGAATACAATTTCAAAACGCTATATTTTTTCAATTTTATTTTACAGCAAGTGGCCCTCTGATGAAAAAAAAAGATGTAAACCAAATTTTGAGAACCAAATCCCACAGGAATAGTCTGGTACAAACATTTGTATTTATTTATTTTTTAACATTTTCATTAACCGCAGTCATGTTGTCTTCTCAGGAGACAAACGGGAAGTTAAACGTTAAGCGCAGGTCAGGCGCACAAAGTCTTGTGACTTAACTTACAAGTCGGAATGCGAGAAAATCGAATAACGTGCTTTTAAGAGTAGCACATGTAAAAATAAATAGGAGCAGGTGACCGAGTAAAATCCCCCAAGACGACCAATTAAGAGCCAGACGACTTGGTTTTGTTTTCTGCCTAGCAACTGCAATAACTCCAAAATGACTTTGGCATTTTGCGTACTTTGTACAGTTACAATTAAAAAGCTACACAAGCTCAAAGTCACGTCACATGGTTTTCGACCAATCACGGGGGTGAGTTACTCCACGGGCCTGATTCCCTCGGCCTCCTCCAGCGTCCTCAGAGTTTTGTCCCATTGGGTGAACTGCTTGGACAGCAAGGACATCTGGCAACACAAAGATAAGCTTTAAACTAATGTATTCTTTAATATATTACCTCCAGGGAACTACGTTGAAGTGAGTTGTGAAGCTTTTAGTCAAAAGTAGTCATTATTCCTGGCTATTAGTCAATTTTCTTCACGTTTTTACAATTACGTTAGGTAAATATGTCCAACCTTTAAAAAAAATAATCATATTGATAGATTGTTACCATTTAAATGACTGAATTCAATTATCCATCAAATTAAAAAGAATAAAATTTGCCATCTTCAGTCAATATATTTACAGCGTTTTAATGAATATTTCAAAAATGCTCATTGTTATTAATACAATTGCTTACTTTCTACATAAAAGCAAACCCCAAATTACCATTTTGTCGTATTCGTCAAAAAGCTTCTTGACTTCCAGTGACTGAGAATCCGCCTGGTCCTGAAAAATAGTCCGTATTTAAGTCTTGGAAGGTCAAACCCAAACAAGAGAAACCTAGAAACTGCTCTTTTACCTGCTGTTTAATATGAATTTGGGAGAGCCGCTGAAGTTTGGTGGCATGTTCGGGAACATCTGGAAGCACACGTCAAAATCCTAAATACAGATTCCTCGCAAATAACAAGCACTCAATAAATAAAATAGTGTGACATCTAAACCTCGAATGTAGGTGCTCTCCAGCATGGGCTGCAGGTTGCTAAGCTGCTCCAGCAAAGCAGCCTGGGAAAGCAGGAAGTCCTCCTCTGTGCGCACAAACACCAATATACATATATATGCCCGTCAGTTAAAATATTTCTTCACATGCTCGAATTATGTTATTCATCACCGGCGAGGATGAACTCCAATTTCATGGTGTCGGGGACAGTAATGTGGTCGGTGAATTGGGGGTCCAAGTACTTCATCAGGTCCTCAACTGCACACAAAGACAGTTATGATATAAAAAAAAAATCATCATTTTAAAGTGGTTTGTAATGTTTGACTCACTCTTCTTGTGAAGAATCTTGACTCGCTCCCTTTTGTTGGCCGTGTTAGTCAAGCCGGCCTGGATTCTGGCTAGAGCCTCTCCACACTGACAAAATGAAGATATTAACTCAAAAGCATGCAGAACCCACACAAAAACGTCACTATAATGGCTGGATCATATGACACCATCGGTTGCCTTAAGCTACATGAGTGTCCACTTAGTTTTTATCATCCAAAATCTCACTAAAGTGACTAAAAGTAGGTATTTATAAGAGAATCTACTCAGTGACATTCATTTAAACACTTTCAGGGATGAATGAATCTAAATGATAGCAGTGTCCTGTGCTGTGATACGAAAATAGGCTATCGTTAGCTTTCCTAGGTTAGCGCATTAGCTCGACCACACCTATAAATAAAGACTAACCTTTAACGGTTTGGCATTTTTATTTCTTTTTTCTCCATAGATGTGGTTCTCCAACGCATGAAGGCGCGTTTCCACGTTATCTATCACATCTTTCTTGTCCATTTTCGCAGCTTTTCTCCCCCTTAATTCGGTGGCCAAAACAACACCACCCAACGGGCTACGTATTTTAAGTACGTCGAGCTGGGACGCGTGTTGATGACGTTTTCATATGTTTGGTAATATTCAATTCAAAACCTTAAATATTTTACTCCAGATAGCTTTAAATAAATCATTATTGTGTATAAATTTCCCAAAATATTTTTATTTAGATAAATTATTTTTTTTCTTCTTCAAAATTGCATTTACGTTACATTGTGCAGGGGTCGCTGTTGTCCACGCAGTCTTCTTCGGCTGGCTTGTAGCTGGGCATGACAACATCGGCTAAACACTTCACCCTTCTTTCCTTTCACTTGACCGAAAATCAAGCTAAAGTAGGTTTTTCAACTTTTCCACACACGCATGGAATATCAGCATTTCTCGTGAAAAGAATTGTAAAAGTCAAGCTTGTCACGTGTATGTGTTATTTCAGTATACTTCCGTGTTGCGTTTCCACTCGGCGTGCTAACTAGTTAGCTGTCATGTTGACGTCAGTTTGTTTGTCTGCACTGTTTGTTGTTTTGGTGCATATTAGGTGTAATAAGAGAGGTAAAATTTAACCGAAGGCGCATTTTCATCACCAAATTATTTCTGTTTTATTACGGATATGTTGACGTCTTTTAAATATTTACGTTCTAATGCATTTACCAACAAAATGACCTGCCAATGAACAATTTCTCTAGGACAGAGGTTGCCAGACTCTGGACCACGAGGTCCTCAATCCAGTCTGTTTTCCATGTCTCCATCCACCAACACACCTCAATCAAATAATCAGGATCGGTATGATGCTTCTGGGCAGCTTGCTGATGAGTTGATCATTTGATTCAGGGGTACTAGAGAAGGGAGATATGGAAAACAGACTGGATAAATGGCCCTTGAGGAACGGATTTGGCCACCCCTGCTCTAGAACATGTTCACGTAGAGTACTCTTTTAATAGTAGTTCCTAATGTGCTTCTCTGTGTTATTTACATCAGGAATCTGCGTACTTCTGGACGTCCGACTTCAACCGGAGAGTCGTCCAGTCTTTATGAGCCACTGGGAGAGGGGAGAAGATCAGCAGCAACATGGCAGATGACAAAGACGTGCTAAGAGACGTCTGGTTCGGCCGCATCCCCGCTTGCTTCACCCTCAATCAGGACGAAGTGACGGAGAGGGAAGCTGAGCCTTATTACGTACGTCCTACATTGGTCACCCGACGTCATCTTAGGTCTATTCGGATAGATGAATCATCTAGAGCCACATTTTTCCCACAGCTGCTGTTGCCCAGGGTCAGCTACCTGACGTTAGTCACCGACAAAGTGAAGAAGCACTTCCTCAAAGTGATGCGGGCCGAGGATGCAGGCGAGATGTGGTTCGAATACGAAGGGACGCCACTGAAATGGTAAGAGAACTGCGTTGTAAGAAGGGAGTCTATATGTGAAAGGGAGATCTCACTCGCTCGCATATTTTTGTGTCCTGTTTACAAATCAGCTGTGCAGCATCAAAATAAGGTTGCAAACAAATAGTTTAAACACGCATTATTCTACAGGAATATAGATATATAGCGAATAAATTGGGTCACCCAGTGTTATGCCTTGAGCTTTTTTAGTTGTGATTTTTGGACTTTTTTGCTGTCAGGGGACCTTTTTTAAATACCGCAATTGTCCACAGGGTGGTAGTATGGTCAAACAAAACTATTACATTACTAGTACATTATAGTCTCAGTAGTTCAAGGGTGTCAGACTTGGGTTGGTTCGCGGGCCGCGTTAACGTCAACTAGATTTCATGTGGGCCGGACCATTTTAGATATAATATTTAGATTTTTTTAATAAATGGATTAAAAGAACTGGATTAAAAGCCCTTGAATATTTCGGTTTTTTTTATAGATCAAAAACAATGTTTGTTTTAGCTTTTTTTCTATATTTTTAGATTTTACAAAATGATTTGGCGGGCCAGATTTGGCCCCCGGGCCACCACTTTGACACGTGTAGTAGTTTCAGTAAATGCTAATAATTCAGTAAAAGTAGATGTAAAAGCCTCATTTTGTTTCTATTTCCAGGCACTATCCAATCGGAGTTCTGTTTGACCTCCACGCCGCCAACTCTGTCTTGCCGTGGAGCATCACGGTGCACTTTAAGGTAAAGTCTTTAAATCATCAAATTGATTTTTCAATTGTGATCTTCCCACACCGGCGTGAACGCCCCTTTCACATTTTCAGAACTTTCCAAGCCAGGACCTGCTCCACTGCTCGTCCAGCTCGATTGTGGAGGCCCACTTCATGTCTGGCATCAAAGAGGCCGACGCTCTCAAACACAAGAGCCAAGTCGTCAACGACATGCAGAAGAAGGACCACAAGCAGCTGTGGATGGGTCTGCAAAATGGTGAGGAACTTGAAATTCCTTCCCAAATGCCACGGACAGACTCAACTTGATTACGTTCTTCTCCAATCAGATAAATTTGAGCAGTTCTGGGCCATGAACAGGAAACTGATGGAGTATCCCACAGAGGAGGCGGGCTTCCGATTCATCCCTTTTAGGATATACCAGGTCAGTAACTATTTCAAAAATATCTTTTTGACGTAAAAAAATGAATATACCGTATTTTCACGACTATATGGCGCATCGCATTTAAAGGCGCAGTGTCAGTAACGAGTGCTATTTCTGTATTTGACACACACACACACACAAGACGCACCGTTTTTAAAGACGCAGCCAGGCAGGGCAAAACATACACCAGCTTAAACATACGGACACACGCTCAAAACACGTTTTTAAAAAGGCAACAGAAGCAAAACTGAGTTGGGTTGTACTTTATTTAGCCATTTTACAATGTACTCACGTCATCATCACCCACAAATCCATCAAAGTCCTCATTTTCTGTGTCCCAATTGAACAATTGTCCAAATGAGTCATCGAAAACGCTGAGTTTTATACGTTCGTCCAGGCGCCCACAATCCATTCGCAAATAGTAGCTAGCTAGTAGCTAGCGTAACTATTCCGGCGCTGCCTTCCGCGCTTCGTAAAGCTGTGTTGATGTCGATGTCCAGGCCACAATCCATTGGGTGTATTGACAAAAGAAGTACATATCCCAGCAGTCACTGCGCAGTACTTTTTCTACGGGGAAAATAGTAGTCGGTCGGGGGCTGCTTGCCGTAATTGTGAGAGCTGTAGAGGATGGTGTACCCTATCCACTGATTTATTTGATTTTATCGTGATAACCATTTTAGTATTGGTCCATATATAAAGCGCACTGGATTATAAGGCGCCCTGTCTATTTGGGAGAAAATTTAAGACTTTTATGTGCGGCTTATAGTCGAGAAAATACGGTAAATGCTTTAAAGAAGAAAACTAACAAAAGCAGCCCACACAAAAAGCTTAAAATCAGTCTACATTCTGTTGCACTAATCAGCTTAAACACTAGATAGAGCTAGTCGCTTCTGTTGCAATTCTCAGCTTTAGCACTAGATGGAGCTAGTTGCTTAAACAGTGCTTTACCATTAGCCCAGGGGTGAAATCAACGTAATAAACAAATAAACTTTATTTTAAAGTCTTTTTCAGTAGTCCAAATATTTTGTAAAAAATATTACTAATTAAATTATTATTATTATTATTTTTGGGAAAGAGTTTGGGCAGCCCCTCTCTAGATGGCGCCAGAGAGCCAATCAAAAGCTCGTGTCAGTTTCATCACAGCTTAAACAATCCCCTTTCTTTACATATGAGCAACACAGCTTTTTGGCATACGTTTTTAAACACGTATCCTCTTGTGCAAGCCGGGCGTGACTTCCTCCGACAACAAACACGGCCCCTTTGTTTCCGACGCTGTCGTAAATGCCCCATCGCCGCCTTGAAAAAACACGAGTTGGTTTCTATTAAGTGAGGAGCTTCCATCATAGGCCGTAAATCCGCCGCCGCCGCCTCCGCACTCGGCTCCTGACTCAGGTGAAAAGTCCCTAAATGACGAATAAGCGGCCGACCTCGTGACCGGAAAACATGACATGGCATAAACGAAACCTGAGAACCAAGGGAACAAATTACAGGTCTTTCTCTACACCAAAGTACTGTATTTTCTCACATATATGCCGTATTTGTCGCTCAAAAAAATGATGACTCAATCCAGGGTACGGCTTATATGCGCACAAATTCAACTTGACATGCACAAAATGCCATAATGCGGCCGATACGCTCATTTATTTCAAAATAGAGAAAATATAAACCGATAAAACGCTTGACAAAATTAATTTTAACGTCTAGAAAAAAATAAACCGTGAGAAAACTCACTTGTGCCTGCCATTGCTCGCTCAGGGTGCCGCCATCTTACAAACGAGACCACTATGGACTCACTTCCTGGTTGTACTGCTCACCTGACTTCCTTTTTGAATTTGTCTACGTGCCGGCAACACTTATAGGAATGTCCAATCCAGCAGTCGATTTATATACCGTATTTTCACGACTATTCGGCGCATCGTATTTTTGGCCGCAGCGTCAATAACGAGTGCTATTTCTGTATTTTACACACACAAAGGATGCACCGTTCTTTTAGATGCAGCCAGGCATGGCATATATATATTATATATGGATGATTATCAAACCATAATAGCGCTGTCTACGGAAGCAGCCCCAGACGCTATTTCCAGTGTGCAGTGACTGCTGGGATATATAGTATATAGTCCTTTTGTCAATACACCCAGATTGACGGCTGTGATAACTTTGCACTAATAGTATCAATATACTACAACGGCGAACACACTCATTTGGTGCTACATGCACCAAATGTACGCTACACCCGCACGCTAATAACACGTTTTTAAAAAGGCAACGGAAGCAAGACTGAGTTGGGCTGTACTTTATTTAGCCATTTTACAATGTACTCACGAAATCATCACCCACAAAACCATCAAAGTCCTCATTTTCTGTGTCCGAATTGAACAATTGTCCAAATGAGTCATCGAAAACGCTCACTTTAATATGTTCGTCCAGGCGGCCACAATCCATTCGCAAATAGTAGCTAGCTAGTAGCTAGTGTAACTATTCCAAGGCTGTCTTCCATGGTTCGCAACTGTGTTGATGCCGATCGCCAGGCCACAATCCATTCGAAAATAGTAGCTAGCTAGTGTTGATGCCGATTGCCAGTCCACAATCCATTGGGTGTATTGACAAAAAAAACTATATATCCCAGCAGTCACTGCGCAGTACTTTATCTACGGGAAAATAGTAGAGTCGGGGGCTGTTTGCCGTAGTTGTCCTATCGACTGATTTATTTGATTTTATCGTGATAACAATTTTAGTATTGGTCCATATATAAAGCGCACTGGATTATAAGGCGCCCTGTCTATTTTGGAGAACATTTCAGACTTTTATGTGCGTCTTATAGTCGTGAAAATACGGTAGTATCTCAGAAATACCACGTGTGATGATTTTTCTTAAGATTTTCCCTTCAAAATAACTCATTTGTACTCCCTATTAAAACCATGAATATGGAGGTGAAAATTGTGAATCAGGGGGCGGCTTATATGCGAGAAATTGTCAAATTCAACCATTTTAAGGCTACGGCTTATACGCGAAGGCGGCTAATACGCGAGTAAATACGGTACTCCTCAAACAAAAAAGTAAGCACGAAAACCGATTCAAGTGAAAGTCTCCTCCCCCCCCCAAAATATGTTTTTTTTTTTTGGGCCAACTCCCGCTTTGTGTAACTCTATCTTAAATCCTACTCACGCCGAGCGGTCGTCAGAGAGTCACGACCGATCGTAGCGAGAAATGCGAACCAGATTGCGTAGCAAAAAGCGTTGGCGGCGCACGGAAAAGCCCCCGCCTCTCATGCTGCGGGACCACGAGCTTAAAAACAAAAAAAAAACGCTGTCAGCCAGGGATGCGCGTGCGACGCTTTGTTGTCGGCCGTGATTGATCGTCCGGCGTGTCACGACGTCTCCGTCTTTATTCTCTCATCTCGTGTGCCATAAAGCTTCTTAATGCACTTTAGACAAACATTCTTGCTCGGGGCCGTAAAACCCAAGTCCTTTAAAGCGACCCCCCCCCCCCCCCTCCCCCAGGACACGCCCACTCAGACAGTGCACTTGTCGTCGCCGTAAAAAAAAAATCAAGGAATAAATAAAAAGCTGCCGGCCAGGACTTCTCGGCGCGTGACTCCAAACTTTCCGTTGTTTTGGAGAACAGACGCTAAATATTTACAGGCGAATTTTTCAAAACAGCCAGTTGTTGTTGTTTTTTTAATAATTGCTCTCGGGTGACTCGTGCGGTTTGATTTATGAATTTAACTCGTTATCTGCCGCTGATGGCGAAATGGGTCCAATCGATTTGAAGCGGGAGAGTCGGCAGTGGATGAGGAAATTATCTTCAACTTTTAAATTTAGAAAGTAATGTTTACTAGCGATAAACCGTGAGTGGACGTTTATCATCGTCAAGAAATAATTTTAAAAAAAAATCTCCACAACTTACTGTATTTTCACGACTATAAGAGACAGCCAATGAGAGCCCAGCAGAGTGTAGTGAAATTATTTAATAAGCCATCAAAATGAATAAACATACAAAATATCCGTGTTGTAGTGCACATGGTCAGGGAGCTAACGTTAGCCAAGCATAAGTTTAAGCAGACAACGACGGTCAAAAAAAACATGGAGGGTTGTTGTGAAACAGCCAATGAGAGCCCAGTAGAGTGCAGTGAAATTGTCAAGCATGAAGCAGTGCATCCGCGAAAATTTCAAAATAAAATCACGCATATAGGAAATGTATTGACGTTTTCGTAACCTGAAAATTTCCTACCTAGAGGCATTCGTAAGTAGAGGTATGACAGTATTTTAAATTATTTGTACTCCGAATCCTGTCATTTAAAAAATAAAATAAAATAAAACTCCACCCACAAATGACTTCATTACAGCTGTCAAAGAAAACAATAAAAAATATTTCCCCATCGTTACGAAAGTTATATTATCTCCCACAAACGTAAAAAAAAAAGACAATCACTCGCTGCCAGGCTCCCCCTTTTAAACGGATTGGACGTCCACCGGCATTATGCTCAACGAGCAGTCGTCAATGGCGGTTCAAACGCCGTGATTTATCGTCGTCGCTCGCCGTCCCGAGCGACGACGCCACGGCTGCGGGCCAGACGGAAGCGAGGCAGCCCTCTGTTATTTGGACTCGCCGTTGTCATTAATTCCGCCGGCATCAAACGCAGCACATGTTATTTACACTAAAGACCGCAATCTGCCTTTGAAGACGCACGCCGAGCATGTGTTGCCCAAATCCGCTCGTCTCGTCTCTCCGCCAAAACGCGATCGGCGGCCACTTCTGAGGCCCGCGCGCCTTTGTTCCGCGGTCCGGGCCCCGTTCACTTTCTCCACGCTCGCGTCTCGTCACGGCACGTCCGCCGGGGAAAAGGACGGCACGTTTTTTTTCGAGGGGGAAACATCTGAATGGTCGCCAGACGGAAACGGGGGCGGCTTGTAAATATTTAGTCGTTTGCGTCCTGAGAACTGTCACGTAAAGGTTTATTCTTAGGGTTTTTTTCTTCAAAAATGTGTTTATGGAAGAGGGATTTTTTAACGTTTAGGCCATTTTGGCGATTGGGTTCGCGTCAAAAGCAGTTTTTGTTATGGAAGTCTAGACTAAGGGTGTCACACTCGGGTTGGTTCGCGGGCCGCTTTAACGTCAACTTGAGTTCACCATTTTAGATATAATATTTAGATTTTTTTATTTTTATAAATGGATTAAAAGAACTGGATTAAAAGCCCTGAATATTCAGTTTTTTAATAGATCTGAAACAATGTTTATTTGAGCTTTTTATATATTTTTTTTAGATTTTACAAAATGATTTTTGAACTAAAAACGCAGAAAAAATGGATTAAAAAATGACAATGATTGATTTAAAAGGGGGAAAATCAGGAAATTTAATATACATCTATACTCTTCATTTTAATTTGATCCTAAAACAGAAAGTTGGCACTCGTGATTTACTTTCCTGGGCCACACAAAATGAGGCGGCGGGCCAGATTTGGCCCCCTGGCCGCCACTTTGACACTGGTGGTTGCGGAAAAAATACTTGAATATCACCGAAAATTATTTACAGGCGTTTCAATGTTAAACTATAAAGGTGATTTTGCGATATTATATTGCGCTGATTTAAAATTCATCTGATTTGTGTGTTTTTTTTGGTGTAAATAAACAATAGCTGGCGACAGTTCCACTCGCGTCCACTAGTTGACAGCTGTCCGACACTTGTAGTAAATGTACTGGTGAAAAAGTGTATCGCAAGTCTCTGTACATGTAGTAATCATGTTTGGACGCGGGAGGGCGCTATTTCCAACTTCAAGTCCTATTATTGAGTGTTATACATAGTTTAAGATGTTTTTTTTCATATTTAGAATATTGCATTTAAGCAGTTTTGGACAAAAGCTGGTTTGCACTAAAAATGTTATGATAAATACTGTTCAAACATAAAACACAAACATGTTTACTTTAGTGCTGAATGAGATTTTCAGAAATAAATGTACTTTTATGTCCATTTTGATGTATAAAAATTGCGATAATCGTTTTACAGTGTATTGTTGGGATTAATCCGGAGCAAAATTATATTGTAAAAAAATATCCGATACGGTCACACGATTACGTTTTCGCACGCCAACGGGTTTTGGGCGGCCGCCATCCTTCCGTAAAATCTCGCCCGATGTCTGGAAAGGCGCAATTATCCGGAATTTTCCGCCAAACAACAAATCGTAGCGATACGACCTGCCCGACAGGTACGCCTCCGCTTTTCCGCCGCGTGACTCAGCATTTCGTCAGCCGTGTGCTCACCTCGCCCGCTTCGACGGAAGCCGCTCGCTCGCAGGAATGCGTCTTAATTGCCTCCGAGATATCCGGTGGCGGCCGGCCGAGGGGCGGCGGGGGCCGTCGGGGTGACCACGACGACGACGCCGGCGATTACGACACGCCGTAGATGGGTCGCGGGAACGTCACGAGGGCTCTTACTGTAAAGACCGTGGACGAGCGCCGACGTGTCGAAATCCGTCCCGCGGCTAACAGGAATAGGACGCGCTTTTATTTTGGGTTTCCACGTAATTAGTTCCATGTCTGTGCGGTGTTGCGTTCGTCCCGTCAACCGCATTTACAGATGCTTATCGGCCCGCTGGCGTCGGTTCAATTTCCCGACGAATGCAACCCGACCTGAATCACGCGCACCATTTAGCGTTATAATTAGTCAGTGCCCATTTATGAAGAACGTATTAAAAAATGTTTTTTGAGCTCATGCTAGCTTAAAAAAACTTTGGGGGTGATAGACACCCATACATTTGGCAGGGTTGGTTAATTTATGGTGAGGTTTTGGTGTGGGATGTGTTTGGGCCGCTATTTTGATGGTGATAAAAGTCCAATCTAGCCCATATATTTTTTTAAATTATTTTTTTTATAATATCGTAGTAGTCACTTGACATAGTAGTCACTTTTGTTTAAGGACTACTTTTTGTGTATTGTCTTTTTTAAAGATGTGTTTTCCAATGTATATTTTTAAAATTCTGTGTTAATTTTTTGGAAATTGGCGCGGTGATGAGTGGAGTGTGTCGGCCTAACGGTTTTGGGGTTCAGGGTTCGATCCCAGGTGGGTCCTTACTGTAGTGTGGAGTTTGCCTATTCTCCTTGTGTGGGTTTTCTCTGGGTCCCTCCCTTAAAAAACATGAATGCTAGGCTAGCTGGCTAACACTCGAAACTGCCCCTTGCTATGATTGGTTGTCCTTTGTTTCCTCGTGGCCTGCAATTGGCTGGCTGCTGATTCAAGGTATCGTACCCATAGTCAGCTGGCATAGGCTCCGGCACCCCCTTGTGAAGATATGTTTCGGAAGATGAATGCACTTTTTGTCATTTTTAAGCCTTTCCTTTTTTCATGCTAATATTTCATCACTCTTAGCTTTTAGGTTTCATTTTATTTACAGTTACGCACGGCTTTTCTTGCATTTACCGCTAAAACATTAAGGCTAAAATATTAAGGCTAAAATATTAAGGCTAAAATATTAAGGCTAAAATATTAAGGCTAAAATATTAAGGCTTAAATATTAAGGCTAAAATAGTAAGGCTAAAATAGTAAGGCTAAAATAGTAAGGCTAAAATAGTAAGGCTAAAATAGTAAGGCTAAAATAGTAAGGCTAAAATAGTAAGGCTAAAATAGTAAGGCTAAAATAGTAAGGCTAAAATATTAAGGCTAAAATATTAAGGCTAAAATAGTAAGGCTAAAATAGTAAGGCTAAAATAGTAAGGCTAAAATATTAAAGGCTAAAATATTAAAGGCTAAAATATTAGAACAGTCCCAAAAGTGCGGATCAAACCGGCATAGACGAACGAGCATGCCATTCGAACAAAGCAGGTGGAATTTTAATTCCCAAATGGACGCGCTCAGGAGTGGAAAGAAAACATTGTCGGGCAGCCGCATCCTCCCTCCGCCATTCTTGGGACGTCACTTAGCCCGATTGAATCCCGTCGGCCGACAATTAGCCGACGTGTTGAGTTGCGGCGCTCTTTTCATCCAGTGAGAGCGAGCGCGCCTTTCCGACAGCTAAGGTGTCACGGCGCCTCAAAAGAAAGTGTCTTTGTCACCTGGGAAAACAATAGCCGCCCGACGCTTTTATTATTGATGGCTCGCCACCTTTGAAAAAATTGGATCCACGTCGCTGTCACTTAACGCACTCTCCCTGTTACTCCAACACAGTGTTAGCCAGCTAGCTTAGCATAGTTTTTTTGTATTTCCCAGAGAAAATCCACACAAACTCCACACAGTGAGCACCCACTGGTTAACACCTGATTCAACACGTGATCTCATTGTCTGTTGGCCCCGCCCACAACTGATTAAAAAAGCAATAACGACAAAATTTAACCCAATTTGGGTCATTCGTCGGGGTCACCCAAACGGGAGTGGCTAATCCCAGTCTCGGGTGGGCGTCGGCCTGCCACTCCAAGGGTGGCGCTAAGAGCACCCCACCTGGGATTGAACCTGCGACCCCAGAACTGCAAGGCCGATCCGCTAACCGCTTGATCGCCTGATTTCATTCATTTTCTGAACCGCTTTATCTTGGGGGTGCTGGAGCCTATCCCAGCTGACTTCGGCCTAAGGCGGGGTACACCCTGAATCGGTGGTCAGCCAATCGCAGGGCACGAGGAGACAAACAACCAATCATAGCTAGGGGCAATTTAGAGTATCCAATCAGCCTAGCATGCATATTTTTGGAATGTGGGAGGAAACCGGAGTACCCGGAGAAAACCCACGCAGTCGCATTCAAACTCCACAAAGGTAGACCAACCTGGATTTGAACCCAGGACCCCAAAGCTGTGAGCCCCACTTGCTAACCACTTGATCCATTCACCTGATTTTAATGAGATTTTAAATTTCTAACCGGGTATTACGATGGGTTGCTCCGCCCACCCCTCGATCCGCCACTGTCGTGCATGACTCAATCTTTCTGTGAAACCCGAACGCGGTCTCCGACGCCTCCCACGCCAACTCGGCCACCTTCGCCCATTGGACGGTGTGCCGTTACCGTGCCGATACCGGATCCGGCCCGTCGCGCACTGGTTTCCTTTTCAGCGCTCTTCCGATTAGTGGCTATCGCGTGTCGCCCGGGCTCTCGTTTGACACCTGGGCTTGGGTGTCGACAGGGTGCCGTCGGGCCAACGCCGAAGCCACCGCGACAATGGGAGGGTGTCATCAATCACTTTTAGATTGACGTCCCCGGCTAAACTATCCGATCATTTTCGACTTCTGCCGTCCTCATTCAGTTTACACGTAATTAAATTCCACCCCAGTTGACTCCTAGGGAGAGGTCGCATCCAACCTGGATTGGTCGCCACGTTAAAGAAAGACCATTGCCGTATTTTCCGGACTATAAGTCGCACTAGGTGTGGCGTTGTGACAATATATCGCAGGCTTTATCCTAATATTTTGGCGCCAAAAATGAATACCGTATTTTCACGACTATAAGGCGCACATAAAAGTCTTAAATTTTCTCCAAAATAGACAGGGCGCCTTATAATCCAGTGCGCTTTATATATGGACCAATACTAAAATTGTTATCACGATAAAATCAAATAAATCAGTCGATAGGACAACTACGGCAAGCAGCCCCCGACTCTACTATTTTCCCGTAGATAAAGTACTGCGCAGTGACTGCTGGGATATAGAGTTTTTTTGGTCAATACACCCAATGGATTGTGGCCTATATACATCGACATCAACACTAGCTAGCTACTATTTGCGAATGGACTGTGGCCTGGCGATCGGCATCAACACAGTTGCGAACCATGGAAGACAGCCTTGGAATAGTTACGCTAGCTACTAGCTAGCTACTATTTGCGAATGGATTGTTGCCGCCTGGACGAACGTATTAAACTCTGCGTTTTCTATGACTCATTTGGACAATTGTTCAATTCGGACACAAAAAATGAGGACTTTGATGGTTTTGTGGGTGATGATGACGTGAGTAAGTTGTAAAATGGCTAAATAAAGTACAACCCAACTCAGTCTTGCTTCCGTTGCCTTTTTAAAAACGTGTTTTTAGCGTGCATTTGGTGCATGTAGCACCAAATTAGTGTGTTCGCCGTTGTAGTATATTGGTACTATTAGTGCAAAGTTATCACAGCCGTCAACCTGGCTGTATTGACAAAAGGACTATATATCCCAGCAGTCACATAAATAATATATATATATATATGTCATGCCTGACTGCGTCTTTAAAAACGGTGCGTCCTTTGTGTGTGTAAAATACAGAAATAGCACTCGTTATTGACACTGCGGCTAAATATACGATGCGCCGAATAGTCGTGAAAATACGGTAAATCAATAAGGAGGCAACCGGTGCTCACCCAAGAAAATTCCACTCAACCAAAAATGTATTTTCGAATAGCGTCGATGTTATGTCAATATTTGTGCTTCCATTTTGGCCTGCCCGTTCCCAGTAAAAATGAATTGGACGTCTAGCGGCGGGATTGACACATGAGCTCACGCGCGGTATGGATCAGCTACAAAGTCAGGCATAGCACCCCCGCGAGCCGTGTGTTGGACACCCCTGGCGAAAAAGGGAAAGATTGGCGTCGAATCGATCGGCGTAGCGTGACCAAGGTGATTCATTTGACCTTGAGGCCCAGCCAGCCTGATGGTTTCCAGACCGGCCGACTTTAACGTCTCTTCTCCCAGAATTCTCACATCTGCCGCGAAAAAAAGGGCGCCGCTTCCTATCAGCGCCCTCCCTCCGACCGGCGGCGCCGCGGCCCAGCCGCTTTTACGGTTAGGGCCACGTCAAACGGCCGACCAATGACGTCGGACGTCCCGGAATTCGGGATGAGAAATCTGGTTTGGGAGAAGTGAGGTTCGAGGAAGGTCGTCACGATGGGCAGCCACTAATAATAATAATGACTAATGTTACAAGTAATATTAGCGACGGTGGTACTTAAAAGGAAACAATAAATTAAAAAATTAAGAAAAAAAATCAACATTTTCAAGATGAAAACCCAATTCAAATTGTATTCCAAAATTTTACTTCAAAATTTTAGTTTTTTTTATTGGATAACTAACTTGTGCAATATAATATCTGATCAAATCCTAAATTAATTTAATTCAACTTGACCCTCTCACCTATTCATGAAATATTAATTTATATGTATGTATATATTGTTTTAAGGGAAATGAAAAATAACTTTTTTCATTCAAATTCTTAAAAAAAATATTTTGACAATTTTGCAGTCATAATGTTTCTAAATATTTATAAAATATTCTTATAAATAGGAAGAAAGCAAAAACCCAACTCGCTTATTAATATTTGGATTGGTGCGTTTACTGACATTACAATAATGCGCAATATGAAATCTGATCAAATCCTAAATTAATTGAATTGATCTTGAGCCTCTCAACCATTCATTCAATATTAATATATATATCTGTATATATTGTTTTAAGGGAAATAAAAAATATATGTTTTCATTCAAATGCTTCAAAAAATATTTTGACAATTTTGCAGTCAGAATGTTTCTAAATATTTATAAAATATTCTTATAAATAGGAAGAAAGCAAAAACCTAACTCGCTTATTAATATTTGGGTTGGTGTGTTTACTGGCATTACAATAATGCACAATATAAAAAAAATATTTTAATAAATTAATTTAACTTAACTTGACCCCCTTGCCTACACATGAAATATTAATGTGCATTTATTCAATCTGCTGTTTGAATTTTTTTTTAGGTAAATAAAAATTTATTTTTTATTCAAAGGCTTGTATTTGGCCAATTTTGAGGTCAGAATATTTCAAAATAATTCTAATGTATTCTTGTCGTTCTATTGATGGCGCCGGACGTCCAAATCATTTTGACTAAAAGGGCGAATCGAAATTTATTCCAGTCAAAATGGATTGGACGTTTAGTTCCGTCAATGGCCGCCACATGAGTGTTGTTTGACACCACTGTTGTTTAATCATTGTTTTTTTAAATAAAAATCTTTTTTTCAACAGTCCATGAGCGATCGACCCTTCATCCAGAAACAGTTCCGTCCCGTTTCCCCTGAAGGCAACGCTCACACACTTGGCGACCTCCTCAAAGAGACGTACCCCAAAGCATTACCCCATGACGGTACGTCAATATCCCTTAAATCGATTGCTTTACATCCCTAGCAAATGACTCTACGGCCAACATAAAAACAGTCCCTTTTTATCTTATTTTTTTGAACGCAACGCCGGCTCATCTAGCGCCATCAACGTCCAATCCCAAGCGCAGTCTGTCCCTCGTAAAACTGTCATATTAGGACCCCAAAACAGCGCTCCAACGCAGACTCGGAATGCTAAAGACGGCACAAATGTGCACTTTATGAGAACGCAACGCATCTGTCTCGTGTAAATAATGAGGAAATGCAGATGGACGAGCGTTTTGATGTGTGTGTCTGTGTGTTTTTTTATGTGTGTTTATGTGTGTGTGTGTGTGTGTGTGGCCCAAGTGGAGATGACAGGAAGCAGCGGCAGTCTAAACACACTCAGGAGGGGAAGTAGATAAGCACACAATGGATTGGCGGGACACACGACCCGCAGGAGACTCACCTGCGCGCCGTAGACTCCACACACACCCAAACAAACGCCCCTCGCCTCGCCTCGCCCGTCTCTTTCACTTTCAGTCGGTTGCCGTTTTACTTCCCGCTGCCTACTTTTTATTGGCCCGCAGCAAATAAAGAAAATTCACAGAAGCATACCGTATTAACTCGCATATAAGCCGCCACGCGTATAAGCCGTACCCTTAAAATGGCCTTAAAATGGTTGAATTTGACAATTTCTCGCGTATAAGCCGCACCCTTAAAATGGCCTTAAAATGGTTGAATTTTAGAATTTCTCGCGTATAAGCCGCCCCCTGATTCCCAATGTTCACCTCCATATTCATGGTTTTAATAGGGAGTACAAATGTGTTACTTTGAAGGGAAAACGGAAGAAAAATCATCAGTCACGTGGTATTTTTGAGATACTCTATCAATCAAAAGCACATGATTAGGGTCAATATCATAAGGAAGTTAGCAAAGGTTGTTTTCTTACTGCAAAACAGAAAATAACCAATGAATAGTAAATGTTACTTTGCCAACACCCATTGGTGAAAAAGAGTAAAGTAGGTCTTGTGCACGTATAAGCCGTACCCTTCATTCAGTTATCTTTTTTTAGTCACAAATACGGCTTATATGCGAGAAAATACGGTAAATCCAGTTAACATTACATTAACACTAAGTGGAGGTAGTCACTTGAACAATATCTCTCTATTAGCTGAGGGGTCCAAACCTGAGAAAATGCGCAACAATTGGAGAAATCTTTATACTTTTCCCAGTAGCGTCAATATTATTAGCATTAGCATATATTTATTGACAGTTATAGGCATCAAGTCCATTTGAACTTGAAAAGCTGGGGTCATCAGGGCAATAGACGTCCAATCCAATTTGACTGGAAGCTGCAATTGAACCGGCGGCCCGGTGGATTAGTGGTTAACACGTCGGCCTCGCAGTTCTGGGGACGAGGGTTCGATTTCACGTCGCTCCTCACTGTGTGGAGTTTGCCTGTTATTCGTGTGGATTTTCTCCGAGTACTCCGGTGTCATCCCACATCCCAAAAAACATGCACCCTAGGCTAATTTAGCAGCCGCGACAAAGATGAGTTTGACACCCTCCCCCCTCCCGATGTCGATCTCGTTTCCTCCCGAGCGGCTCAGATGTTAAAGATGCGATCCGGGACCTCCGCGAACTCCCTTTTTGAAGGCGTCGCTCAGGTGTCGCTCGCTCTTTGATGTCTTTGAGGGGGAGTCTCCCGGTCTT
The DNA here is from genome assembly GCF_051989625.1 of Stigmatopora argus. Lineage (NCBI taxonomy): Eukaryota > Metazoa > Chordata > Actinopteri > Syngnathiformes > Syngnathidae > Stigmatopora > Stigmatopora argus. The sequence goes on from NC_135390.1 coordinate 22,137,397, forward strand.
GTGATCAAGGTGAAAGTGTCCCTTGGCGGGCCCCCTCCCATGGAAGATAGCGCCGCTGTTTGGATTAGGCCGAGCGGCTAGCGTGTTGGCGGCGGCGGTTTTGGCCGCGGCTATTGTTCGAGCGCCCCCAGACCCCCAACGTGGGGGTCTCGGCCTCTCTTTGATGTCTCCTACATCAAATGGGAGGCGGGCGTGTGTTGTGTCTAAGGTCGGGACTTAATAGGCTTTGACAAGAACGTGCCCTTTCTACTTTTTATTATTTATTTATTTTTACAAATATCTTAGCCATTTTTAATTCTTGTTTTCTTACTCAATTTTTATTTAAAATAAGGGAATTCCTTTACAGTTTTTGCTAGAAAGTTGCGTCAACAGATGTTGAAATAACGGTTGTTGTTGTTGTTGGGTTATTTTTTTGCCAAAAAAGTGTATTTAAAGCCTAGTAGAAAACCAGAAATCAATTTGGAGTCTCAAAAATCGCGCCCAAACTTCTAGTTAATTAATAACAATTGCTAGACCCTTCTGTGGCCCATTTGAAAGGAAAACGAGGGGCTTTCCAGTCTGCCTTTCCCAGCATGCAATTGGAAAAAGCAGGTGTGTTGTTGAGCAAGCTTTTGCCCACGCAGGATTCTTTTAAGCTTTTTTCCTCCTGTTTTGCGTGTTTATTTGGAAGGAAAATCAAGGGAAAACCCCCCCGCTTGATTCTTAGTCAAACCATGTGTTTGTCTCCAGTGGGAGTGACCCACTCATTCATAGAATAGGCCCCGCCCACTATCTAATCTTGCGTGCGTACATGCGTATGAAAAAAAAGGCGTCTGCGGCGCTCTGAGGGAGGTTTCATCGTCTGATCGGGGTCGGCGATACTCGCGTCACGTTCGCTGACCCCCCACGTAAACTGGAAAATTTGACGTCGGCAAAACGACCGGGGGTGACGGTTGCCGGTTCCACGCTCCGTCCAGATGAAAGGGACGTCTAGTAGACAACGACTTCATTTGAAAAAGACAAGGACGCAATTTTTGTAAACAATGTAGTAGCGTACATTGGAATGTATTGTACTTTGTGTGGTTACCATGGTAACATGACGCCAACAAAAAATGATTACAGTAATCCCTCACTTATCGCGAATTTACTGCTCTGAGATTTTTTTTCATCTATCAATTAAAAAACTTTTTTTAATAAAGTTCATAAAAATGTGTAAATCCACGCTGAAATTCAGCCCTGAAAAAAGTTATGAGATAAATAAATAGTTATATTTATAAAAATATATACATAAACTCAAATCATAGCTAGTGACAATTTAGCCAACATTTATCCTAGCATGCATGTTTTTGGGATGAAACCAGAGTACCCGGAGAAAAGCCACGAAGGCCCAGGGATAACATGCAAACTCTACACAGGTGGACCGACCTGGATTTGAACCCAGGTCCCCCACCGTGAGGCCGACACGCTAACCACTCTTCCACTGGGCTGCCCTAATTCAAACAATACAGCTAAAAATAAATAAAAAAAACCTCCAAAAATGTATTAATAATGGAAAAAAAAAATCAAATGGAATAAAGTTAATCCTACTTCTTAAAACCTCCAATTTTCTATAGTCATAAGTCAAGAAATGATGGAGTCATCTTTATTGTGGTGAAAATATCAGCGGAGCACTTTTTTTTCTGACCACCGCATTTTTTTGCGCTTCAGGCGAAGCGGCCAATCGCTACCAGGTGCTGATCCACGGCATCGAACCGCTTCTGGAGACGCCGTTGCAGTGGCTGAGCGAGCACCTGAGCCACCCGGACAACTTCCTGCACATTTGCGTGCTGCCGGCGCCCTCCGACTGACTGACTGAGGCCTCTGGGAAAAAAACAAAAAAAACAACAACCCCCGTTGGACCCGATGCGACGCCATTTTCAGCAGGTCGGTCAAGCCTTTGCCCAAATCCGACCGTCGGCATTTTTTTTCCTTTTCCGTCACCGATGATGCGAAGGACCGAATAGGACAGCGTGACAATAAATGAATCCATCTTTGGAGGAATACTTCACGGTGTCAATCATGTTCTCCCCAGACTTCCGTGGGTCCTCCCACATCCCAAAAACATGCATTCTAGGCTAGCTGGCTAACAGTCTAAAATTTGTTAGCGTGAATGCTAGTCCCACATCCCAAAAACATTGATGCTAGGGTAGCAAGCTAACAGTCTAAAATGTGTTAGCATGAATGCTAGTCCCACATCCCAAAAACATGCATGGTAGGGTAGCAAGCTAACAGTCTAAAATGTGTTAGCGTGAATGCTAGTCTGTCTAGTCCCACATCCCAAAAACACGCATGCTGGGCAAGCTAGCTAAGAGTCTAAAATGTGTTAGCGTGAATGCTAGTCCTACATCCCAAAAACATGGATGCTAGACTAGCAGGCTAACAGTCTAAAATGCGTTAGCGTGAATGCTAGTCACATATACCAAAAACATGCATGATAGGTTAGCAGACTAACAGTCTAAAATGTGTTAGCATGAATGCTAGTCCCACATCCCAAAAACATGGATGCTAGGGTACCAGGCTAACAGTCTAAAATGTGTTAGCTTGAATGCTAGCTTAGTCCCACATCCCAAAAACATGAATGATAGACTAGCATGCTAACAGTCTAAAATGTGTTAGCGTAAATTCTAGTCACATATACCAAAAACATGCATGCTAGGCTAGCTAGCTAGCTAACAGTCTAAATGTGTTAGCTTGAATGCTAGCTTAGTCACACATCCCAAAAACATGAATGCTAGACTAGCTAGCTAACAGTCTAAAATGTGTTAGCGTGAATGCTAGTTCCACATCCGAAATACATGCATGCTAAGCTAGCTGGCTAACAATCTAAATTGTCTTTAGCTGTGATTGATTGGTTGTTTGTCTCCTTGTGCCCTGCAATTGGCTGGTAAACAATTCAGGGTGTCCCCCGCCTATTGCCCGTAGCGAGCTGGGATAGGCTCCAGCACCCCCGCATCCATTCTAACCTAATTGTAGGCTAAATTGTCATTAGCTAGAAGTGATTGGTTGTCTGTCTCCTTGTGCCCTGCAATTGGCTGCCCACCAATTCAGGGTATCCTGCACCTGGTGCCTGTAGTTAACTGGGCTCCAGCACCCCCTGCCACCCTCGTGCGGATAAGCGGTTCAGAAAATGAATGAATGTTCGCTCTAGTTTATGGGCCACGCCTCCGATCACCCGCCATCTTTTCTACTTTCATTTTTCGGACAATTTCTGAATGAAGTGAAACGACGCTTGTTCGCGGCACGCCGCCTTTCGAGCGTCTTCTTCTTCTTCTTCTTTTTGTTCTGCCGGACTGCCCCTCCTCCGCCTTGATCCGGCACCTTTAATGAGTCGCTCTGCCATCCCAGCCCCGCCCTTGGCGCTCATTTGTACCCCCCCTACCCTGCTAATGAGACCACTAAAGTGTCTTGTCACCGCCGCCTCCGGCGGTTTCGCTACACTTTCATGAGTGTGTAGATAATTACAGACGGCGGTTATGGCCCCCCTGCAGGTGTGTGCGTGTGCGCGTTGGTCTAATTCCACCTACACAAAGTTGCTTGCTACAGGACTTGAGGAAAAGTTCACATACGTTTGTCTTCTGGTCTCGAGTTTTTCCACTCTTTAGAACCACATTGATTTCAAATCCATCAAACGACTTTCTTTAAAAAGACTGGTCGTCTGGAATTTGTGACGCTAAGCTAGCAAATAACTCTTGGCGAAGATAGACGTCCGATCGTTGTGGATTTAAATCCGCACAAATCTAGGTTCTCTATGGGGTATAAGTCGTAATATTAGGAGATTTAAGGCAGGCATTGTGATTAAAGTTGCAATATTGCGTGAGAAGGGTTGTAATATGACGTGATAGGTCTTAATATTACATCACTTTATGTACACTTTATGTCATACATATGATAAAAAAATTGAAACTTTACCAGATTTGATTTGCAGTATTATGTGATATTATTTATTATATTATGTCATAATATTGCCACCACGACTTTGATCTTGTTTTTCCTCGTTTTTTTTCTTCAATTTCATGTAATAGAAAACACATTAGAATTTTTCACCAAATATTTTGCCCGTTTTTTCCCCCCGAATTAAATTCCAAATAAAACGAGCGTGCCGCTCTTTATTAAAGCGCCAATGAAACGTCTCCGCAGATGCGAGCCATTAAAACAGCGTGTCGTCACGTCGCGTAATTTTGTCGTTTGGCGCCATTCAAACCGGCGGTATTTTCCGCACTATAAGGTGCCTAACCCTAATTTAAAATTGGTTTCATATATAAGGCGCACCGGATTATAACCGGAAGTAGTGCAGTAATCCCTCCAATATCATGGTTAATGTAGACCAGACATGGCCACAATAATCGAAGAATCGGGAAGTAGGATCACTGCTTTTCACATTTTTCTGAACTTAAATTAAAAAATAATAATAATTAATAGCAGAAAGTAAAAGTAGAACTAAATTCGCGATAAGTGAAGTTGCGATAATCAAGGCAAGACTATAGTGGTGGTCGTAGTGGTAGGCGATTGTTATATACATCCACTAGATGGCGCTGTAGTAGTAGTAGTGATTAGGATTTGTGTTAAGCATCAACTAGTTGGAGCTGTTGCTAACTAGAGGGAATTTCATACAACAATGAACCCATATCGATATGGGGCATTGCCAGCTTTTCAGAAAATTTAACTTTTTTAGTTGCACATTATAGTGCGGAAAATACGGTACTTAAAATGAGCCTTGTTACTAAATGGAAGCGATCTCTAAGGAAGCCTAATTGTGCTAACTAATGCTAGGCCTGGAAATGACATCAACAAGCAGGAAGCCATGAGTGTCTGTCCGCTTACGTGTTGTTACCAAAAGCACCCCCGGACGGACTGCTATTTTTTCGGTAAATACGGCACGGCGGAGGGTCGGCGTTCTTAAGTCTGAATCATCGAAGAGCCCCCCGTAACCCCCCTTCCTTCCTCCCTCCTGGAATCTCTTCATCACAGCGACAGGAAGGCCAACAGGCGACGGCGACCGCTCGTAAACAAACCGGCGACGTGCTCGCAAATGAGGGATCTTTTTCCCGGTCGAACATTTTCTCGCAGGAATCAAACCGGCCGTTAACGTACGGGACAATTCGATTTGGGACGTTTTGGATGTGTATCACCGTCAATGGCAGCCAAAAATGTCACTGAGTAACAAGCTACGGCAACCAGGGTGTTAATATTGGCCTTATCTGGCAACCTCTGCCAGATAAGGCAACCCAGAGGTTGCCAGATAAGGCAACCAAGAATTATTCACCATATGATGCCAATTAGGCTCGCAATATTGATTAAGCATCTCATGATATTTTGATACCGCAATAATTGATAGGTTTATCAGGAAATAATTCCACAATTTTCAATGAAATAATCAGAAAACAAGCTTTTTTTTCAACCTTTGGCTATAAATTGAACTAAGTTAATCACTGAAGTGCGAAAATAGCTCCAAATGGAATAAATCGGACGTCAATGTCCGTCCATAGCGGCCGGTGACTTTATATGCAGGCATTTCTAGTCATTTCCTGTTGATTTTTGGTCACTTGCTGGTGATTTGGGGGAATTTCTGGGTTCACTGTGATGCAGGTACAGGTCACTTTCTTTCTAATTTGGAGTTTAGTGAACAGGAAGTGACCCAAATGAATAGCGGATGACTCAAAATGAACAGGAAGTAAGCTGTAAATGCCCCCGAAACATTTTCAGGGTCTCGTCTATTGAAACGTTAGCGCCGTTTCATGTAGTGCAAACCTTGGACCACCTTTGTTTTGGTCTGCGAAGGCCAGGCACCTGAAAAACATCAAAGTTGACGTCATTGTCGTCTTCATCTTCTTCTTCTCTAGTCTGTACACAACACTAATAACAGCTTTGTACGTGTGCGGCTGTCTGGGAATGAAGAGTTGGTTCACCCAGGAAAGAGAATTTGTTTTGTTTCTCCCGCGAGCGAGCGCTATGCTACGTGCGCTAACACGCCGTCTTCCAGTTAGTTTCATTTGATGTTGTTTTTCAACTGTCAGGCGGACGGGAGTTAACTCTTTGTAGGGTGACGGAGCACTTTGATTCGTGAAAGGAAAATAACCTAAAAAGACATTTTTTGGACTTTAGTTTAAACGAAGGACGAGTTTTATTCGTAAAAAGAAAATAACCTTAAAGACATGATTGCACTTTAGCATATACATAGATATTCATTCATTCATTTTCTGAACCGCTTTATCCTCGCTAGGGTCGTCGGGGTGCTGGAGCCTATCCCAGCTGACTTTGGGCCAGAGGCGGGGGGTCAGCCAATCACAGGGCACGAGGAGACAAAAAATATTCTTAGCTAGGAGAAATTTGAAGTGTCTAATCAGCCTACCATGCATGTTTTTTTTGGAATGTGGGAGGAAACTGGAGTACCCGGGGGAAACCCACACAGGGTCAGGGAGAACATGCAAACTCAACACAGAGGGACCGACCTGGATTTGAACCCAGGTCCTCTACTGTGAGGCCGATGCGCTAACCACTCGGCCGCTGGGCTGCCACATAGAGATTTCTAAATGTGCGTGTTTTGCAATAAATAATTGATTATGATGAACTTTGCAGCATATGTTTGGAATATGAACTTAAAGACGTTTTAGCGTCATGAGGTCAAAGGTCGAAAAAGTGAGAAAAGGAGTTAAGAATGAAAATGGGATTGTTGTTAAATTGGAAGGATATGTTTGTTATTTTCAACAGGTCATGACATTTTGGATGATGAGGTCAAAGGTTTGTTCTCATGAAAAATGTGCACTAACAGGTCATGGTTTGTTTTTGCTCAAATTATAGCTGCTACTCAAGCTATGGGATCTGATGTCCTAGTTGGCCTTATGGCATACTGCCCTGAAAAACTTGGAAGTTAAGCAGGATTGACCCAGGTTAGTATTTGGATGGGAGACTACCTTACCACCTGGCTGTAACTTACTCTTATGTTACCAAGTGTGACAGTTAGCCTGTGAGAAGCAGTGGCATCTATCATTCACACTACTTCTATTGGAGGGTCGTGGCTTAACTGGTTAGTGCGTCGCCCTCGGAAGCATGGAGCTCTGGCTGCGTGGGTTCAAATCCCCATTCGGTATACCTTTTTGTTTATCTCTTTGTGCCCTAAACCCATGTCAAATTTTTTTTTTTAACTTAAACTATTGGGGGCTCCGCCGGCTGAGCGGTTAGAGCATTAGCCTCTGAGATCCAGGGTCGTGGGTTCGCATCCCGGTCACAACCGGAAACAAAAATCTTGGTTCCCTCCCGCCAAAGGCGGGAGGGAACCAAGTGTGTTGATCACCTGGTCCCCTCCCGCCGAAGGCAGGAGGGGACCAAGTGTGTTGGTCACCTGGTCCCCTCCCGCCGAAGGCGGGAGGGGACCAACACACCTGGTCCCCTCCCGCCTTCGGCGGGAGGGGACCAACACACTTGGTCCCCTCCCGCCTTCGGCGGGAGGGGACCAAGTGTCTTAATGTCCATGTGTTTTGGGACCAAAACATTTGGTCCCATTGCACCTCTGGCGGGAGGCAATCAAGATTTTTGTTTCCAGTTATTGACCAGGATTCGAACCCAGGACCCTGGCTCTCAGAGGCTAATGCTCTAACCACTCAGCCAGTGGAGCCCACAATAGTTCAAGTAAAAAAAAAAAAATTGACATGGGTTTAGGGCACAAAGAGATAAACAAAAAGGTATACCGAATGGGGATTTGAACCCACGCAGCCAGAGCTCCATGCTTCCGAGGGCGACGCACTAACCAGTTAAGCCACGACCCTCCAATAGAAGTAGTGTGAATGATAGATGCCACTGCTTCTCACAGGCTAACTGTCACACTTGGTAACATAAGAGTAAGTTGGAGTTGCCAGGCGATCGATCAGTCGGTGGGTTGGTCTCCCATCCAAATACTAACCTGGGCCGACCCTGCTTAACTTTTTCAGTTTTTCAGGGCAGTATGCCATTAGGCCAACGAGGACATCAGATCCCATATTTAGAGTCGCACCTATAATTGTAGGAAAAGCAAAGTTTTAGCAGTTTATTGCACATTGTTCATTGAGTTTGGCCCGCAAATAGTATTATCTGTATTCATTTCCCAATCAACAAAAAGACATAAATAAGAAGAGGCCAGCGTTTGGATTAAAAGCAGTGAACATTTATAATAATTCTCCTGATAATTTACACATTTGGACATTTATTTGCACATAAATAAAACAATTTGTAAACCAACCAGCATGTAAACAAACACAGACGCACGCAACTCGTGGGTGGAGTTAAAGCTAGAAGAACGACGGACGAGATGCTTTTTGGTCAGAGTGGGCGGGGCCTGGGGCTCGGCTCGGAACGTCTGCCGCCGTCGATGGCGGCAGACGGTGAGTTGATCAAAGATTTTTCTTTTTCACATTCTTTCTAAGACACAAAACTTTGGTTTGTTATTCACAATTCGAGAATTTTTTTTTAAAAAAAATGCATTAAAACTCCAAGAAAATAATCTAATTTGACATGAAAATGAATTGAAATGAACAATTAAAAATTGTATTGAAAACAACTAAAGTTGAACTAAGAATGATTTTGGGTTTTCAAAGGAAATAACGTGACATTTCAAAGTCATTGAAATAAAGGGAACTAATCAAAATTTAAATGAATGATAACATCTCATTGAAAATAAAATCAGACAGCAAATTAAATAGAATCAAAATTGAAATGGATCAAATTAAAAAATGAAAGCTAATTGTCAAATTCAATAGATTAATAATTTTAAAAAATCGGATCAAAATTAAAATAACAAAAATTAAAAAGAGCCAATGAATGTTTAAATTAAACAAAAAAGTGAGAATTGGAGATAAACAAAATGAATGTTCAAAATTAAGCTCAATTAAGATTAAAATTGATTGGAAAGTTAAAAAAAAAAGGAAAACTAATGATTGAAAATAAATTGTTCAAAATTAATCAAGAACAAAATAAAAGGAAAATCAAATTTAAAATGAAATGGAAATAAAAATGGACAAAAAAATGTCCATCAAAAAAAATAAAAAATACAAATAAATTAAAGTTTTTCCAGCTTTGGACATTTGCAACTTTGGTTTGGAGTGTCACACAATATTACAAAAAAAAAAAACTTGGGAATCACAAAATTGATAACATTCGAGTAAAAAAAAAAAAAGGAACAACTTCCCTTTGATAAATTCCTGCAATTTTTAAATGTGTTCCACTTTGGTTTCTCGGCTGACTTTGTGCACCATCCTTCCTTCCTTCCTTCCTTCCTTCTTTCCTTCCAAATGAAAATCAAATGTGACAATACAAAAAAAAACAAAAAGAACAAATAAATAAAAGTCCATTGTTCACATTCTTCCTTCTTTTGGGGGAAGTCAACTTTGGTTTGGAAGTAAGTCATCATCCATAAAAACAAAATAGACAAAAAAACAAAAACACGTGCTACATGTTGACCGGCCGCATTCCATTTTCATTTCTTCTTCTTCCCTAAGTAGCCAAAGAACAAATAAATAGAAAAAAAAGTTCCATCTTTAGCCTTTTTCCCCATCACTCACACACACACAAACTCTGAGGTAACTGTTGTGACACACATACATACACACACACTCACACACACACACTTGCCCTTTGTTCCTGTTTTTTCAATCATTGACCGCCATTGACGGAGAAAAGAGGCTTTCAAAAAAATGGGCCATTTTCCCTCTTTAGCGCGTTGTCATTCCACCGCCCGACCACTGGGGGCGCTCAAACATAAGAAATCCATCTGCTTCTCGTCTTTTTTTTCAGTTTTTTTTCGACCTCTGCTTGTATTTGATTCAAAAGGTGAATTTTGGTCTTCCGGCAATTGGATTGGACATCTGATAGTGACTTTAAAATGAGTACGTAACACATTGCGTCGATGAAAAATGAAAAAATGTTCCCTTCTTAGCTATTCAATTTGACGTGGATCGCCGTCATTGGCGGTGAATGACTTTCAGGGACAAATGGCGGCGGAATGGTGCGGCCGGTCGGCCCTGAAGAATGTTCTGGAAATAAATTAAAAGTAGAGGCGTGGGTGGAAATGAAGACCTTTGGATTGTCAAATTTCAGCCCTGAGTAGCGAGTCCCCGAAGTGGGGATGGGGGGGGCGGGGCCCTGCCCTCACGGCTCCGCCTCCTGCTTGACGGCCAGCCCGTGGCGCGCCTTGATGACGGAGGCGTGGCGGCGGGCGGCCCCCAGAACCTGCTTCTCCAGCACGGCGTCCAATTCGGCGCCGCCCCGGAGTCGCTCCAGCTGTTCGGCGTGCTCGCTCAGGTCGAAGCGTTCGATTTCCTCGTTGGCGCGCCGCAGCTCGTCGGGGGAGGCGGCCACGCCGCCGCCGCCGGGGGCGGGGCAGTAGCCCTTGAGGTGGAGGCGCAGGCTGCACAGGTGGATGTAGTGGCGCTGGCAATGCGGGCACTTGTGCGGGCGCTCGCGCGAGTGCAGACGCTTGTGGAGTTTGAGGTGGACAAATTGCGTGAACTTGGCCGGGCAGAGTTTGCAGTGGTACGGCTTCTCGCCCGAGTGCAGGCGCAGGTGCGTCTTCAGGTTGCTGGTGCTGCTGAAGCGCTTGTGGCACACCTGAACAACACAAACATCCAATCAGACCTCGACTTAGCCTGTGCTTCAGGTTACCAAACGCAAAAATCAAACAACAATTCCTGTACGCCACTACCTCTACTTAAAAAATGAACTAAGTCCAAAGGTTTTTTTGTAAGTAGAAGTATCAAACAATTCCTGTATGTCGCTACCTCTACTTACGAACTGCTTCCAAAGGGTTTTTTGTAAGTAGAAGCATTATCAAACAACAGTTCCTGTATGCCGTTACCTCTACTTACAAAATGAACTGCTTCCAGAGAGTTTTGTAAGTAGAAGCATTATCAAACAATTCCTGTATGCTGCTACCTCTACTTACGAACTGCTTCAAAACAACAATTCCTGTATGCCACTACCTCTACTTACAAAATAAACTGCTTCCAAATCCTGAAGCTATAATCTTACATTTTACATATATATGATCATTAATATGTATTGTCCCTTTATTAAATAAACTCAACCTTTTTCACCAATATAGCATTAACAATTCACATTTTTAAGTGTATTTCTTTGAGAGTCCATTTAAAATGTAAACCAAAAAATACACGTCCAGGTTAGCGAAGAGCCATAAGCACCCATTTAAAGAGACACGTGGCTTGCGATAGGTTCCCAAACCCCGTTTTAGTATGATTAGCATGATTCGTTCCACAATCCTAAATACTAGCCAATATAAACCCTTTGGTAACGAGCGAAAAACAGTGTATTCACTCTTCTGAGGACATTTCAGGTACAAATATGACCGTTTTACTCCAATTAGCATGATTTGTTCCGTGATCTTTAATACTGACCCCGATATAACCCCTTTCGAAACGATCGAAAAACAGTGTATTCACTCTTCTGAGGAAATTTCTGGTGAAAATACAAAGCGATTTTCCGCAGAAACGGCTGCGGAAAGCCCTCAAGTTAGCGCGTGTTCTCTCTGACATGATTTTAGCTGACTCATCCGAGCCGGCGCTACTTTCTTTCTTTCTTTGGGTTGCATTTTCCACGGCGGTCGTTACCTGGCACTCGTGCGGTTTCTCCCCCGTGTGGACCAGGTAGTGTTTCTGCAGGTGGGCCAGCTGCGTGAAGCCCTTGTTGCACGTCTGACATTTGAAGGGTCGCTCGCCGCTGTGGACGCGGAGGTGGACCTGAAAGTGGGTCACCGGGTTCAAAATAAGGAGAGGAGGACATCTAAAAAAAAACGTAGCCTAGCATTTTAGCTTGCAACTAGTTCGCGCAACTCTTTTGGACTGACTGCCCATCTTATTTAAAAACAAAAAAACCTAATTTTCAACATCGCTTCTCCTCAGCAGGGTCGCGGGGGTGCTGGAGCCTATCCCGGCAGACTCTGGGAAAAAGGCGCACAACACCCTAGAATGGTCGCCTGTCAGTTATATCCTATTTTTAAGCCAATACAATTCATTTTTTTCATTTTAAACACCGCTTCTCCTTGTCAGGGTCGCGGGGGTGCTGGAGCCTATCCCGGCAGACTCTCGGGAAAAAGGCGCACAACACCCTAGAATGGTGCCCTGTCAGATATATCATATTTTTAAGCCAGTACAATTCATTACTTCCTTTTCAACAGCGCTTCTCCTTGTAAGGGTCGCGGGGGTGCTGGACTATACCCTAAACTGGTCGCCAGACCGTCCGGGCATATTTTCATTCGATTCATTCAGTTTCCGTACCACTTAGGGTCGCGCGGGGTGTTGGGAGTCTATCCTGACAGACTCTGGGAAAAATAACTACACCCAGGATTGGTCGCCAGCCAGCAATTGCATATTTTTGGATCAGTCAATTTAATTCTGTCACTTTTTTTAACACTGTTTCTCCTTGTCAGGGTTGCGGGGCGCTGGAGCTTATCTCAGCAGACTATAACCTAAACTGGTCACTAGTCCTTCCAGACGTATTTTTATCGATTTAAGGTTTTGTAGCTGCTTCATGGCCGCCGCCGCCTTAAAATAGTTATAAAAGCACGCGTGGATTGCGCTCACCTTAAGATTGGACAGCTGGCCGAAGGTCTTGGTGCACACGTTGCACTCGTACTTGATCTTCCCGTTGTGCTTCTTCAAGGGGTAAGGCAGCGCCTTGTAGCCCGCCGTGCCCACGCCCACCCCCCGCTTGGCCTTGGCCGGCTCCGCCTCCTCGTCCGAGTCGCAGCGTTTGCCGGACCCCCGCTCGGCCACGGCGGCGGCGCCGTAGGGTCGCCGCGCCGCCGCCCTCTCCTTGAGGGAGGCCGAGAAGGCGCCGCCGGCGCTCGGCGGGAGGAGTTCGGGCGCCGGCCGGCTGGCCTCCGCCGCCAGGAAGCGGCGCCCGGCCGCCTCGGAGGGCAGAAGGGCCGGCAGGTAGAGCGGGTACATCCCGGGGTAGACGGGGGGCGCGTAGTGATGCGGCAGGAGGTAGCGGGAGTACGGCGCCCCCGCGGCGTAGAAGGGCGACAGCGCGCCGGCCGACGGCGGCGAGTAGCCGGGGAAGGGCGCCAATCCGTACGGGCTCCCCCGGGGGCTGCTTTCCGGGCTGGGCGTGGCCGAGGAGCGCTCGCCGGGGGAACGCGGGTAGCCCGTGGGGAGGAAATCCTCCGGGTGCGCCCTGAGGGCCGCCGCCGGGTACAGCGCCCGCGGGTACAGGGGCCGATCGGGGCTGTAGGCGCAGCGCGGGCGGGTGGCCTCGCTTTTGGGGGCGTCGCGCAGGATGGACAGGACGCTGTGCTCCCGCTTGGGGGGTCGGGGGGCGGGGACGGAGGGCGGCAACGCCGGCGCCGGCGAGGGCTCCGACGCCCGATGCTGCTTGGCCTCCAACAGCGATTGTTCTGCAAAAAAATGGGTTACTTTTTAAGTGAGATCCAGTGACAGGCTAAGCTAAGCACGTTAAGCTAGCAAAAAGAGCACCACAATAGTCCCATGTGTGTGACAGCGTAGGCATGGCTGAATGGTTCCAAAAAAAGAAGTAGCCGAAAGAAGTCAGGCTAACAGAACAAGGAAAATTGTAAAAACATGAAAGTAAAAAGTATAAAGTACAAAGTAAAGTAAAAAGGGATTTATTATGAAATATCTTAATGTTCCCATTGACTTTGATTTGCTTTGTACTTTTTGCTTTGTTGTTCTGCGACCTTTGACTGTACTGTCTAACTTAGAACTATGCCTTTTTCTTGTTACTGTCACAATGAATAAAGTTATCCAATCCAATTTCTTGTTCTCAGATCTGATCCTAAAGTTTTTAAAAAAGTTTTTAACTACCATTTTTGTGCATTTTGATACATTTGTCTTGCAAATATTCCCACAATATTATTTAGAGAGTTAAGAAATAAGTTTTAAGTGAGTTCAATAGCATCTACCATTGCATATTAGCATTAAGCTAGCCCTAATTGGACTCTTATCGCCGTCCAATGATTGACGCGAGAGCAAGATGGCCACCACGGTTCAAGAGTGACGCAACGTGTGTGTCCCGGCGCACACGCAAATGGGCGAGCGAGCGAGTGAGCGAGTGAATGAGTGAGTGAGTGAGGCGTCGGTGAGTAAACAAGGAGGTTATCAGCAAGTCTTCCTCCTCCTCTTAAAGCTAAACAAACATGGCCGCCATCTTGGAGATTTCAATCTGTCAGCGGTTCAGACAGGAAGTTCAAGAGGGGGCAGGGACACACACACACACACACACACACACACACACACTCACACACACTTGTTTATATACGGTAGATGAGTGTTTAACTCTTTTTAGTACATACACTACTAATTGAAATCAAAGTAGTCTTTCTTTCTAATCTTTTTTTAGTATGAATATACACTATTATAAAAGATGTTTTTTATCTTTGATAGGTTTATTAATAGGTATACTTTAATATAATATAAACAATACTAATACAAGACTATTTTACAATTTACCACACATTTAGACGTGGAAAAAAATGAGTAAAAAAAAACTATTTTTGTGATAATTTTTTTTTTTTTTAATCTCAATGTCACCATCCAATGACGAGCGGGTGGGAAGGACTTACTGAGTTTGTGCACCACCAGTTCCCCGGAGGGCGGGTAGCGCAGTCGTCGCGCGTAGTCGCGGCAGTACCACACCAGCAGCTCGGCGCCGGCGGGCACCGGCCGCACCGTGTAGAAGTAAACGTCGGAGCCGTTCTGGCACGCCGCCGCGTTCTGCTCGGCCGCCGTGCGGGCCGGGTTGACGTAGCGCATCCAGTTGGAGCGCCCCTCGTCAAGACCGTCCACGAAATGCCGGAAGTCGCCGTCGGCGTAGATCTAAAAAAAGACGCGAAACATTGGCGTTACAAACTCGATAAAATGTGTTATTTCTACAAATAATTTCCTTTTTTTCAATAGCTCATTCTTGCCAAGAACTAAAAAAAACAGCCAATCGATGATGACCACTTTTTGGGTTTTCGCTAACACACTGTTTGAAACAATTGATGAAAATGTGAGCGCGCTACTTTCAAAATAATGGCGCGTTTTGACAAGGTGCGAAATGCCAAACGTATTTAGGACAGGAAGTTGTGTTTCAAAATGAATCGTTGAACTGACAAATGTCAAAAATAGTATTTTGTAATAAAGACTATTTTTCATAAAGTTTCAAATAGTTCATTCTCAGAAAAGTGCCAAATTTGTTGATTTTGTTGATGAATCCAGATTTTTTTTCCACTAAAATCTTGCGCAAATAGTTTTTTTCAAGAATAAAATACAAAATTTTCAAAATAAAAAAAAAGTATTTGGCTATTATTTGACAAACTTTCCCCAATAAGCCCCTCCCCCTCCCAAAAAAATGATGGGTTATCTCATGAGAACATAGCCAAGAGGCGCTTCATTTGTTTTGTTGCGCGACGCTTCCTGTGACCTCATTTCCTTCCCCGAAAGCGAGACTTCCTGCGCGTCGCGTCAGAGGACGGAAGGCTCGGTCGGTCGGGACGCTCACCCGCCAGAAATACTTGCGGTCGGCGTCCTTGGGCACGCTTTGGGCCGTGTAGATTTGGCCCACCAGGGGTCCGAAGCGGGTTCCTTTGGGGATGTACTCGCGGCTGCATACGCCCACCACCTACAAAAACAACAACAAAAACAGACTTAAATTACTATTTATTCTTAAAAAAAAAGAAAAAAGTTTGAAGAACAAATAATTATAAATAAGAAGAAACAGGGGGAAAGTCACAAAAATATGTGAAATGATTAATAAAAAATGTTGAATCAAGATATATTTAAATTTTAACAAAGAAATGGGAAAACAAAAGTACAGAAAATAAAATATATTCAAAAAAAACCAGGGAAAATCTAAAGCAAAATTTCAAACCCAATTCTTAAAATAAGTTGCTCTTATTTTGGCAGCCGTTGATGACTCGTAAAAAACAAGTGTATTGTCAAAAAATCTTTTTTTTTACAATACAGTAATCCCTCGAATATCGCGGTTAATGTAGACCAAACATGGCCGCCATAATTGAAAAATCGCAAAAAAGTGTCACTCCTACCAAAAAATAACATTTCTATTTTTTTTACTTTTTCCGCTTACGAGTTTTATAGCGTGGATTTTCAATTTTTATGAACTTTTAATGTAAAAATAAAATAAAATAATTAATAGCAGGAAAAAAACGCAAAGTAATGAATTTGCGATAATCAAGGGATTACTGTTTTTTTTTTTTTTTACATTTCTTCTCAAAAGAGTACCTTTTATTGTTTAAACGCTAGACTGGCTGGTGTAAAGTGTTTAGTGCGTCGGCCTCGCAGTTTTAGGGCTGTGGGTTCGATTCCCAGGTGGGCCCTCACTGTAGTGTGGAGTTTTGCATGTTCTCCTCGGGCTTGTGTGGGTTTTCTCCAAGTACTTCAGTGTCCTCCCACATCCCATAACATGCTAGCTAGGCTAATTGTAGGCTAAATTGGTTGTTTGCCTGGTGCCCGTAGTTGCCGGGGAACTTTGATGACCATCAAAGACACTTAAAGACTTAACAGAGGTGAAAAATGAGGGCGTCAAGAACCCCCATTGCGGTCAAAAGTTGGTATGGATTATTTCATCAGGAACTTTCTTGTCCGCAGGAAGCTTAGCGTTGATAGCAAACGACAACTAAAATGGGCGGGGGTTTTTTATGGGCGGGGCAAATAGTGTTTTTGTTTTCTTCTTGGATTTATAAGCGAATTTATCAAGAACTGTTGCAATCATCTTGCCATTTTTGTTTAGTTTTGTTTTGTTTTGATGGTCTTACCTCTTTGCCGTCAGCCGCGTGTTTGAACATGAGGTTCCGGGGCAGCGAGGCACGGGCCCTGACGCCATCGCCGACGGCGCCGGCGTCCGTCCCGGCCTCCCGCGCCGTATCCTTGACGATGTAGGTGCACTTCTCCTCGAAGTCGGCCTCCGTCCAGCGGCTCATGTCCGCCTCGGTCTCGGCGTCGGCGTCGGCGTCCGGGGAGGCCGACGCCATCTTGGCATCGTCCCGCTCCACGGCGTGCGCCCCCTCACTGGTCAACATGGCCGAGCTTTGAGAGGTCGCCTGTGGGGGGGGGGGACAAATGTTTGTCAGTTAGTCACTCGCTCACGTCAAAATTCAACTCTTTAGCCACCAACGACAAAGAGATACATCCAAAAACTGTGTTCGATCATCCTTCGGTCGTCAATTTAAATGACTGGACTATCGCTCAAGTGGGAGGGTCGGCAGCAAATGAACGTTATGGCTGTCGAGCTGCCCACTTAAAAAAAAAAAGGAAAAAAAATCCGAAAAAAGCTCGCACAAGAAGCTTGAGTCCATGCTACATTTTCTTGCAGTTCTCAGGTTGGACACCAGGTGGAGTTAACCATTTACATGCTGTCTTTACATTAATTCCAATGAATGGAGGAAACTGTATGATTTCAGTATGTTTGTTTTAAATGAACAAATGTATTTTTTTTATTTTAAAAATCCAATTTGATAACGAGCTATTTTGCTTTAAAAAAATATTTTACTTTTTTTGCGCTTATGGAACATTTTTGCTTCCAGTAGTGTAAGTTAATGTGTCCATATTAAAAATTAAAACATAAAATGTTTAATCACGATGAATTGCAAGGTTAACTTCATTATCATTATTATTTTTATAGTACAAAAAATTGATTATTTTCATGTTATAAATATTAAATCCATTTCAACTGGGAAAGCTGGCAGTGAATATTGACATTTCACTGCCATTGACGGCAATAGACGTCCAATTAAATTTGACTGGTGGGGGGGGCTGAAATTTTAATATAATAATATAATATGACCTTATTCTCATAATATTACAACTTATTTCTTGTATTATTGCAACTTTTTTTTTCTCATAGTAATTTTGACTTTAATTTCGTCATGTTACAACGTGTGACTACTCATTATTAATGATGTAATAATAATAATAAAAAAGAAGAGGGAGCTGCTTGGAATTCCAAAATGATGCCAAAAGAAATGAGCAAGAATATTTGCTGTCTCATTCAGCAAAACAACAATAATTCTCTCATTTCAAATGGAATGACACGTTGGTTTCCTGTTTTTTAACTTCCTAATTTTGTGATTTTGGACCAAAAAAAGTGAGCATTTTTCTCTTTGTAAGAAATGAGATATTACAAAGCTTAAAAAGGTCTCCATAAGCATTTTTCCTTTGTGATATTACATTAATATAATATTTTTAAGTGCATATAGCCCAACTTGACCCTTAAAAACACCCACATTTGGCTTTTTAAAAGAATTTTGAAACTGTGGAATCGCAAAAAACAGCAACAAAAAAACACTAGTCAATATATGTCATATATTAAAATTAGAGTTGTCTTATTTTGTTTGCTATAGAGCAAATGATTTTTTTTATAGCAAATTGAGTTCATTTTAGATTAAAAAAACTAAAGTGCACTTTTTGATCATTTCATGAGAAAAAAATATATTCAAATCAGCCTTAAAAGACAACTTTTTCCCCCTAAATTCCAAATTAAGTGTATTTTCCTCAGCATCAAAATGAGAAAAGCAAAACCAAGTCATTTAGTCGAGAAAAACAAAAACACATTTTAAGCCTAAAACGCAAACGCAGTACGAGTTATGACAACTTTAAAAGCCAATAAAACATCACTTTTTAGCCTTCCAAACATTTTTTAAAGATCCAATTGTGTGCTTTTCATTTTGCCATCTCACCTTTTCTAACTATACTCAAGAAAACATAAAAAACCCACATCCATCCATCATTTAGTATTTTCAAAAGCGAATTTCATGCATTTATTTTCCCTCAAATAAAACACGATCCTAAAGCAGGAATAGTTATTTGTTTTTAAACACATTTCCAACCACAAATTTATCATTTGGGCCAATTTTCAACCTTTTTTGCCCCCCAAAAACACAAACATAACTTAAATATCATTTTTTTAAACCCACCCACCCATTTTCCAACAACAAACATCCTTGCAACCAAAATAAAATCAATCAAAATATTCAATTTCCTATCATTTCCCTGCTTATTTTTTTCTATTTCCCAACAGTTAACCATTAACCATTTCTAGCCCAAACCACAAAATAATTCCCAGCAAATAAAAATGATTTAAACTCCACCCATTACAAGAGCAATACATAAAAAAATATTCCTATGATACCCTCACCAAAGGTAAAATTTCCCATGCACTTATCCAATTTAATATTCCGTTATTCAACAAAAAAACAGCTAAAAACATCTAAAAGCGTAACGCACTCAAATATGAATTTCTATTCAATAATGCGCACTTTTACAGTATTCCATCTTTTCTCAAAAACGGCAAAAGACAAGCAAAAAAAAAACATTTGACACATTTAAATCCGTCAAGTTCTTAATTGGAAAAGTGTTTTAAGCCCCCCCAAAAATGCAAAAGGTACAATTAACGCACTCAAATGTTAATTTCTACTCAATAATGCGCACTTTTACCATATTTTCTAATCTAATCAAAGACATTAAAAAAAAGACTTTTGAAAGGATGGGACAAAAAAATGGAAACCGTCAATTTGTCGTAATTAGAAAAGGGTTTTAAGCCCCCCAAAAATATGCAAAAAAAGAATTAACATACTCAAATAGTCGTTTCCAAAAATGCATTTTTAGTTTTCCATCTTTACTAATTCTAAAAAAGACGCAAAAAAAGCCTTTTGAAAGTAGCCTTTTTTTACATATATAAGTTCATTAACATGAATAATTTAATCAATATGTTCTGTCCCTTATTAAATAAACTCAAGTTTGTTGCTCTGACATCTTAATTAGAAAAAAAATGTTTGAAACCCCCCCTAAAAAATGTAAAAGAAACAAAAAAACACCCCTAAATGTTAGTATCTATCCAATAAAGCACACTTTTTCAGTCCCTAATAAATATGCAAAAAGCCTTTTAAAAGCGGGCAAAAAAAAGTTTGTTACTCGGACGTCTTAATCTATGTTTTATTTTGACGGGAAAAGGTGTTTAAAAAAAGGCAAAAGCGCGCCGCAAAGTGAGTGAAAAAGAAGAAGAAGAAGAAAGTTAAATCCAAAGTATTTACCGAGGGGCTTTGGTCCCATCCGCACATAAGGACGTCCGGTCTGGTGTGGTGGGGGTGGGGGTCTTGGTTCTGTGGATCTCCGCGTTACGCTGGCTTCTGGGCTGTGTGAGGGGGGGGACAGGTGCGCTCCGGCCGACCCGCGACGGCGCTCTCCTCTGGGTACTCCGCTCGAGTGCTGCTTGCTTTGCTTTGGTCGTGTGAGAGACGGCGGCACGCAGACGGCCGCTATGTGCTGGAGGAGTGGGCCACAGGCCACGCCCACTCGGGCTAAGACACGCCTGGAGGTGAAGAGGACACGCCTCCTCCGCTGGAAAAGAAAACACACACACACACACACACGGGAGGAATTGAGTCGACAGGTTACGTTGGAGTCGCTGGCTGCCATTGACGCGGATAGACGGCCAATATATTTGATTGGTTCTTTCTTTTTTGGAGTAAAAAAGTTTGTTGTTAGCGATTCGTGGGTGACAGTGTGTGCTTCATTGTTTTTGTGTCTGTGATTTTTTATTGACTTTTGCTAGGTTTTTATTTTTTTTTATTTTTTTTTAATGTGATTTTTTATTAACCTATTTTAGCTTTTTATTGCTTGTACTTAGTATTATTTTTCCTGAAATTATTTTAAATATATTTTGGCACTCCATCCATTTTTATGTATTATTTGTGCTTGTAGTTGAATTAAAAAAATATTTTATGGCCTCAAATTGATTTTTTTAACCTTATTTTTTGTTTTATTGCATCCATTATTATTGCTTTTTTTGTTTCATTAATTTCATTATTATTAGACTTTTAATTTACAATATTATTATTAAGTTGAAGAGCGCTACGTCTTTTTATCCTAACTTTTGAAATTATTATTATTATTTTTTTCAAACAGTTTTTTTGTGCTTTCTCATTGATACTTTTATTCTTTATTTCGTTCCAATTGGACTTTTTTAAAGAGTAATTTATCATTAAATTTGATTTTGGTTTGTTTAGTAATCTCTTATTGTATTGAGTTGGGATGAGTTTTTTGAAGGGTGCTTTAGTGTGTGTTGGGGGGAAGTATTGAGTCACAACCAAGTGGTGTGACAGGAAACCCCGGGCCCCCCCTTAATTCTTCCCCAGGAAGTCCCATTAGCACCTGTAGGGGGCAGCACTGCTCCTGAAGGCCTGTCATGCCTCATCTCACTTTGTCTCAAGCCAACTTTCCCCGTCTTTCGCGTCACGACATTATCCAAGAAGGAAAAGCGCATAAAAAAATACAAATGTAGAATCCGCCGCTGCCACCGACCCTCCCGCTGCCAACGGGTTGGACAGCTAGTGGAGACAAACTCGTTTAAAACCTTTTTTTAAGAGCGACGTGTGGTCGGAGGCCCGTTTTGTCCAAGCGTGTTCCTCATTGGAGGAGATGACACATGAACACACGGGATGAATGGAAACGGAAATGGAAACCAGAAGTGGACAAAAAATAGAAAGGACGGACGGACGGACGGACGGACGGACGAATGCGATCAAGTCCAGAATAAATTCATTCCACGTTAACACGTGTAAAATATTATCAAGTTGACTGCAATGTGAAGACAAGGAATTCACCACTGCCAGAAATTGAGGAGATGATTATTGGCTGAAAAAGCATCTTATCCAACCAGAATTGACATTTTTTTTCTTAGGCTATTTTATTTTGAATTAAACAAATACAAGAGTTCAAATAAAGATTATTTTTCTTCTTTAAATTAAATCCTTCCAAGGAAAATGTTTCAGGATATTCCCCTTTTTTGTTTGTTGGAAAAAGGTAAATAAATAAGGCGGCTTAGTGGGGAAGTGGTTAGCGCGTCGGCCTCGCCGTTTTGAGGTCGAGGGTTTGATCCCATGTGGGTCCTGTGGAGTTAGCATGTTCTCCGCCATGTTCTTGTGTGGGTTTTGTCTGGGTACTTCCTTCCACATCCCCAAAACATGCATAATTTTATGCTAAGATCTTACTAGCTATGATTGGTTGTCCTTTGCCTCCTCGTGCCCTGCGATTGGCTGGCCACGAATTCAGGATGTTCCCCGCCTACAGTTGGCTGGGGTTAGCTCCAGCACCTCCTGCGACCCTTGTGAGGAAAATGTGTCAATTAAATATCAAACTAAATGAAAAATAAATGTAAATAAAAAAACAAATGATATCAATATAAATATAAAACCAAATAATATCAATATAAATATAAAACCAAATGATATCAATATAAATATAAAACCAAATGATATCAATATAAATTTAGAACCAAATGAGTTAACAAAAACAAGTTTTAAAAAAATTGAAAACATAAATAACCCAAAACTATGATGATAAAAATGCTAGGTAAAAATAAAACTCACCCAAGAAATTAACTAAAAATGGACTAACTGATGTCAAGTCAGCGAAAGCCTTACAAAAGGAAAGCGAACATTCCCCTTTTAAAGCGTCCCCCCACCCAGTCGCCATCCTTCCCAGTCCATGCGTCCGCCCCCTCCCAAACCCCCCTACCACCACCCCTCAGGTGATCCCCTTCATGGCAAACATGTTAATTGCGGCCCACAGGCCATTTGATGCCCGGCCAAACGAGTGCGAAGGACGACCCATTGTGCGCTTCTTCTTCTTCTTCTTTTGTGTGTTTTTCTGCGCACTTCAATTGCGCCTGTGCGGATAGCAGGACTTAATCCCTCAATGGAGAAGCCATTAGGGAGAATTAAGCGGGTTAGAGCGGCCATGATCCCCCCCCCCCCCCCAAAACCAATGGCAAAGGAACGCCGCCCCCCCCCCTAATCTGGCCAATCCGCCCCCGCTGTAGCGCACACACACACACACACACAAATGTCAACAGATGGCACAAAAGCCGAGTAAACTTGAGCGAGAAGCCCACCGGACGCCGACAACAAACAGCCCCCCGACCCCCAACCGCCTCGCCAATTGGACTCTCCAATTAGGCTAATCTGCGTCCCGGGCACGCGAGCCAAGCCGCGCAACAGACGCGCACGCTTCCCCGAACGGAAACGGCGATATTTTGAACTGGGATCGTTCAAACGGATTGGACGGCCGGGGCCGATAATGGCAGTTACTGTCACTTGAGAAGAACAAATGCTATTTGAGAGGGAAAAAAGTGATATCCATCATAATAGGATACCTGTAAACGGTCGGAAAGGGCTTGAAATTGGGCAGGAAGTCGGCCATTTTGAAGCAGTGGTTGCCCCATGGAAAGGTATTGGAAATTTTTGTTTAAAAATCAGCCCCAGACACCCGTTGCACCAATCCAGACCAAAGTTGGTGGACATATCTATTTAAACAGGGCGCACAAAAAAGCCTCTTGGACCCATGCCTGAAACCGAACGCAGAGTCAGCCATTTTGGTTCAAAGCACTACGTTTGGGTCAATTCTTCATTCATGCTAACTGGAATGACTTAAAAAAAAAAATCTGATCCAGACCAAAGTTGGTGGACATGTCTATGATAACAGGGCGCACAAAAAAGCCTCTTGGACCCAAACCTGAAACCGAACGCAGAGTCAGCCATTTTGGTTCAAAGCACAACATTTGGGTCAATTCTTCATTCATGCTAACTGGAATGACTTAAAAAAAAATCCGATCCAGACAAAAAATGGTGGACATGTCTATGATAACAGGGCGCACAAAAAAGCCTCTTGGACCCATGCCTGAAACCGAACGCGGAGTCAGCCATTTTGGTTCAAAGCACAACGGTTGGGTCAATTCTTCATTCGTGCTAACTGGAACAACTTAAAAAAAACCCGATCCAGACCAAAAATGGTGGACATGTCTATGATAACAGGGCGCACAAAAAAGTCTCTTGGACCCATGCCTGAAACCGAACACGGAGTCAGCCATTTAGGTTCAAAGCCCTACATTTGGGTCAATTAAAAAAAATCAACCACAGACACCAGTTTGACCAATCAAACATAATCGCAAAAGTCTCCAAAAACTGAACCAAACAAGAAAATCAGCCATCTTGCTTTTCCTTACCAACAACTTTCAAGGCAAATTATCTCCTTCCCCAAATGGTGAAAATCCCACCACTCGGGCTTTTCAAGGACGGCCTACGAAATGAGGCCGCTATGCTAACAGCCGTGGTTGGCTAATAATATATTTTGGACACGGATGTCACAAGCGCACACCCGTGAAAAAGACGTCGAGAAGGACAGACATGCCGACGACGCTCATCTCTCCTCACTCCAGCGCAGACAAAACAGAAGCTTCCCGTACGCTACCCGCACGTAAACACCTCCCGTAAATAACCCACGATGACTCAGAGCGCACACACAAACACACC
Source organism: Stigmatopora argus (assembly GCF_051989625.1). NCBI lineage: Eukaryota > Metazoa > Chordata > Actinopteri > Syngnathiformes > Syngnathidae > Stigmatopora > Stigmatopora argus. The sequence continues at coordinate 22,161,722 of NC_135390.1, forward strand.
CCCACAGAAAAGAATGGTACCATCAGTCGGTGTACGTGTCAAACTTTAAATGACAAAACTAACGTGCATACCATTTTTTAAAAAACTTTTGGGCTAATAGATATTATGGGCTTGCGTGGGTTTTCTCCGGGTACTCTGTTTCCCCCCCACGTCCTAAAAACAATCAAGCTAGGCTAATTATATGCTAAATGACTCCCTGGTATGATTGGCTGGCCACCAAAGGGTGTCCAAATTGAGCTGGGATCGACTCCAGCACCCCTGGCGACCCCTGGTAAGCATTTCAGAAAATGAATGAATGAAAAAATATATATTAGACCATATCTCATGTGTGTGTGTATGATTGAGTGCCCAGAAAAGAACACACACACACGAGCGCGCACACACGAGCGCGTACACCCAATATGCAAATGAGCGGGTTGGCGCACGTTGGCCCGAGCGCACCTTAATATTGTCAAGTGAGCAATCAAGCCTTTTGTACTTTCACTAACGCAATCAAGACACGTGCATTGGCACATGCAAATCTGGAGTTCACGAAAAGGACAAGACAGGACACGCATGCAAATTGGACTTTTTTTTTTTTTTTGCGCTAACATGAAAATGAGATATTTTAGTCACACAAGTGAATTTCCCGACTACAAGATGAATCATGTTTCATTCAATCGAACCCATTGTGTGATAGCACGTTTAATGTCAACGAAGCCCCCACCAAATCCATTGATTTATCACTCTAACACGCAAGAGACATCTCTATCGGCGGCCATTATTTTTAATCAAAAAAGAAAATAGGAAATGATGAGGAAAAGGCCCAAAAAGGACAGGAAATGACATTCAAAATCAGGAAGTGGTGTTGAAATGCCCCCAAATCAGCAGGAAGTTTCCTAAAATAAATAGGAAGTGACCCAAAATTGCCCCAAAAACGATGATATTTGACCAAATATTAAAGGGAAGTGACCGGGAAATTCTCCAAAATAAAAGAAATTGCGGCAAATTTCTCCAGTTTCTTTTGGAATATCATTTACCAGATACTGACACATTGTAGTGAGTAACATAACAACATAAACTTCCAGTTTAACCCTTTCTACAGCAGCACATGATTATTTTTGGTTATTAAAAAAAATAAAATTACAATAAGGCTCATCTAGGCCACAAAATCAATATTTGCTATTTGAGTAGTTCCTAATAATTTTTTATTATGTATCATTATATCTCATCTCATTTTCGGAACCAGTTTATCCTCACTAGGGTTGCGGGCGGGGGGTGCTGGAGCCACACAGGTGGACTGACCTGGATTTGAACCCACCGTGAGGCCTACACGCGAAACACTCACCCACCGGGCCGGGCTGGCTTATGTATCAATATTTTAATATAAATTGTAATGAATAAATAAAAGGCTAAACGTGTATATTATAATATGAATATCATAAATCATATAAAAAAAATAAAAAAATCTAATACGTAGTAATAATTGATCATACTAGGGTTGAAGTAAATACTTTTTTTTTAAAGTGAGGGTCAAAGGTCAAAAGTGTCAACTTTACAATGGGAATTGAAAGGCATAATTCACTGCCTGCCATTGACAAGATTAGACGTCCGACTCGTTTAAACCGGAACGTTGGCTCGTTGGCCCCTCCCATTCCAAACGGATCGGACGTCCGGCGCCGTCAAAGTCTAACCGTCAAATCGGACGGAAAGTGGGTCACCGAAGCCAACTTCTGTCGCCCCAACTGACAAATGCGCGGGTGCGTCTTACTCAAGGTCGGGCAGGCGCGTGCACGCATGCAAAAAAGCCGCCACCGATCCTCCGACGAATCGGCATTTCCGATAAAAATCTGGTCGCCGTTCCCGATTCACCCCGGCCGGCCCACCATTCGTCTTTGTCGCTTTATTTACGCGAGTGGCGTTCCGCCGCATTAAGCGCTCTTCCTGTGTGTGTGCGCGCCCAGTGAGTGAGTGGTCATTAGGGGGTTAAATGGGCCCCGTTGTCCGGGGCGGCGCGCCGATTAGCCCGGGACGGGGCTGCCGGCCGGGCACCTGCCACCACGGGCCCGGCCCTCATCCATCAACGCTGACCCCCCGCGACCCCCCGGACAGCGCTTTTGCCTCCGGGACGGCGGAGGGGGGCGGGGCCGGCTTTGGCGCTGTGGATGCTCCTTCGCCCGCTGACCGGTTACACCCTTAACACCCTTGACACCTCCCCTAGAGCGGCAGGCCGCCGCCCACCCGGCGCCGGGATTAGCCGCTCGGGCCTCTGCTGGTTGGGTGACCCCGACGAATGACCCAAATTGGGTTAAATGTTGCTGTTATTGCTTTTTTTTAACCGGTTGTGGGTGGGGCCAACAGACAATGGAGATCCCGTGTTGAGTCACGGGGTAACTCTAACCCCCCCCCCCAACCCAGTGAATCTGTTAACTTTTTAATTGTTTGGGTCATTTAAAAACCTAAATATCATTTTTTTGACATTATTATATCTTGTTTTTTTATTTTTTCTGGACAAACAAATAAATTTTTCATAGAAAACTAATAGAATTTTAGAAATAATAAAGTGGGACATTAACTGGTCACTTCCTGTTCATTTTGGGACATTCACGGGTCACTTCCTGTTCATATTGTTCACTTTAGATTTTTTTTACCCAACAAATGACTCCCAATTGGGTTAAATCTTGCTCTAATTGCTTTTCCCCTCGTAGGAGGCGGAGCCAAAAGACAACCAAGATCACCTATTGACAAACAAATACATTTTTCATATAAAACTAATACAATTTCAGAAATAGTAAAATGGGACATTAACTGGTCACTTCCTGTGTATTTTGGAACATTAACTGGTCACTTCCTGTTCATTTTGGTTACTTTAGATTTTTTTTACCCAACAAATGACTCAAAATTGGGTTCAGTCTTGCTCTAATTGCTTTGTCCCTCGTTGGAGGCGGAGCCAAAAGACAAAAGATCACCTATTGACATACTGGGACTTGAAAACAAGTCGAGACATGATTGGTTAACGAGTTACCAGTTGGTTCATTTTATATACATATAGAGTGGGTTGGCAGAGCGGTCAGCATGTCGGCCTCGCACTTCTGGGGCCGAGGGTTCGATCCCAGGTGAATTCTCACTGTATAGAGTTTGCTCGTTCTCCCTGGGCTTGCGTGTGGGTTTTTCCCTTTACTCCGGTTGCCTCCCACATCCCAAAAACATGCATGCTAAGCTAACTGTACGCTAAGTGAGTATCGCAGAAGGAACGAATAGTGCATATGATTATTTTCTGGACCAGGATTGACAGAAAAGTGGACCTACCGCCCCAAAATGGCTTGGTGGTGTGGGATCGGAGCGAGGGTCCTCACCCTGGTGTCAACCCGGCCGATCCAGAGCCACGGTGACCCATCGACCCGAGGGCCAAGCGGCCCCTTGGCGCCACTTAAGGAAAGAAAGAAGAAGAAGAAAAAATCAAAATGCTGAGCACGACTGTCACCTCCACGAACCGGACGGACCTCATTAAATGGCCGCTCGAGGACGTTTGACGAGTCAACAAGAAGTTCAAACATGGCGTTTTATCAACACAACTTCTTTGAGATGATACAAATTGGCCTGTAAAAACCTCAACAAGAATGTGTTTAAAGAATCATAATTTTGTTTTATTATTTTGGAACAAATCAATTAGATTTTGGGAACGTTTTTTATGATGTTAGAAATTAATGAATAAATAAATCACTCATTTTACCCTAAATATCCATGCAAGAAATCCCAGTTTGCAAATATTGTTCAAAAAAAATGACGAAAAATCATTTGACTTCATAATTTTGTAACCATTGTGAGAACTTTGACGAAGCAGGTTTAAAAAACACATTTTATGAAAGGTACTTCTTTATAAAACTAAAAATTGTTTTAAAAATTTAAATGTTTTGTAAATGTTCATGCAACGAAGCCCATATTTACAAATCTTGTTAAAAAAATGAAGAATCATACATTCATTTTGAGAACTTTGACGAGTTTAGGTTTAAAAATCACTTTTTATAATTGGTATCTCTTTATAAATGATCTCAATAAACGACGCTCATTTTCTTTCAACTCGCCGATTTACATTTTTATATAAAAATGAAGAATCATAATTTCATTTCATTATTTCCGACCAACTTTGACGAATCAACAAAACAAGACGTTCACAAATAGTGTTCGTGAACAATACTTTTTTACAATGTTGGAAATTATCTAAAAAAAATTATTATAATAATAAACAATAAACATTTCCATTTCCCGGTTAAAAGTTTGCCAAACATGTGTTTGGCATGACGCCCGCCGCCAACTCCAGACAAAACGTAAAAATCAATAAAAATTTAATCACGCCCCCCCCTCTCTCACCCCGTCCAAAAGCCAAGCTGTTGACCACGAGTGCGATTAATAACAATATGAATAACAATACCTTCAAATTAAACACGTGTTCGCTCGATTACGTAATTAGGGCAAACGGCAGCGGGGGGTCCCAGTCTTTGCTCGGACGCAAAGAATACGCGGGGCAGTTTTTGCTACGGGCAATGTGGGCGACCGCCATGGGCGCCATCTATTTGGGGGCGCACGAGAACCCTCCTCCTAATTTTATTTCAGTTATATTACCAGTTTTCCAAATCTTTTTTTGAGTGGATAGCGCGTCGACCTCAACGTTTTGGGGTCTTGGGTTCAATCCTCACTGTGTGGAGTTTGCATATTGTCCCCGGGCTCTCATGGCTTTTCTCCGGGTAATCCTCCACAGATTTCTCCCACATCCCGGGAAAAAAATCCATGCTAGGCTAATTGTCCGCTAATTTCCCCCTTGCTATGAGTGCCCTGCGATTGGCTGGCGACCGATTCAGGGTGTCCCCCCACCTGGGCGAGGCTCTAGCACCCCCGCGACCCTTTTTTGGGGTAAAACGATACTACATGAAGGCGTATAATTGATCAAATAATATTGTGCTGGTATATACTGTGTGTGTGGGTGTGTTTTCTCGGCTCAGGCGGCTAAATTAGCCCATGCGCTAACGTATTGGGTAACGCTAACCCAGTGACCCGCTAGCCTTGAAAAGTGAAATGGATTTACTACTCTTTCACCTTTTTACCCCGCGATTGCTTCATCGTTGTTTCCTCACCTATATCCCCCCGCCCCCTCCTCCCCTTAGCCCCTCCCCCTTTGTGTGTATGCAGTCCATTACACAAGCACTTTAGCGCTAGCCGGCTTCTTTCTCCCCAAGGCCGACAACAAACGCACGTGTACGTACACACGCCTACACGCCCTCTTTACGCCATCTCGATAACACGCGACGGTAGATAACGTACGTTGGACTGGCCGAAAAAGTGCGGGTGTGGATGTTTTTTGTGTGTGTTTAATTTAAGGTAAAGTGGGACACTTGGGAGGACAAAGATGACTTGTGTGTCTATGGAGGACGCTGCTAGACACGCTTAATATGTAGGGGTGGGGCGATATATTAAAATGATGATGTATCGTGATATTTTGCATCCTAAAAGGTTATGGATATGCTTTTTGATACAGTTGTCCCTCGTTATAACGCGGTTTAATTTTCGTGGATTTTTTACAGCGTAATTTTACAAGTGTCTGTTTTGTTTTTGTTTCATTTTTTACAGTGCATTGTGTTCTGGGTCCTGATTGGCTAAGGGACTGTAGACCACTGTGAATTAATCATTTCTCTTTTACAGTACAAAATGGATTCAAAACGAAGTATAATTATCCCTCTGTTAGCGCAATTTAGAACAGAAATGGCCGCGATAATCGAAAAATCGCAAAGTAGGGTCACCTCTATTTAAAAAAATATAGTTTTTTTTAATTCCGCTTAAAAGTTTCAGCATGGATTTTCAAATTGTTATCAACTTAAAAAAATAAAATAAAATTAATTTAGTAGCACGAGTTTCAGCGTGGATTTTAACATTTTTATGAACTTTAAAAAAATGTTTTTAAATAATTAATAGCAGTAAAAAAAAATCGCAAAGTAGTGAATTCGCGATAAACGAGGGATTACTGTACTCGTGAGTCACAATTAATCTTTCCTGGTGCGTCCAACTAAATCCGTTAGTTCTAAAATCCATTATAATAATCTGGAGGAAAAGCTCCATATTTTTATTTCTCAAACATATGTTTGGACTTGAAACCAAAACATGGATTTATTTTTCTAAGACGGTTTGAACTTTGAGTGTTTAACAGTGCTCAAACATTTATTATGTATCATCGAAATCAAAATATGAATAAATTCCAGTACCAAGGCGGTCTTTCTACATATTTTTTGGACTTATTTTTGGAACCTAAGCCCTGCCATAAACTATAAATATCATTTTTCAACAGTTGTCACTTAAAAAAAAACGGAACGGACCGGTCGCTAGCACAATTCTCGACATACGGTCCAATTGTGCGTACGTTGGCACGGACGCCAACACGTGTACGTCCGGGAATTGTCGAGCTCGGGCAAGCACCGAGAAATCAGTCACCTGGCTCAGCCGTGACCCTAACGACGATAAAAGCCATTTCGTGTTCCAACCTGATTCATTGCGTCGATTTCCCAGAGCGGTCCCCATTTAGTCGTTTGGCGCCCATCCGAGCCCGGTCCGACCAGTCGGTTGAGTCCACGCCTGATTTTGGGAATTCCGAAGCCTGAACAAAAGGAGAGAAAAAAAGAGTGCTTCCTTTTCAAAAGGTCTAAAAAAGACAACAAAGCTCGTCTTGATGTCATCAAATTCATTGTTAGTTACATGCAAATCCATCGACTCCGCCCACTTTTGGATGGCGTTCAGGTACGAAAAACCGCGGCGTGTGCCGCTGTTCCGACCAGTCGGGCGACTTTGTCAATCTCGTGTTGTCATGATTACGGTAAGCCCTCGTTTATAGCGGTTCATTGGTTCCCAGACCTGCCGCGATAGGTCAATAGCCGCCATGTTAGGACAGTGCTTTTATGGTCTTTATTTCATAATATTTGGACTTTTAAATCCCTTTCTGTAGTATTAATCAACGCCCGGAATTAGACACTGCCCCCTAGTGGTGAGAAATCATCTCTAATTGCGTTTTTCCCACTCATTTCACGTTTGAATTATTGTTCCTACAAAGGATATTCAATTTTTTTATTTTGGGGAAATTTCCTTGGTTGCAGTAGCAAGACAGACATAGAAGACATTGTAGACCTAGGTAAAAAAAAACTGGCGCCAGACACAGAAAGTCCACATAACTGAATACACAGTAATCCCTCGAATATCGCGGTTAATGCAGAGCAGACATGGCCGCCATAGACGAAAAACTGCAAAATAGGATCACCCCTATTTTAACTACATATACAGTACTCCGTTTTCACGTACTACTAATAGGAGTGACCCTACTTTGCGTTTTTTTCGATTATCGCGGCCATGTCTGGTCTACATTATCTGCAATATTCGAGGGATTACTCTGTTTTCAGGTATGTGGACTTTCTATGTGTGGCTCCAGTTTTTTCACCTAGGTCTACAATGTCTTCTGTGTATTTTTCCCCTTGAGTGCTGAGTCCTAGTAGCAAGACTGGCTTCGGCTTCCGAGTTTCAGTGTGGATTTTCACATTTTTATGAACTTAAAAAAACAATAGTAATGAAAAAAAATTGTAAAAAAAAAAAAAACTTCCTCAGAAAAAAATCCACAATGTAGTGAAGCCGCGATATTCGAGGGATTACTGTATTTGGCTGTGGTTCTAGAATCCCCAAAAAATCTTGACATTCAAAATGAATCGGACGTCTAGCGCCCTCAATGGCGGCAAGCGAGCAAACTTTTTGGGTCGTAAAATAAAGCGGTCGGGTCCACGTGAGTTGGACGCCCCCAGAGAGAGTGTCCCGAGAGGAGGTAGGAAGCTAAAACCCAATCCGACAGGAGAGAGTAAAACCCTGATAAATCCCAGCTGGGCTAATAGACTTCCGGGACGGGAATGGGACGGGACCACCCCCCAACCCCCCCCGAAAGCTTTCCATCACATCCATCGTCCCACACGCACTTGCATTACTTTGATGAGGTGAGCGCGCTGGCGCTGATCTGTTTTGCGTAAAGATCAGACGAGGGGGCTCGTGGGCACGACGGAAGTGGAAGCAAAAAGCCACACAGCTTGAAGAGCAAAAGAAAGGAAAGGAAAGGAAAGGAAAGGAGGGCCGGCCGGCGTCAGGATAAAAAAAAAAACGCCTTCGTGTCGGTCGGGCTTTCCCGCAAATGGCCCCCGCGCCGCTTTTTACTGGGGGGCCAAAATTGGGTGCTCATCTTTGTCCTCATGAAAAGATGGCGCCGGAAAAAGTCGGACATTTTTCTTTGGAGGATTTATCAGTAGTGGTGACCTTTGTAAATATTTTAAAAAATATATAACCGAGGGAGATAAAATTTACTGGACATGTCGGTCATAATATATGATATAAAAAAATTATACACAAAATACATGTACATCTGTGTGTATGTGTTTATGTATATTTATATATGTATGTATATCTATATATATTTTTTTGTATTTTTTAGCAACACGCTTATTTATTTATATATTTATATTATAAATATTATATTTATATTATATAAATCATATTTATTTATATATCTACATTATATTTATTTATATTATTTATATTATATATACCATATTTATTTATTTATTTTATATATATTATATTTATTTATATTATATATATTATATTTATTTATTTATATATTTATATTATATACATTATATTCATTTATTTATATATTTATATTACATATATTATATGTATTTATTAATTAACTTATTTACGTCTAAAATGTCTTTTTCTGTGTCTGTATTCTCACCCTCTTGCTACTGTGACAATGAAATTGACCTCATATGGGATGAATAAAGTTATCTCATCTAATAATAAGACGCTTGGAAAAGTCTCTAGAACTCATGACTGAACGTGAAAGGGAAGTCGGCCATTTTGTTTGGAGTCAACTACTTTTGGCGAAGTTATCAGTAGTGGTGACCGTTGGAAACATATTTTTAAAAATTCAGCCCCCGAACACCCGTTTCACTGAGGGAGATAACATTTGGTGGACAAAAAGTCTGATATTTTTCATGGGCCTGCCTGCGCACCCACACCTCAAAAGTGGAAAGTAAGCCACGTCCAAGTCAGCTATTTTACATTAAAACATTTTCAAACTAATTCAACTAAAAGTCTCGAAAATGTCGACTCGGCGTGTCTTCTAAACTCTCGGCTGGAGGCCGGTTTCCACGGCGACCGACTGGGTGACACATCGCGCCGTCTGGCCTGTGGTTTCCTCTCAAGTGGTCAACATTAAACAGCCCCCCCCCATTAACACACGCAAGCCCACTCTCTCTCATTTACTGTTAGATATTGGCATCAAAAGTGTGGCACGTGGACCAAAAGTGGCTCGCCAGTGGGTCCAATCCGGCCCCTTTAACGGGTTCATTCTGCCTAACGGGAACAAAAGCAACGGGAAGTCACCCGGAAATGCCCAAAAAGTTAGCAAGAACCAACAAACAAAGAAGAAAGTCCCTCCAAATCAATTGAAAATGATCCAAAATTTACAGGAAGTAACTTAAAATGAGAAGGAAGTACCAGGAAATGAACTCACTTCCCACTATTGACAATGAGAAATGTCCAATTGACTCGGATCCCCGTCTTTCAGTGCGGTTGACAACAATGAACGTCCAATCCAATTCGGCCGTCCTGGTCAAAATGGATTGGACGTGAGGAGCCAAAATGGCGGCAGGTAAGTGGACATTTTGGGCCAAAAATAACCTTGCATGAGATTGTTATTTGGTATGAATGTGGCTCGCGACTTTGAAAGCCCTGCTGCAAGAGATAAAAAGAGATGAAAAGACAGACAAGACGGACAGACAGACGGAGGCGAAGAGCTGAATCACCCTCGCGCTCGCGCAGAAGCGGAAAAGGAACAGCTGCTCGCAACATGCGGCGAGCGAGCGAGCGAGCGAGCGGCAGCCTACAAAGCACTTCCTCTCCACCTTTTATTCATTTGGGCCTTGGGAGCACTTTCACTACGCGCTAACGGCATGAAAACTCGCCAGAAATACGCACTTTGGATTGGTCGCTACTATGAAAATGCCCGACGTTAAAACTACGGGTCGGGGGTTCAATTCTGGCCCGCCACGTCATTTTGTGTGGCCGGAAAAAGGAAATCGTCAGTGTTTTATATCAAAATAAAATGAGACTTCCATAAAAGATCGAGGTCTACGGCAATGAAAGTATATTTAATCTTTTTATTTTAATTATAGTATTTATATATGAACATTTTTAAAAGAGTCAAAGCTTGTTTTTTTTACATTAAAAAAAAATAATTAACTTTAATCACTTGTTAATTTTATTTCTCATTTTTTAACTAAATTAAAACATTAAAACAATGATTTAATTAGTTTTTCAGTGTTTTTTTATAAAATTAAAATATTTACAGAATTTTTCCTTGATTTTCACCAAATTTAAGATAAATCCATAAATATTTTAAAAGCATAAATTTTGTTAAAATAAATTAAAAAAAAATAGATATGTACTGTTTTTACCCTTTTGTTCTTTTTTGTCCTATTTTTTTTACAAAAGTAAAAATTAACATTTTCAACACAAAAAATGAAAAATTGGTAACAATTATTTTTAACAAACCATGAAATAAATAACAAAAAAGCAGCACTTCATTTTTTTCCTATCATGTTATTTGAAATATAAAAAAACAGATGTTTGCCCTTTTATAGAATTAATCAAGACAATAATTCATTCAAAAAAATAATAACACATCTAAAATATTGACTATTTCCCCCAACACTCTATCTTAGGGATATTTTTTTCAAAAAAGTAATAAATACATGATAAGACATAATAAATATTTGCCAAGACATTAAAGCGCAAAAGTAGACCGCGACCCCCCAGGGTCGACACCCCGGCCGTAAATATTTACAGGAAGCGCGGCGGCCTGTCGCCACGGGAGACGGATGGTCCCCGGGACCCCTCCCCTCCCCCCCCCCCCTCCCCCCGACGCGCATCCCCATCTCCGTTCCCTCTTTCCGATACGCCGCCACGCCGGACGGATCAATCACGAACGCGCGATGGCCAAGGTGTTGATGTGCGCAAACCACCCTCCCCCCACCCCATCTATTCCGCGGGTGACCCTCCGGCCAATCACAGGTCGGGCAACTTGTTTGCCAGGTTCCTCCTTAATCGCACACACACACACACACACACACACACAAACTAAAAACCAAGTACGCCAACACACACTTGTTGATGTCCAAGTGGCAGCTGAAATCCTGAACACACACGCGCGTGCACACGTTTTCGCATATACACACAGACTTCCATTACTGCTTCATCATGCTGACCCGGTGTCGACCTCCGACCTCAGGCTACCCTTCCTCCTCCTCTTCCTCCTCCTCCTTCTACCTTGACTCTTTTTAACTTTAAAATAATGGATGTGTATTTTCATTCATTCATTTTCCAAACCACTTCATCCTCACAAGGGTCACAAGGGGTGCTGGAGCTGACTAGTAGGGCACATCCAGAATTAGCACAATTTTATTCTTTTTTGGGGGGTTAGTTTATTTTTATCAAGTATATTTACCATAGTTTTAGGTTGTATTTTTTTTTAAAATGCATTTGGTTCTTGATATTTTAGTTCCTAGATTGTAGTTTTATTTTTCCATTCATTCATTTTCCAAACCACTTCATCCTCACAAGGGTTGTAGGGGTAGTAGGGGACATCCAGAATTAGCACCGTTTTTTAAATTTTATTCTTTTTTGGGGGTTACTTTGTTTCTATCAAGTATATTTACCATTTTAGTTTTTGGTTGTATTTATTTGATATATATTTTTTAAATTCATTTGGTTCGTGATGTTTTAGTTCCTAGATAGTAGTTGTATTTTGCATTCATTCATTTTCCATACCGCTTATCCTCACAAGGGTCACAGGGGGTGCTGGAGCTGACTTCGGGACATCCAGAATTAGCACAATGTTATTCTTTTTGGGGGTTAGTTTATTTCTATCAAGTATATTGACCATTATATTTTTTGGTTGTATTTATTTTATATATATTTTTTTCAAATTCATTTGATTCTTGATATTTTAGTTCCTAGATTGTAGTTTTATTTTGCATTCATTCATTTTCCATACCACTTATCCTAGCCTGACGGAATTGGACGTCTATCGGCGTCACAAACGCGCGTCGTGGTGGTTTTAATTTGACTTTGGCGCCAAAGGCGAATGTTCAAAGGGCGCTTTGACCAGTTCCCGAACGCTCTGATGTCACTTTTACGACGACTCGGCGGCATTCCTTGCCGTCGTCCAGGCGGGCGGAACGCATGTCTGTAATTAAAGGCTTCTACGTTGCTTTTTTATTAAAACGGCGGGACGGAGGGAGGTTACCATCTTTAATGCTAATGGCCATTTTGGGGGCGGGGGGTCCCACTTTGGCGGAATGCTTAGACCCAGACTTTTTTTTCCCGAAAGGACGGACAATGGTCAATTCAATTCAATGTTAGCCAAATTTCCAATGGGTCAAAACGCTTGACAGGTGAGACGCTAATTGACGTAAAGCCTCGCTCGGGACCCCCGACGCGGCACGGAAGTGGAGGCTTGACCGCTCCGCAGCTTATCAGACGCTTCCGTCAACAGCGGTAGCAAACGCACACAAACGACTTCCCGTCTCTCTCGCTAGTCTTGTCATCAGCACCCCCGTTTCCATTTATTTCAACTTCAACGGGGCGGGGGTTAGCAAAACACCTATTAGCGTCAAAAGACTCCGATTAGACTGCTTTGACCGGAAGATCCAAGATGGCGGCGCGCACGGGCGCAGTGGCTCTTTGCTCTCCAGTTTGGTCCTATTTTTTTATAACTTCGGTGTACAATAACAATGTGCAATATCTTAGATTGTGCAATATTTTAGAGTTTACTTTGCCCGGACGTGACTTTTTATATTTTTATATTATTTATTTATGTTTTTGTGGAGCAGCAGCACCAATTTCGTTATACGCAGCTGTGTGTAATGACAATAAAGGCTTTTGATTTGATTTATTTTCAATCAACTTGATTTGTGCACGTTCCCATTGTGCAATCCAAATAAAAAGTGTCAAAAATCACGTTTATTTCACAATAAATAGTGTATTTCCTGGACTATAAGTGTCACTTTTTCCTATTTTGGTTGTGCAACTTTCTCTCTGACCACAGATAGCTTGTTATGCCTTTTTGTAGGCTAATTATCTGTAAAACGCTAACAGATGCTGTTGTTCTCCATTTTACTATTGTGACTTGAACGTATGTTTGTTGTTGGTTACAAAAAAAAAAGAAAATAAATCCAAATTTGCTCTCCCAAAAATGCCACTTATGTTTTCCTCTTCATTTTGTATTCTTAAGCTAGTTTAACTTATAGTTCTAAAAATGTATTCATTCATTCATTTTCCAAAGTGCCTAGCCTCACAAGGGTCGCGGGGGTGCTGGAGCCTAAGCCAGCCAACTATGGGGGAAACCCTGAATGGGTGGCCAGCCAATTGCAGAGCACAAGGAGACAAAAGACAACCAATCATACCCAAGACTGTTAGCCAGCTAGCATAACATGCATGTTTTTGAGATGTGGGAGAACTGGTGTACCCAGAGAAAACCCGCACATACCTACGGGTCAAAATGAGCACAACACAGGAAACTGAATCCAAACTCAGAGCTGCCAAATGTCAAAAATCGTCGACAATTTTGAGATTTTCGGACCCTCGTGGCATTTACCGTTGACCAAAATAAAGCTCAATATTATCAAAAAAACATTTTTAAATAGTTTTCTTTTTTTCAATAGTTAATTCTTACAAAGAAATGAAAACACAAACAACAAATCAACTTGGTTTTAGCTAACAAACGTTGATGTTTTGTTGAAAAGGAAGTGAGCTTGCTACTTTCAAAATAAGTTTTGACAAAGTGCAAAATTCCAAAATAAATTAGAACGTGACGTTTGGAAATGAATCGTCATGCTAAGTTAAAATGCATAGCCAAAAATGAATTTCAATATTTTAATTTGTAAATTGTGAAAAAAAATGTTTGATTTTTTTTTTTTTTTTAAATTTTCGCAGTTTTGATAAAAACGCATATCGAGTAGTTGGGAAAATTGATAGTACGAGGTATCCCTGCAAAGCGCTAAACTCGGACCGTCGGATTAAAATACGGAATTTGACGGATTTATATTGATGATAATACGGTAATCCCTCGAATATCGCGGTGGCCGCGACAATTGAAAAATCGCCAAGTAGCGTCACCCTTATTAAAACGACTTTTTTTTTTCTTTGGCTTCCGCTTGCGAGTTTCAGGGTGGATTTTCACATTTTTATGAACTTCAAAAAAATATTTGAATAATGAATAGCATTAAAAAGTCTGGAGGACATGAATTCGCGATAAGTGAAGTTGTGATAATCGAGGGAAGACTGTTATAAAAATGGATTATTTGAAATGGTTTGGTTGCCTGGGACCGGCGACAAAAGCGTTTGAAATTTTGAGCGGTGTCTCCGGTTAATATTTAGTGGGCCGTGTGATGAAAAAGGAGACAAATGAGGCCCCGTGAAAAGTTGCGCGTCCGATACCAGGGCGCTTAATAACTCACTTGAGACACAAGCGGTCAATCACTGACAAAACACACAACGTTTATGGTGTTGGAACAAGGTGAGCTCTGTTTGCTCGCACACAAAAACACACAAAAACACACACAAACACACACACAAGTAGTTTGGTGGTGAAACAGAAAGTATGAAGGTCAAGGCGAGATAGGTAGGAGGTCCCAAATGCCCTTTCTGGGGTTACTGGACCGTAAAAAAAAAATGCTTGATGGGGTCGTTTTCGGGGAATTTCCAGTCCGTTTGGGCTTCTTGAATTTCTCGCAATTTTTGGGTCACTTTGTAGACATTTTGGTTGATTTGTGTGCCGTAATAAGTCCATTACGATTGATTTTTGGGCCATTTTGGTTAACTTGCTGTTTCTTCTTGACTTTGGGTCATTGTGATTTAAGTTACTTCCTGGTTATTTTGTGTTACATCCGCTTGATTTTGGGTCGTTGCTATTTATCTTATTAATTTCTGGTGTATATTTCTGTTACTTCCTGTTTATTTTGGGCTACTTTCACTGGATTTGGGGTCCTTTTTATTTTATTTCCTGCTAGTTCTGTTGGGTCATTGTAATTTGGGTTACTTCCTGTTTATTTTGTGTTACTTCCTCTTGATTTTGGGTCGTTGTTATTTATCTTATTAATTGCTGGTGTATATTTACATGACTTCCTGTTTATTTTGTGCCACTTGATTTTGGGCCATTGTTATTTTATTTGTCACTAATTATGTTGGGGTAGATACGGGTTACTTTCTGTTTATTTTTTGCTACTTTCACTTGATTTTGGGTCACTGTTATTTTATTTCTCACTATTTATGTTGGGGTATATTGGGGTTATTTCCTATTCATATATAGTCAATTCTTTTTGGATATTGACTTCCTGTTCAAGAAAATTTGAACAATTTGTTTGTGGAAGAGGTGAAATTGATGGGAATTTGATTTTTCTAAAACACACACACACACACGCATACGCATACGCGTACACACACACATTAGCGCATTGGAAATAGTGAAGGAGACAGTAAGTCTGGCTCCGTATTTAAACTGGCCATGTTTGTCTTTCTGTTTCACTCCACTTTATTGCTCTGTTGTTTATCCACAAAAGAAGCAAAGCGGACCACCGGGGTCCAATCCCACCCTCCCTTAGTGCCACTTGATGACAAATAGACAGTCCCTTAAAAAAATTTGAAATGCAGAACTCAACCAAGTCCATTAAATGTGTCCCGTAATTTACCAAAACAAAACTCGCGCTTTTTTGTCGTTGCTTGGCTTTATAGACTTTAATGGTTTGTTTTGATTATTTTTAGTTTTTGATGGAATATTACTTTCCCGGGCCGCATAAAATGATGCGGCGGGCCAGATTTGGCCCCCAGGTCGCCACTTTGACACGTGGCTTATTGCCTTAAGGGGCGACCGATCGCCCACCGCTCCCCATCCTCGAAAAAAAATCCGCCCCTGAACGCACCGCCTTGACAGTGAGAGTGACAAAAGAGGCGTGAGCGTTTTAAGCTAGCCGCCCGTAGCGAGTATTTCTACCCGCGTGCGTCTTTTGGCCGGCGGCGACCCGTCCCTGACCCGCGGCGCTCGTCTTACCGCGCCGGCGCTTTCAAGCTTTCTTTGTCGGCGCGGGGCCGTGAAATTCAAGGCGTCCGAGCCGTCCCGGGCGAGCGGGGTCACCTGTCGCGCGGCCCGAAGCCGAAGGCGGGGCGGCAGCTGACGGGGTCGGAGGGCGAGCTTGCCGTATTGTTGTTCTTGCGCTTCTTTTTATAGCCGCTCTTTGGACAGCCGCGTTTACGCGCTAGTGAAAGCTGCCGCTGTCCATCCTTGACCCCCTTGCCCCGCCCCCTTTCTCTGGATTGGACACACTGGAGATCGTTTTTCGCGTTCGCGGGATGACAGACGCTCGGGTAGATCGGGCTGGAAACTGTAAAAAGGCAACTTGGACATGCTGGGAGGATTTACGCTTCCCAAAAATGCCATTTGATTCATTTTCTGAACCGCTTAGGTCGCAAGGGGGTGCTGGAGCCTATCCCAGTTAACACGGGGCGAGGACACCTCGAATAGGTGGGCGGCCAATCGAGCAAGGACACAAATCGTTCATAGCTAGGGACAGTTTAGCCCACAATTAGCATAGCATGCATGTTTTTGGGATGTGGGAGTAAACCGGAGTACCCAGAGAAAACCCACACGAGCCTGGGGAGAACGTGCAAACTCCACATTACAGTGAGGAGCCACCTGGGATCGAACCCTCGATCTCAGAACAGTGAGGCCGACGTGCTACCCACCCTGAATGGGCACCACCTGACAAAGGACAACCAATCATAGCTAGGGACAATTTAGCTAAATTAGCCTAGCGTGCATGTTTGGGGGATTTTGGAGGACATCGGAGTACCCGGAAAAAACCACGCAAGCCTGGGGAGAGCACCCAAACTCCACACTACAGGGAGGAGCCACCTGGGATCGAACCCTCGACCCCAGAACCGTGAGGCCGAAAAATGGCATTTTGACTCCGAATGTTGTCAAGAGCATTTCCAATCCAATTGTAGCTAAATTAGCTTTCTGCTATCATTCCTACATTTAATAGGAATATTTTTTTCTTTTTTGTTTACTGTTTATTTCTTCCAGCTGGCGACTAACGGACACAACATTATTTTGGGTCGCTACATAGCATTGCGCTAACTTTTTTTCAAGCACTCTCATCCATCCAAACGGTTCTGAGGGTCTGAGATGTCATTGTAGATTGCGCACGGGTGTGTGCGTGTGTGTGTGTGTGTGTGTGTGTGTGTCTGTGTGTGTGTGAGTGTGTGTGTGCAACCCTCGCCTGGGCCTCTATTCCTGTCCTGTGGCAGGGTTCAAAGGTGACAACATTTACAAGCTACAACTGAATACACAAGTCAAGGTGAAGTGGGAGGGAGGACGGCGGAGGGTTTCCTGCATGTGTGTGTGTGCGTGGGTGTGTGCGGGTGTGTGTCTTCACAATGTGTCTCAATTCAAATGAAAAAAAAATGTCATGCTGTCATTGGAAATGTCGCAAGTGATCAAATAATTGTCCGGCTCTGGTGTGAATTTCAACGTGGGAGAAGAAGAAGAAAAATAAAAATGCAAAGACGCTAGCACGTATAGCGAATGCGCTCATCCTCGCCACGCCGCGGATCGATTCCCGTCGCAGCTGCCGCTCGGACAGGTGCGCGCGGGTCGGGGATGTGCGTTTCGCCGACATCAAAGGGCATTCTTGTCGATTTTCGAGGCTCTGGGAAGATCCGAGCCCACCGCCCAGACAACTGAGCAGACTGCCGCCGTGCGGGTGTGCCGGGCGGGGCATGTTGCAAAGGAGGAGAGCGGGATTTATTGGGGGTTGAGATTGGATTCGTCCCGTGATTGGGATGGAAACGGAATCGATTGCAGGTGCATGTTCGCCCTGGGCTTGCGTGGGTTTTCTATGGGTACGCCGCTTTCCTCCCACATTCCAAAAACATGCACGCTAGGCTAATCGTGGGCTAAATTGACCCTTGCTATAAGAGAAGTAAATCCCTGAGGGTTCCGACCTACGTGTGTGGAGTTTGCTTTTTCTTCCTGGGCCTGCATGGGTTTTCTATGGGTACTCCGCTTTCCTCCCACATCCCAAAAACATGCACGCTAGGCTAATCGTGGGCTAAATTGTCCTTAGCTATAAGAGGGTTAAATACTCGTAGGTGCCGACCTTCCTGTGTGGAGTTTGCATGTTCTCTCTGGGCCTGCGTGGGTTTTCTATGGGAACTCCGCTTTCCTCCCACATCCCAAAAACATCCATGCTATGTTAATTATGGGCTAAATTGTCCCTAGCTATAAGAGAGTTAAATCCCTGTGGGTTCCGACCTTCATGTGTGGAGTTTGCTTTTTGTTCCTGGGCCTGCGTGGGTTTTCTACAGGTACTCTACTTTCCTCCCACATCCCAAAAACACGAACACCAGACTAATTATGGGCTAAAATGTCCTTAGCTATAAGAGAGTTAAATCCCTGTGGGTTTGGACCTTCCTGTGTGGAGTTTGCATGTTCTCCCTGGGCCTGTGTGGGTTTTCTACAGGTACTGCACTTTCCTCCCACATCCCCAAAAAATGCATGCTAGGCTAATTCAGCACTCCAAATTGTTCCTAGCTAACGTTTTCCACGTAGGAATTCCCAAAGTGCAAAAACGTGTTTATTTCGCCACCCCAAATCCCAGTGGAAGATTTGCCAAGTCAAAGGCAACCCTCCCAAAAGCCGCGGGCCAGAGAGGAAGTTCTTGGGCGGACGGTGGATCTTATCTGCGGAGCGCTGCATCGTGGGAAAAAATAAAAAATCTAACCACACTTGACTTGGTCTCCCCTCCTTAAGGACCACGATAGACTAAGTGGCCGTTTCCATGGCAATGAACTTTTTACCCGCTTTGCCCCGCCCACGTCGAATCGGCGCCACACGCGGTCCGGCCCAGAAGGTGAAAGGAAGAAAAAAAAAAAAAAAGACAAAACATTTCCTCGCCGGCAGGAAAGATGAAGAAAGAAAAAAAAAGTGCTGACGGATGACGCGTCCTGAAGGTTTACACGGTTTTGCGAGTGTTTGGACTGCGGTGGCTTGTTAACGTCGTGCCGCCCGCAAACACGCTGACATGTGATTTATGGAAATGAGCCATTGGAGGAAAAGCGGCGGGATGAATCAAAGGCAATCAAAGGCGGGCAAAGGCGACCAAAGGCGACCTTGGACACGTCTCAAAACATCAAGAAAGTCATGTCCTTTTTTCTCCCCCCTTTTCGTCCGCGTCCTTCATCAAGCGACACGCTTCTAGCCCGCCCGGTGGTCCAAAACCAACGAAGAAGCCCTTTGGAAAACCCAAATTTTTCCGCTCATTTTAGACTCGATGGCCGCCAATGACGACGCTAGACGTCAAATTCCAACACGTGAAAATATTCATTCGCATATTGTCTGAATCGCTTTATCCTTACAAAGGTCACGGGGGTGCCGGAGCCCATCCCAGCTGACTTAAGGCATGAGCCAGCCTATCACAACACACGAAGAGACAAACAACCAATCACACTCTAAAGCACAGGTGTCAAAGTGGCGGCCCGGGGGCCAAATCTGGCCCGCCGCATCATTTTGTGCGGCCCGGGAAAGTAAATGATGAGTGCCGACTTTCTGTTTTAGGATCAAATTCAAATAAAGAGTATAGATGTGTATTAAATTTCCTGATTTCCCCCTTTTTAAATCAATCATTGTCATTTTTAATCCATTTTTTCTGTGTTTTTAGTTCAAAAATCTTTTTGTAAAATCTAAAAATATATTTAAAAAAGCTAAAATAAACATTGTTTTAGATCTATAAAAAACGGAATATTCAGGACTTTTAATCCATTTATAAAAAAAAATATCCTAATATTATATCTAAAATGCTTCGGCCCACATGAAATGGAGTTGACGTTAACGCGGCCCGCGAACCAACCCGAGTCTGACGCCCCTGCTCTTAAGTATCTAAAGACAATTTAGCATACAATTAGCCTAGCATGCATGTTTTGGGGATGTGGGAGGAAAGTGGAGTACCCGAAGAAAACCCACTAAGGCCATTGGAGAACAGGTGGACCGACCTGACCTGGATTCGAACCCAGAACCGTGAGGCCGACGCGCTAACCACTCACCTACCGAACCACCGTGTCTAAGTATGACATTTTCAAAATGTATGTCGTCCTACATTTTTAATCTAATTTATATTTATATTAGAGTAGATAACTTTATTCATCCCGTATTCGGGAAATTGAAAAAAAAAAAAATATATATATATATATATATATATATATATATATATATATATATATAATGACTCATTAAAAAAGACAAGAGGCGGAAGAGTGGTTATCGCATTGGGCTCACCATTCTGGGGTCAAGGGTTCAATCACTAATCTAAACATAATTCCTTAAATTGTAATCCTTTCACTCAACAACTGCCATAGAAAGCCATCACTACCAAAATTCCATCGCTGCCAGTTGCCTCGTCAAAATGAATTGGACGCCAACACTACATACCTAAACAAATGTCAACAAACACACAACAAAACCGCCATCTTTGCCACCTGATTCCCATCCTTTCAAAACGTAGCGACTGCCCGGATTTCCTTCTCGAGACGAGCGATTATTATAAAAAAACAAAATTCCTCTCGGACGTCTCTGTCCGTCAACGGCGCCGAAAACCCCCCCGCCCTCCAGCGAGCGCATCTTTATCGTTTATTTTGCCGAGAAAGCAGTGAGATATCACCCCGACGTCAGTCGTTATGGGTCGCTGATGACGCCCCGGCAAAAAAAAGAAGCTACGCGTGTGTAGTATTTCTGTGTAAAAGTGCGCGGGCGGCAGGTTTAATCAGAGAAGGCCTTGTCCGGGGTAAATTTGTGGCCCCCGGCCTCCTAATTCATCCCGTCCGGGCCCCGCCGCCGGCCTTGGGGCGCTAATGAAACCGGCCAAGGTTAGCCGGACGAGCACGCGAGCTTTCCTCGTAGCTAAATTACAAAGCGGACTTATCCAACGCGGTTTGACGGATGGTGGCGCTCCATTTTTTTTTATTATTATTTTTTTTTTTTGGACTCAAGGACCTTTCGACGCCAAGACAAAAGCGCAAGTTGCACAAAGGGCGATAAATCAATACGAGAAAAGCAATGGGTGAGTCGTTTGTTTTTGTTTACATTCACGGGCTATGTTTTTTTTCAGCTGATTTTTCTGGAGAAAGGGAATATTATTCCTTTTTTTTTTTTATGAATCGGCAAATATGTGGTTTTTATTTTGAGAAATATTTGGTCTGGAGAAACGACTGATATTTCTGCAAATATTTTTGTTTATTAATCATATTTTGGGGGGTATAACGGGCAGGTGCAGAAAAATACACAGTGAAAAGGAAAAAATAGATCTATAAATGTCACATTGGAGTGTTAGTTGCTTAGATTTAAATAAACAATAGTAAAATGAAGAACAACTGGCTGTTTGTGTGTTTCAGACAACTATAGCCTATTGAGTATTAGTCATAAAACCAGCCACACTATGGGGAAAAAAAGTGCGACTTATAGTCCGGTAAATACGGGTAAATAATTGAGATGCAGAATTTTTGGAAATTGTTGTTGTCTGAATATTTTTAGCAAATACACAACATTAGAGGACTACAGAAATTAAGGGAAAATAAAAAATGAAATATAAATACATATTTTTTTAATTATTTTTTTTAATTCTATTATTTTTTTATTCTATTATTTTTATTATATTATTTTTCCCTTAATTTCTGTAGTCCTCTAATATTGTGTATTTGCTAAAAAAATATTCAGACCTTTTTAGGTCATCAATTTCAAAAAATTCTGCATCTCAACTTCCGAATTGAATGACAACGTTAAATTGACAAGAATTTGACTTAAAAGGACAGGTAGTTCTAGATTGGTCTTTGCGATGGACCTTGAACGTCGCTGTATATGAGCGCAGTGCAAATAAAGTTTAATAGCAGAGAAAGTCCAGAGCAGTGAAGACATTCAAGAGAGAAACCAGATTTCCCAGAGGGCTGATGATGATGATGATGATGATGATGAAACACACTCACACACACACACACACTATGCCTATTATTTCAACTTGATGAGCAGCTGTCGGATGAAACTAATCAGCACACATGTGGCCTCGACTGAATTTGTTGCAAGCTAATCAGAGCTCAAAAACAAATAGACGTATTTAGGCGTAGCTTAGCACATGCTAAATTGTCTTTTTTTACTTATTAAACCTGCCCTCTTTACCCGCCTAGTCCTTATAAACAGGGGTGGGGAACTTCTTTTGACAGAGAGAGCCGTAAAGAATTCATATTTTCAAATATTATTCCTTGAGAGTCATAATCAAAAGTCAAAATACATAAAAACGTGTGCTTTTTGGTCATTTCACTGCTTTCAACGTCCAAAAAGTCTCTGAATTATTTTGACAGCATGGTCACGCTGTGGCTAATCAATGAGTATCAATGCGAGTATGGTCTCATTAAAAATAAATATCTTTTAAGGGGCGCTAGAGCTGGCGTCAACGCCACGGTCCCGACGTCACACTCCTATTGATGCATTCGGGACTCGGTTCTCTCGCCGTATTTGAGCTCACGGGTTAACGGAGAGCCATGGGCACCTATCCAAAGAGCCATGTGTGGCTCTCGAGCTGTGTACACCCATCAAAGGAGCCACATTAGGCTCCTGAGCCATAGGTTCCCAACCACCTGTTATAGAGTGTGCGATTTAAACGGGACATTTGGGAGTTTGATTGTGGTTGCTATTGTTTTATTTAGTAGGAGGAAGCAGTGGACAGGAAGTGGTGCAAGAGAGAGACAGGAAGAGACAGACAAAAGGACAAACAAGGAAAAACACCCACCGCAAGCGTCGATAAAGCGACACCCGACGCTTTGCTAGCCGAAGGCTAATCTTGATTTGTTGTTGTTTTGTGACCTCACTAGCAAATCGCGATAACTTCTGACATGACCACTGTCTCTGAAAGGGTTAAAAATTTCATAATTGTACACGTGGTGTGCGCATCCAAATAAGTCCCGCCTACTTTGTTGCACTGGCAGGTTGCGCAGGTGGAAGTGAAAACACCTGCTGGCGCTTTAAAAGTATTAGCTAGGTTAGGAATTTCTGGGTGGTGTGTGAGTGTGTGTGTGTGTGTGTGTGTGTGTGGGGGGGGGGGGGGGGGGGGGGGGTGTTGACCCCCTGGAATCCCACCCTGGGGGTGCAAGCTGTTGACGTTAAGAGCAAGTAGCGCTGTAAAAACCGTAAAAAAGCCACCAAATTGTTTTTGTCATTGTTTTAGCTAGGCCACGCCCTAAAATACAAACGAACCAATGGCAACATGGAACCAATTGGTGAATTTGGTGACAAATTGGAAGGATTTTTAACCCTTTGTGGGCACATGTATCCTATTGGATTGACCAGTTTTGAGAAATGTGAAATGTATGTAAAAGAAGGCGATGTTGACAAAAATTTAATGGTTATTTTCTAAAGAGATGTATTTGTTTACTGGTTTGATTTACATTAGAAAAATCACAACGGACCTGAAAAGACGGGACTAATGAATCGGATCGGATCTGGTGTCCAAATCCAAAACTCTGAAAATAGTCTTATCGGATTGGGGAAATCGCTAATTAGTTCCTAAACAATTATTTTTTTTAGCTTGATACACATTGTGCACAGTATCGGCTGATGTTGATATTGTCGTAATAGCACGTTCATTCATTTTTCATTCATTTTCTGAACAGTTGCAGGGGTGCTGGAGCCTACTCCAGCTAACTATGGACACACTGAAACGGTGGCCAACCAATCGCAGGGCACAACGACACAAATCATTCATAGCTAGGAACAATTTGTCCTACAATTAGCCTAGCATCCATGTTTTAGGACGTGGGAGTAAACCGGAGTACCCGGAGAAAACCCACAAGAGCCCGGAGGAGAGCACGCAAACTCCACACTACAGTGAGGACCCACGTGGGAATCGAACCCTCGATCCCATAACTGTGAGGCCCACGCGCTAACCACTCCTATCCCATTACTTTTCAGATTTTACCGCCGTTTCGGCACCCCGATTTTTAGCGGTCTCGTTCAGATAAGACACGGCGGCCCGCCGTCTTCCGCCGCCTCCC
Organism: Stigmatopora argus; assembly: GCF_051989625.1. Classification (NCBI taxonomy): domain Eukaryota; kingdom Metazoa; phylum Chordata; class Actinopteri; order Syngnathiformes; family Syngnathidae; genus Stigmatopora; species Stigmatopora argus. The sequence continues at coordinate 22,185,926 of NC_135390.1, forward strand.
GCCGTCTTTTCCGGATGCCGGCGGGGAGGATTTACGCGCCTCCTCGGGGGTCCCGGAGGGTCCTCCTCCATCCGTATTGGCGCCGTGCCTCTGGCCGGCCGTAAAGCGGAGGACTTTTCCGGGAGAGAGAGAGAGCGCGACATACGCGGCGGAGCCCCTCCCACCCGGCGACATATGTTTTAGTGTCCGTCTGAGCGTTGCGCGCGCCGGCCTCCCGCCAACGCCTCCCCGGGTCAAACAAATCCCTTTCAAATCTGGCCTGCAGCCGCCCGGCGGGGGGCAAGCTGGGGTGGCTGGGTGGGTTATCAGCGTGCACGCCACTTGCTGTGTGTTTGCGCGCACGCCGACATTCCTAAATGGTCGTTAACCCTTTGCCAGAGAGACGGCGGCTACTTAAAAGTTAGCGTTAGCTTCGTTCACATGAGAAGAGCCACAAGTGATTTCTATAGCAATGTGAGGTCACTAGACAAAATAAAATAAATTTATATTTTTATATTTATTTTAGAAATAGATTTTTAGTTTGTTATAAAATGTATGATTCGTTTTTTGGACTTTTTGTAATAATTCCTAATTATTTTTATCTTATAACTCGTGGTTTTAAGAGAAATTTGTTCGTTTCTATTATTTTTTATATACATTTTTATTTATTATATTATAAATATTATTTATTAGATAAATAACGGTCAGAGTTGAGAGCTACGTGAGGTCACAAAACAAATTAGATACAAATTCTAGAGTAAAAAAGTACTTATTTTGAAAATAGAATTGTATTTAGTTGTAAAATGTATTATCATTATTCATTAGCTTTTCTGACTTTATTTATTTTTATTTTATTACTCATGGATTAAAAAAAATCCACTTGTTTTTTATTTATTCCAAAATATTTGTATTATTATATTTTTTATATGTTTAATATTTTCTATATTTTCATGTATGTGTAGGAAAAGCTAACCCTACAAAGAGGTGGAATTGGCCCATATCCTGCGTGAATATGATAAGAATATTTCAGAAAAAAATTTAAATACGCCATTTTGTTGAATAAAAACCTTCGTATACGCAATGTACAATTTTTGTTTTCTCATTTATCATTTTGTTTAGCATTTTTGAAGCTGAAAACGAAGCCGGCTCACATACACGCTAGCACCATTAGCCACTTAGTTTAACCAAGTCAATCATTAGCAACGACGGATCAATAGCAAGCAAGTTGGAGCAGATGGAGCTAAAATCGTACATTTGTCTCTTTGAATAATTTATTACCCGTAGCCACAAGCTAATGCTAAGTCGCGGTTGTGAGTGAAGTAGGAGGATGTTTTTTTTGTTTTTTCCCCCCGCAGACGGACGGCCAGTTTTGGGCGGATTAAACGATGGGGGTCTTTTGTTCGGGGACTGACGATCAAGCTAATTAATCCCGTCTGCGGGCAAACGAGATAGCGAGACTAAGATTACAAACGCCAAGAGCAAAACAAGCGCCACGCGCCTTGTTTGAAGAGCGCCAAAGGACAAACGTGGCAGCGGCTCAAAATCCGCGAGCTAATCTTTTTGTAACGACAGGTGACGCTAAGCTAGCTGGGAAGAATCATTGACAAATCATGTCAAAATATCTTACATTGCAAGCAAAACAAAATGGAGCCCAATTTATTTCTCATTGGCTGCCATTGATGTTCAAAATAATCTCAGATCAGAGTAAAATGAAACATTTATCGATATTCGGCGGTGTCCCAATACTTTTGTCGCAGGTAGTAAAGAGAGAGGAAAGGGGGGGAAAGTCGGGTGTTTTTTCCTTCCTCCCAGGTTAGGAATTTATACGGCGGCGTTGTACGTTCTGGCGAATTATCCTGAATTAACAGTTTGTTTATTTTAGCTGCGAGGCTGCCGAGTGAAGCGCCTCGTTTCGTCCCGTCAGGTGACCCGTTTCTTTGTCATGGAAAATGGCGGCGGGGAGGGGGAGGCGGGGCATCACTTGTGGGGGCGGCCCCAAATGACCGGCAGGAATGCCACCTGGAACAATGACGCCATTCTCCGCCACAGCGGCGTCCGTCATCATTAGAGGTGGGCCGACGGCGCTGGCTTGGGGGGGGTGTCTTGGGCGGGGGGGGGCTAGGTTGTTGCCGTCGGTTGACGGTCGGGGGCCGCCGACTTTGACTGGAGGAAGTTTTTGTGTGTTTTACTAGGCTGGCCTGAAATTCACTTGCTTTTTGGCCTGTTTTTGACTCAAGGGGGAAGATAGGACGGATAAGTGTGCGTACGGGTAATCGTACGTGGTGGGGGAAGCCCGGCGTCCAATCTGTTTTGACCGGAAGGGTCTTTCAGATCCAGAGTTTGCAGGTTCTATTGCGTGGGTTTTCTCTGGGTAGTCCACTTTCCTCCCACATTCCAAGAACATGCATGCTAGGCTAATTCTATGCTAAAATGCCCATATAGCGTGAATGGTTGTCCATCTCTTCGTGCTCTGAGATTGGCTGGCCACTGAACTCACTGTATGGAGTTTGCATGTTGTCCCCGGGCTCTCGTGGCTTTTATTCGGGTTGTCCTCCACATATTTCTCTTAAACCCCCCAAAAAATGCATGGCTAGGCTAATTGTCCGCTAAATTCCCCCACGCTATGAGTGCCCTGCGATTGGCTGGCCACCGATTCAGGGTATCCCCCCCCCCCTCCCCACCTGGGACAGGCTCCGGCACCCCCCACGAAAAAGAATGAATATTTGAAGAAGGTGACGACAAAATGTGTCGATAAATCGAAAACTAAAGAGCGGGTTAAGAAACCGCGAGTCCATCAATGGGTTCATTCTTGTCGTTATCAGGTGTGTGTCTTGGCCCCGCCCCCTACTGACCCCCCCAGGTGACTTCTTTACCTTCCCCACTCGCCTCCTGGCCTTTGTCCTCCCAACAATGTGAAAGAAAAGAGATGGAAAAACTCTGCCAATCTCTCGTTCTTTACGGAAAGGCGCTCCAGGTAAATAGGACCCGCCCCCCCTTCCTCGGCGGGAGCTCAAGCGCCCTCCCCCGCCGGAGCGTCCTAAACCGAGAGATGTACGCTTTCTCCGCCAATTGACGGAGAAGGACGTCCACCGCCTTGACATTCCAATTGTTGTCCAATCATTTTGAAGGGGGGAACGGATAGAAAACAGGAAAAAAATGCAAAGAAAAATGCATTTTTAGAAATAAAAGTGAGGAGAAACGTTATAAAGTTGGAGAGGTTTGTCTTGGAATTTGGGCAAAACAAGCGGAACCTCCATTGATGGCGCCTCAGGTTATCTTGGGGGTTACCTGGGGAGGGTCACAGCTGTCGGGGCCCCGGGGAAAAACCGCCTGGGACTCCCCGTGGGTGCACACACAAGGGGGATGAATGGGGGGGGGGACAGTCACCTTTTTAGTGGCTACAATATCTGAGGCAAGATTACTGCCATTTTGTAGCCAAATGGATGCTGGGGGCTTCAAAATAGAATGATATCTCATGAGATTAGATGATTAATAATCTCCTAACATGACGCCAAAAGTACTTTTGTGTGGTTACGTCGCCAAAGTCAAACCAAACAAAAGCAACAAAATGACTATGATGGATTCTAAACCAGCGATATTGCAACGTATGACTTTGTTCTCGTAATATTACGACTTTAATCACTTAATGTGACCACTTTTCTCTCGCGATATTACGATGCATGGCCTTATAATATTGGGAGTTCCAATATTTTCAAATCAGACTGGAGTGGACATCTAAAATACACAGGACTATACTATATATTTACCATATTCACAGTAATGAGACGAATTTGCAGAACAAAGACAAAATATCCAGCAAAAATATTCAAGTCAAGAAAAAACACTATCAAGAGGCTTCCATTCATCATATGGCATTGCTTCTTAGATAAATGAAAATATTCCTGAGGTTTATATTGCAAAAAATATATATATATATATATACACAGTACGTTTGATACTAAGTAATGAGATTGACACGAGTGAAACAAAGAAGCATTATTGGATTTTTTGAGAAGTGCATTTATGAGAAGCACATGTTTAAATTTCTAAAATTTAAAGACTATAAATTTTGATGGTGTCTCCAACGTGGGATTTTTTTGTACTAGTCCTTCTTTTTTTGAGAGGCTGTCTGGAAATCGGGATACTTAATAAGTAGGGATGTCCCCGATCAGAAATCGGATTGGAATTTGTCGGAAATCGGGCCTAATCAGACAAAAAAGGTCGGTTTCTTTAACTGTTTTGCTATGGCAGTTAATCAGTTAATGTAAGAAAATGATCCATAAATATAATTTTAGAAAAAAATTATAGATTTGCTATTTTGACACTATTGAAACAAACCATGAAGTTAAAAAAGTCCCCAAAAATCCTGAATAAAATAGCTCTACAGTAATCCCTCGATTAACGCGAAATCACTACTTTGCGATTTTTTCCCCCGCTATTAATTATTAATTTTTAAAATGTATTATTATTTTTTTAAACGCTCTAACTCGTAAGCGGAAGCCACTTTTGCTACTAGAACTCAGCACTGAAAAACAATACTTAGGAATGACCCTACTTCACGATTTTTCGAATATATCTGGTCTACATTAACCACGATATTTGTGGAATAACTGTATTTATGGCAGTGGATGACCAAGTTTTTTCCACTCTATAGCTTTATTTACCTAAAATACATTTAAATAATGTACGGTCAACTTTCTTTTGGTGCCTAAAAACATTTTAAAAAGCCATTTGTGTTTATATTTTCTTTTTCTGCTTTGAAATCCTCTTTTACAATATTGCAATAACTTTATTGAAACTGGGTGGACGGAGGACATTTGGCTAGAGTACCTTTTCCCCCTAATTAATCCATTTCCTGGGTAATCGGCAGATTATCTTAATAAATACGGTCGCTATCGAACACTACCTGTGTGTGTAATATGTGTGTGTGTAATATGTGTGAAAGGGAAAGCCTCCATTGGAACTCACCTGTACCAAGCCCCAGAGGTACTTTGATTCCTGCGCTCTCTCTTTCTGGTCTTCTGATTGGTCGTCCATCCCGTCCTCCCATCCGTCCGTCCATCCGCCAATCCGTCGGTCCGTCGGCGGCCCGGGGCCACGCTTTGAAGTGCCTCTCTGAAGCTTCCTTTGTGTGGCTGCGAGCGAGAGAGAGTAAAGGTTTGTCATATATTGGGCCTCAGGTGTTGACCCGCCATTGTTCCCGCTTAATTAATCTGCCGGCCCAGTAAAGGCCTTTAGTGTGCGTGTGCATTTGCGTGTGGGCATTTTCAGATCTTATCTAGGGGGCTTTTGTCCCAGCGCTTGCCGGCCTGCCGCTGCAATTAACTCCATTTCCTTCTGTTTTGACAATCGTGGCGGACAGGTGGAACCGCACTTTCATTAGCCGTGATTTAAAGGGGATGTTGAGCGGGCTGGGAAATGGTGTTTAGCTGCGGATGCTTTCTTTCGTGTCAAAAAATGAAGAGAGGCTGATCGCTAAGAGGCAAAAATAGAAGTAGGATGTTAAAAAATCAGAAAAAAGGAAGAGATTTAGGAGGGAAGAGAAGGAAGAAAGGAAAAGAGAAGAGCTAAGAAAAGAAGAGAAGTAAGGAAGCTGTGAAAAATGGAGAAGTACTACTTTAGATCCACGCCACTTGTTTTGAAAGTGACTCAGTGACAGCACAGTGCTCACAAAAAGAGTGGAAGGATTATTTTATATTCCGACCCGCAAAATTTGCCAGGTTTTTTTAATCCTGAATTTGTATTTCGTTCATATAAAATAGGAGGAATTCAATTTATATACCTACACATGTATCTGAGAGAATTAAGTAAAAAAAATGCTGCAAAATTGAAGACGCAAGGCTTTATTGTGTATATTTTTTTCATTTAGAAAATAATATATTTAGAAATGATCCAGTTTGAACTCATTTTCTTCTTTCCAAATATTTTGTGGATTTTATAGTCTATATTTATATATGTATCTCATCTATGTATATCTATATACAATAAAATTGAAGTGAATCTCGTTTCCACGTCCAGTTCCTTTGAACTTGCCGCATTCCAAAACAATTCGACATTCGTGGCTGTCAATAGCGGCCAATGAGTAAAGTAGGGGCAATTGAAATAATGTAAGAAAATATGAAATACACACAAGAATATGTCAAATAAGAGGGTGCCTCCATAGCTTTGAACCCCAAACGTAGCATCATTTAAAGGCCAAATACAAACGTTTGGACTGAGACGGCGAGCGAGAAAGGATGAGAGTCGGTCCTGCTGGGCGGCGTAGACACAACCCCGCTGTGGACCCGCCCCCCCCCGCCAGTTACAATGGCGCGTCAGCAGGGAGGACGGCGCGCTAATCCCCGTTAGCATAACAATGCTAGCGCGGCACACCCCGGCCTTCGGCGCTTTAAAGCTGTAATTGCCCGGCCGAGAAAAAAAACACTGACGCACACTTTCACACAATGACGACAATGTCGAACGTTCGGAAATGATGGCGGCGGTTGCAAAATTCATTTTATTGAATTATGGATTTGTGGGAGTGGTCTTGACATTTGAGGACTCTTTGGAAAAATTCAATAATTTCAATGGCGGGTTAAAATTGTGACCGTGGGATTTTAAAACGGGCGCTCATGTCCTTTCATTCGACTTATCCTTGCTAGGGTCGCGGGGGGTGCTGGAGCCTATACGAATAAGTGGCCAGCCAATCGCAGCGCACGAGGGGACAAACAACCAATCACTAATAGCTATGGGGAATTTAGACTGTTAGCCAGCTAGCCTAACATGGATGTTTTTGGGATGTGGGAGGAAACCGGAGTACCGGGAGAAAACCCACACAACCCCGGGGAGAACATACAACCAATCACTAATAGCTATGGGGAATTTAGACTGTTAGCCACCTAGCCTAGCATGGATGTTTTTGGGATGTGGGAGGAAACCAGAGTACCCGAAGAAAACCCACACAACCCCAGGGAGAACATACAACCCATCACTAATAGATATGTGGAATTTAGACTGTTAGCCAGCTAGCCTAGCATGGATGTTTTTGGGATGTGGGAGGAAACCGGAGTACCCACAGAAAACACACACAACCCCGGGGAGAACATGCAAACTCCACAAAGCCACCGGGAATTGAACCCTCGACCTCAGAACTGTGAGGCGGACCTGCTGACCGCTAAATGCTGACCGGTCCGATTTGGAGTGCTATTTGTTGTAGCATTAGCTTTGGCAGTTTGCAACAGTTTTCATAGGTTGTTAAGTCGGATGCGGACACAGTGTGTTTGTGTGTGTACTGAGGGTGTAATCAGATTACTTTAATCTGATTACAAGTGTAATCAGTCTATGGGTTCCGCCCAAAAGTTGCCAGACGGGCAGGGTGACCTACACACACTGTCGGAGTTCCGTTTTTTTACGTTTTGACGTTTTTTCGTGTCACTTTGTATTACCGGATCGTCTTTGCGTGAGAAGTGAATGTATACGATAAAATAAACCCTACAATCAGTCATGCTAATTGAAATTTGAAGTAGACATAAATCAAATTTGTTCTTTCCTTGTACCCACATTGAAACAAGTGTAAAAAAAGATCTACCGAAACATTTGGCTAACCCGCAATTCAGCGAAGAGACTTTTGAGTTGTATTTTCTCTCCATCGCACTTTCTTGCATGACGATCTAACTTTCCCCCCCGAAGTAAACACCCCATGAACTATTCACCTGGTGTGGGCAAGGGGGCATCTATATACACACACACACACACACACACACACCTGCTCTCATGTGTCAATCTTCTCAAGGCCGAAACATCCCGTAAATCTGAACACCCACACGGTCTTTGACAAGCAATTAAAGCTTCATCTTCATCCGTAATTATACAGTAATCCCTCGAATATGGCGGTTAATGTAGACCAAACATGGCCGCGATAATTGAAAAATCACCAAGTAGTGTCACCCTATTATAAGTACTATAAAAATTAAAACAAATTTAATCGATTAATAGCGGGGGGAAAAGTGAACACACGATAATCGAGGATTACTGTATACAGTATTCATTCATTTACTCAATTTCAACATACATAAGAACTCCAAAAATGTGAATATCATTTTTGGAAAATTATATCAACACCGAAATTCATTCATAGCAATTCTGGGCAAACTTTCAGAATAAGATTAGCTTTGTAAAACCACAACCCTACAAACTCAGAAAACAAAAAATAATATGAAAAACTTCAGTATTTTACCTTGTTGGAAAAAAAAATGTATATTTACCGCATTATCCGGAACATAAATCTCCCTTTTTTTACTACCTAACACTCAAATGCAACTTTTAAACGTCTGTTCATTCGCTGTCAAACCTCCTAATTCAAATGGATTGGACGTCTACCGCCTTGGATGGCAGAAAATGGTTAAAACGAAGAAAATAAAAACGTTTTATATTCTGATACGAACACGTGTTGTTGACTAACAGTAAACGTGACACTAATATTTTATTATCAAATCATCTTTCACTTTCTACTAACCATGTTTTGAAGGCCAGCTCAAGTTTTTGAGAGGCAACTGGCTGGGTGGGTGGGCCGGCGACGGCTTGGATTGACGGCTGGCCACGATGGGTCGCTTCCTCCGCGTTGACGCCTGCGCTTTTATTTCCAACTTGTGAGCCGTCACCATTTTGTTGCCCGTTCGGGACGCAGCGCCTAGAAAAACAACAGTTGCGTTAGGATAAACAAATGCGGTTGGGTGGGCTCGCCGTGGCGCTCCTTTTTCTCACTTTTGTCGCTTTTACGGCCAACAAGAAATGGAAACGGACAAAGCTAATTGAAAAGCCACCGTTTCAGATTCCAATTTGCGGGATCTACTTGCCATTTTTACAGTGACTTTTTCAAACTAGAGTCGTTTTTGAAAATTCTTGAAAGAATGCCCAATTAAAAGGAAATTTTTAGGAGGGGATTTTTTTTTTTAAATTGGTCAGAAACCAAGAACCAGCACAACATATATTAAAATATTTGTAAAATAGGGAATAACAGACAAAATAGGTCACGGTTAATGTAAAATATTAACATTTCTTTGGATAAATATAAAAAAGAAACAACTGGGGTGAAAAAATAAAAGATATATTTCCAAGTAAAAAATACTCTATTTGAAATTTTATTTATCTGAATTTTTTAACCTGAAATTGTGTATTTTCTTATTTAGGAAAAAGAAAACTAAGAGTTTTTGCATTTTTATTTATCTTTAATATAAAGAAAAGGCAGTGAATATTGTTTTTATTGTTGGAATAAAAAATAGACTGTTTTTTAATCAAAAAAAGAAAAAAATGTTTTTTTATTGTTGTTTTAGTCTTAATTTTATTTTGTCATGAATTTATATAAAATGTTCAAAACTATAAATCCTTAATTGAAAACGAGATATTTATTGATGTACCTTTTTTCAATAAGAAAAGCAATAAGGAAGAAAATGTGTTTAAAAAAAAAATGAATAAAAAAGAAAAAAATACTTTTAATTTCCCCCCAATTTTTTTGATTGACGAATTCAAAAGAAATAAAAAAAAAGGAAAAGTATTCTATTTATATATATATATATATATATATATATATATATATATATATATATATATATATATATATATATATATATATATATATATATATATATAAATATATATATATATATATATACGTGAAATTGTCTTAAATTCAATTAGCGCCACAATTCCCTTACACGCTCCACTTTCCCTCAGAGAAACTTAAAAGACCCCCGTTGCCTCCCCGTGACATGGGACGACCGCCAACTGCCGGCGGAGGGTCGGCATTCTCGGCATTGCCTAGATGTTAAAGGTATACGCCGCTGTCCAAACACACGCGACACTCGAGCGTCTTCCCGCTGTTCCACCTGGACTCATCTGCTAGGGGAGCTCAAAACGCACACCCCCGTGTTAAAATAACCACTCTTGTGTTATCCTATGCTTTCTTTTCAGGGGGGCTTTGGGGGGCGTGGTCTGTCTGAGCATCCGACACACACCTTGTAATCCCACACACATACCGAAACTAAAAAAAAGCGACACCATCCCCAATTTGTTTGCCTTGCTTTGTGTCTTCAACTACAATTTGTACATTTTCATCTTTTCTGATATGAAAAATCGTGTCGTACGGACAAGGATTGCGTTCTCGCAGTCCTCATTTTATTTTTAAAACCCTTTCTTTTGCAGATGGGATGTCGGGGAAGCATTTTTGATTGGCCGACCGAACAACAAAATCAAGCAGCAAAACAATGTCATATTACCATTGCAAATCTGTAATATTGTCACGATTGACGTAATTCTCTAAATATTATGAATTTAACGTTGTCAGGTTTTCACTTTGTTCCCATGTTATGACGCTGTGCGACTTCATACTCGTTTTGCGTTGAGACAGACGTTACGTTGCCAAAATCAAAGCAAGCAACTTTCAGTTCCCATAACATGAAATTAAACAACAAAACAACTCGTAAAAACACACATTTAACCCTGTAATATTACAATGACTTCATTCTCCTAATTTTAAAACTTCAATCTCCTAATATCACAACTTTAATCTCTTTCAATGAATACTTTTCTCTCGTGTTCGTAAAAAAAGACTTTATTCTGAAAATACTGCCACTTTAGCATTTTTAACTTGCCCATTCTCTGCAACTATTTTTTTCGTTCATTCTTTGGAATTTTGTTGACTGTAAATTCTGTCAACTTTGATGACGTTAGATCGGTGTGGGAAAAAAAATGAATTTGGAATAATTTGGGTGGGATTATTTAATTCCTGATAATAAAACTTTTAATGAGGATGACTTTATAATGTTAATATAGGTGACATACTTTTAAATTAATTGAATAAATATAAATAATAAATAATAATAAAACATGAAAAAATAATTAAACATTTAAAAATCATTAATATATATATATATATATATATATATATATATATATTTAAATATTAATCAAAAAGAATTAAATAACAGAAATATATAAATAATTAAAAATAATTAAATATATATATATATATATATAAATAATTAATCGAAAATAATTAAATATATATATATATAAATAATTAATAAAAAATAATTAAATAAATAAAAAATAAGATTTTTAGCTAGTGTTGGTGTGCCTTGAGATTTTTTCAATGCAAAAAGCGTGCCGCAGCTCAAAAAATGTTGGGAAAAACTGAGTTAACCCCTAAATCGGTGAGCTGTTGTCATTTTTTTCAGGCCGATGGCGCTGATAGTCAGTCTGTCCCTCTTTGGGTCACAGATAAAAGGCTTCAAGGTAACCCAAGTATCCAAAGAGAAGGAAAGAGAGAGAGAGAGAGAGTATTCAAGGCTATCTTTGTGTCTCCTATCTCATGTGAAATCAACTTTCCACCCAGTCCGGACTTTTCACTTTGAAGTCACCCACAATTTTTTTTCCCGACCAAGAAAATGCAGTGTCGCCAAATACTACCAATCTATAGCGTACTATTTACTACACCCGTTTTGACCAACTAGCGTATTTTCTCGCATATTAGCCGCAGCCTTAAAATTGCCTTGTTGAATTTGACCATTTCTATCGTATAAGATTGATTGACAATGTTCACCTCCATATTCATTGTTTTAATAGGGAGTATTTTAAGTGTTACTTTGAAGGGAAAATCTTAAGAAAAAAAATCTGAGATACATTTTTATAATTTGTTGCTTGCACGTAGACAAATTCAAAAAGGAGGTCATGTGAGCAGTACGGTACACGGTCGATTGGTCGCCGGTCTTTTGGTCGCCCGGAAGGTTATTGATAATTATCATTTAAATGGTTGCTCAAATTCCCTAAATACAAACTGTGAATGACTATTTAGTTATACTTAATGCCCTATTAATTATTAGGCTAAAGAAAAGCTCCAAATTTCCCGGACTTTTATTGTTTTTTGTTGGAGAACTTGTTAAGAGCCTGACTGAACTGACGTCGCTTCTTAAAGGGACAGCGCATGTACATACAAACTCTTCTACACTCACACGTCGGTACAGTGAAACTGCTCATGGCCATTTTTGGCTTTTATTCATGCGTAGACCGTGTTGTTTTACCTTGTTTTGTCGCCGGTCTTTTGCTTTTCGGTCTTTTGGTCGTCGGTCTTTTGGTTGCCGTCTTTTGGTCGCCGTCTTTTGGTCGCCGGTCTTTTGGTCGCCCGGACCGCGACAACGGGCGACCAAAAGACCGGTGACCAAAAGACGGCGACCAAAAGACGGCGACCAAAAGACGGCGACCAAAAGACGGCGACCAAAAGACCGGCGACCAAAAGACCGGCGACCAAAAGACCGGCGACCAATCGACCGCACACGGAGCAGTACAACCAGGAAGTGTGTCCATATCGGTCTAGTTTGTAAGATGATGGCGTCCTGAGCAACCAATGGCAGGCACAAGCGAGTTTTTTCATGTTTTATGCAAGATACAGTTTATCATTTTTGTTGAATGTCATTCATAGACGTCAAAAATAATTTTGTTTAGCATTTTATCTGACTATCTTTTCTCTATTTTGAAAGAAATGACCGCATGGTCTTGCGTTATGGCGTTTCGTGGATGTCCAGACTCATTTGTGCGCATATAAGCCCTCGATTTAGTCATCATTTTTTGGAGTGCCAGATATGGCGTATATGTGAGAAAATATCCATTGCGCATTTGCTATGCAATGTTTTTGTTTTTAGCAAATCACGTCTCCAAGAAGAAAAGACGTCAGTCAAAAGGAGAAGTTTACGCGCAAAAGCGTGTGAAAAATTCCCAGATGTAAAAACGGATGATGCAAACTAAAAAAGAGGAGGAATGCTAAATGTTAAGCCACGACTCATCAAAGGTCGGTTTTGATTGACATAAGGTCAAATTTGATGTCGTGTTGTTGCAATCCTTAACATTTTTCTCATCGGTTTAATTTTTCTGTATTTACATTTTGAAACACTTTTTGGAATTTTATTGTTTCTATTTAATCGATTTCATGGATAACTATTTCATCTTAAAAGTCTTTATTTGCTCATTTGTATTTATTGTTTTTGTTTTTAATAGGAATAAGATTTTCACCATTTGACCTGGATTTTGAATGGAATTTTCTGTGATTTATATAGTTTTATTGACACTATAATATATATTCCTCCACTGCTTTATGTATATTTATTAAAAGACAATTCAGATATGAGAGTGGTATAATTAAACTACTATGTGCTATAATCATTGCAGATTTATGTTAACTTGTAAATACTTGTCTCTATTAGCATATCTTTGATTGAATACATTCCAATAGTGGTAATATATAATATGGATTTCATTTTAGGGGGAATATTTGAATAGACTAAAAAAATAATAATACAGTATGTGCAGTTGTGAGTCATTCAAAAGACATCAAGCAAGTACTTTAATTAACATTGTCGCTCTCTTTGTGTATATTGTGTATTTGCAAGTAGAACCGTGTGTGTGTGTGTGTGTGTTTTGGGGGTCCCGTGTGATGTGGGCAGCGTATCCGGCAATGTGTGTAGGAGGACAAATGAGAGGGGGTGTCGGAAGTGCTTTTCTCTTTCATTTCCGCGCGCCTTTCTTTGACTTGACATGTGTGCGGCGGCGAAAGGAAGTGAAGAACAAAAAGTTTAACTTAGCTTCATTACTAAATACGAGGGGAAAAAAGCCTAATGTTGCTAATTGGCCTTGGCTAACTTGCTAGCATAAACAACAGCCAGTTTGTATTATTTACAGTGGTACCTCGACATACGATCTTAATCCGTTCCGGGACTGAGCTCGTATGACAAGTTTCTCGTAACTCGAGGTAAAGTTTCCCATTGAAATGAATGGGAAACAAATTAATTCGTTCCAACTCTCTGAAAAAAACACCAAAAACAGGATATTGGATTGAAAAAAATGTTTTATTTCTTATAATTCGCCATATATTGACAAAGTAATAAATAACGAGTGGTTTAATAGAAATAAAGTGTTTAATCTAACTAAAATTGGGCGGATTTCGCCGAGGGGAGAGAGAGACGCACAAAAGGGGCGGGGGGCTTCGGTTTGTTTTCAACACGACGCACTCGTAAACAGAACAAACACTCCACCCTCACGTTCGCTATCCATGGGCTGTTTGCTGTCGTACTATTCCCTTCAAAATATTCCGAAAATGATGCACACAAATGTCCTCACAATCGGAGAACGCACGACCACTTGCCAACGAGCAGCAAGCAGTCTTATCAGCGATCGCCCCGCTGCTCATGCGAGCTACAGGGGCGCTGGCTAGCGGCTCCTTTTAGCTTGTAGCATCTGTGTTTGCATCCCCTCGAACGGCGACTATGATAGAGTTTCTACCGGGGATGCTGTTGCGAGCCAGTGCCCCCGATGTTCTTATGAGCAGCCAACGAGCAGAGTCTTTTATCAGCGATCGCCCCGCTGCTCATGCGAGCTACAGGGGCGCTGGCTAGCGGCTCCTTTTAGCTTGTAGCATCTGTGTTCGCATCCCCGGGGATGCTGTTGCGAGCACGAGTATACTTCATTACCCAGAAAGCCCTCTTTTCCCCGCGCATGGGCGTTGTGCGTTTCCTGGTCTGAATAGCTCATCCGGTGCTCGTAAATATTGTTATACGTACACGAAAGATATGCAAAAAAAAATGCCATGGCCACCTGGCTTGGTCGCATAACGAAATTTTGACCGCATCACGGGCGAATTATTCGATCGAAATTTCCCCCGTAAGACGAGCATTCCGTATGACGAACGGTCGTATGACGAGGTACCACTGTATTAGCTTAACTCTTTCAACCGCCGTTGACGGTTACGGACATCAAATCGATTTCAGTTGTAAAATCAGTTGCTGTCTTTGACTGCCATTGACGGCGAGTGACGTCCATTTCTGCCGGCAACGATCGAATGGCTTTATTTGATTGGATCGAATACTTTTGTCATTATGCAAATAAAATGAGATTTAAAGCTTGATCGCAAAGTGCATAAATAACTACAACAAATCAATAAAGAATCAATAATCGATAAATCAGTCAAAAATAATAAATGAATAAGTTCTCAACAACATAAATAATAAGGAAGTCTACAAATAACAACAACGAACAAACAAACATAAATGATCAATATATAGTCATCATAAATAAATAATCAATCGTAGTAATATATAAATAAGTAGTCTAATCTCATCTTTCATCTCATTCTCTGAACCTCTTTATCCTCACTAGGGTCACGGGGGTGCCGGAGCTGACTTTGGGCCCGAGGCGGGGGACACCCTGAATTGGTGGCCAGCCAATGCTAGGGCAAAAGGAGACAAACAACCAATCACTCGTAGCTAGGGACATGTTAGCATGCAATTAGCCTAGCATGGATGTTCTTGGAATGTGGGAGGAAACTGGAGTACCCGGAGAAAAACCCACGCAGGCCCGTGGAGAACATGCAAATTCCACACAGTTGGACCGACCTGGATTCGAACCCAAGTCCCCCACTGTGAGGCCGACACGCTAACCACTCATCCGCTGGCCTGCCCTAAATAAGTAGTCAACATGAATAAGTGGTCACAAGTGTCCAAGCAGCGTAGCATACATGTTTTTAGCCAGTGAAAACCCACCCAAAGTCCACATATGAAAGTCCCAATCCACTGGGGATTGAACCCGTGATCTCGCAATTACGAGGCGCCAGGCTAACCACTTTACCAACCAAATAAATATAGATTATTTTTTGGTCTGAAACCAGTCATTTGGAAAACCAAAAATGTCAAACTCCTCTTTTCCATTGACAGTACCAGATGTCCAATTTATTCAACTTCGTTTAGGGCGATGGAAAAGATGGAATACGTTGAAATTATGAAAAGACAAATGTCCAGCCGGCCTTTTTTTGGTTTTGCAAAGTGGCGAAGCTGAGAAAAAAAAGGTGAAAAGTCGGCAGCCGTGCGTGAGAAAATTCTGAGGAAAGCGCCAAATTACTGAGAAGCTCAGGAGGAAGTGATTGACAAATGCTGAGAAAAGTGAAAAGTGTTGAAAGCGAGTGAAGACGGCCGGCCAGCGTGCTAAATGTCGCAACTCGCCAAAGCACGTGCCCGCAAACAAGTAAATAAACGTTGCAAAACAACACTATATGTTCTTGCTTTCAGGACTCAATTATTACAATTAATATTAGTACACATTGGTTTTATCAGATCAAAATTAAAGGAAAAAATGATCCAAAATGTTGGGTCAGTCATCTTATCTTACACAAAAATGCTTAAAGACATGAATACGTTATAAACATGCAAAAAGAATTATGCAAAAAAAGGAAAAACTGTCGCAATCCAAATATAAACAGAAATATATTATTTAAAAATGTCAATCCTTGACCAAAAATAAAGTTTAACCAAGAATTTTGTCACGTTTTTAGTCTAAAAAATATATTGAATAACACAAAAAAATTAATTTCAATGAGAAATACAATCTTATTTTGAGACAATATTTATGTTTTTGTATGTAATGTAATCAAATGCTAAACAGTCTCCAACTGGTTTGAATCGGGCTCAAATTGCGTCCAATCCGTTTTGAATGAACCTGTTATTTAATAGCTAATAATATTAGCGAAACGCGGGTTGACGTTTAACCCCGAGTTAAGTCAATGACAAAAACAATCCAATTCGATTCGTTAGTCCAAAACAAGTTCCAGTTGTCTGTTTTTGTCTGGCGTTTTGTTACGGCGTGGACGCGAAGCGGCCTTACGAAATCGGCGTGGCCCGCTTGCCGCCTTCGCGTGACAAAAAGGAGGAAGTTCTTTCCGAGGGTGACGTTATTTGTCACACAGACAAACCGAAATAACCTCCACTTTGGATTTGAGACGTTTTCTCTCGCCGCCGAAAAGCAGAAGCGCGGGGCCGAAGCTTTTTCTCCGTCACGCCGCCGCCGACCCGCCGCTTTTTTCCCCACCTCCTTCTTCTTTTTCTCCCACCGGCCTGTGCGAAAGACGCGTTTCTCGGCCGGAGGGACGGGGAAATCCCTCGACCGGTCGCCACTTGATATCAGAGCTAAAGGGTGCATGCGTGCGTGTGAGTCACGGCCGCGGCTCAAGAAACGTTAGCCGCTAATTGAGCCGTACGCTAATGCCGTTAAACCGGCGCGTCGCTAATCTGCGAGAAAAACTGGTTTCTGCAGCTGCCGTACGGGTTTCTCAGGAGCCCATTGGGAAATTATTGGGGTGGATTGGAGTCACCCTGATTGATTGGATGGCCACCAATTCAGCTGGGCTAGGCTCCAGCACCCCACGCCCCCCCTGCGGGGAAAAGCAGTTGGGAAAATGAATGAAATCATACTGCACAGGCCAGACGCAGAAAAAATGGCGGTGTTTCTCGGCCGACGCCACCATTTAGCTTGAGGCGACGGCTCGCTAAGCTAGTTAGCGCATCTTCTGTAAATATGAAACTTTGGTTGAGAATGTCATCGCGCATACCTGCCTCAAACAAAATGGCGCCGTCTCTCGGCGCCGCCGCAATTTGAGTTTGTGTTTCATTTATTTAATTATTTATTAATTTTAATTATTCATGTTAATGAAAATGTGTAAATATGTACGATTGTAGCCATGGGCTAATTTCCATCTTTAGTCCCTTGTCTAGATTGAATGATTTTGAATTTAGCTCAGGTCGACGGCTCGCTAATCGAGTTAGCGCCGCTTTTGTAAATATGACACTTTTGCTAAAAACGCAAAATGGTGTTTCTTTAATCTTTAGTCGATTGATCGCTGAGACACTTGGCATATATTTTGTTCCCAAAAAACGTCACTGTTATCTGCTCAGACGCGTCTGTAAAAACACAAGTTTTAAAAGTCACATGGACAGGAAATAAATCCCCACGCCGGACCCGTCTCCGGCGCCAACGCCCCCTACTACGAGCGCGCCCCAACTTTGGGCCTCCCAGACTATTGCGGTGGGCGCATTTGAGGGTTAGAAGCCCTTTGAAGGACGCCATTGATGTCAAACGGTTGCCAGACGGCGCGAGGAAACTCTTCTCCCGCTTAACTCATTGTCTGCCATTGACGGCGCTCGATGCCCGATTTGTTTTGACCGAGACGGACGTGTTTCGTGCATTATCCCAGCGGGGCTCCCCACTGTTGGTATGTGACGTGTGTGTGTAGTGCGTTCACCGCAGGACCGGAACTATCCGACAGGAAGCGTGACGACTGGCCGACTCTTCGCTACCTTACCCGCCCACAATTCTCTAGATAGCACCCTCACACCACTGGGGGGTATAGAGGGACCACCCAAAGAGACGCCACGGGAAACGGCACCCCAAAATTGCGGGTTTCTAAAGTACGTCAGATCAAAAACTCAGTCGAATTGGACATAAAGTGGATAGAAGGCACGTTGGAGGGTCGGCGTCGCATACGCTTACGATTTACTCGTCAACATTCGAACTGAATCCGTTCGTAAACTGGGAGACGACCCACGACCTTTCCGGTGTCATAGTTAGGCGAGTCAGAAAAGTGAAACACGTTTTGGATGTATAAAACGCTCTTTAAAAAGTTTTAATTTTTCAAGAAAAAATATTCGTAATGAATATATGGGCAGCTCAGTGGTTAAGTGTTTAGCGCATCCGCCTCACGGCTCTGTGGCCGAGGGTTCGCTCGCAGGTGGGTCCTCCTGCGTGGAGTTTGAACGTTCTCCCCGGCTTGCTTGGGTTTTTAGCTGGTAATCCGGTTTCCTCCCACATTCCAAAAACATGCATGCTAGGCTAATTGGATGCTAAATTGTCCCTAGCCATAAGTTATTGGGGTTCATGGTGACTCCCGTCTGGTACCCGAAGTCAGCTGGGATAGGCTCCAGCACCCCCCGCGCCCCAAGTGAGGATAAGTGGTACAGAAAATAAATGAATAAATATATGAATGATCTGAAAAAGCTAATATTAGTATATTTGGATGGGAAATGGTCTCCACAACATCAGAAAATGATACAGAAGGAATATATTATGAGTTTAATGCAATAAATCGGGTAGCCAATGGGTTCATAAATAAAGGTTTTGGGGTTATTTTTCAGTCCCTTCATGAGCTGTTTGTTATTCAACGTTTTAGAGGAGGAACACCTGCCATGTTGAGTGACACTGCATCACGTGAGCCGTTTGCAAAACAACGTTTGGTCTCGTTCGCACTTACTTTTGGAAGGCAGAAGTCGGGGTCTCTCGTCCCGGCGGGGAAATCGGATGGGAGCTGGAAAGAATCAAGAGCGGCCAAATTAGAGAGCAAGAGCGGAACCCGTCGCTTTATTTCATGACAGACAGACGGAGACACGCAGCCACCGCGTTCATGTCGTGTGACCGTCAATCACGTCGCTCCAGAAAACCACACAACACACACACACACATGCTAAAACTCACGTGTCGCCATTTGTTGTTGTTGTGACATCTGCATGTCACATTGAGTAAAAATCGATAAAAGTCAGGGGCAACTTCATCCGAACATGATTACCAATCAGCCGTTGGCACGGCAACACGTGGAGACTTGACATCCATTTGGAAAATATACGTTCAAATTTCATTTTTGGATGCTATTGACTGGTATGAATTCGACCGGGGTTGCCATTGACGGCGGTAAACGTCCAATTCATTTTGACTGACATTAGAATTTCCAGCTTGTCCTTACAGTAAAAAGGAAATTGGACGGCTATTATTGTCATTGGCAGATGGAGAATTAACCCTTTCAGGGACAGCTATTGTAAAGTTGAGCCTTATGACCTTTGACCTTTTATTAAGAAAGTCATTATTTTGGTCAAATTAAAAATATATTATTACGTCAATTATTTTATACAGACGTACATGTATATTTATACTATTATACATATTTGCAATTATTATCGTTAATGTATTATTTACATTTAAAAAAAATACCTCTATAAATTAATGAATAAGAAAATTAATTCAATCAAAAAAGAATTAAAAAAGAAATAAACACTGTTTTCAGTCCCAAGTGGGACTCAAAAGTAGTTTTTTCATAGTCATTTTATCCCACTGATGATAATAAACGTCCAATTAATTTAAACAATGAACACTGCCTGCAAATGCTCATGTTTCCATGCCACTGACGGCGACGGACGTCCAATATATTTAAACTGGACAGTGCATGGAGACTCTATGCGGATTTAAAGGCGGTCAAATGGGCCTCAGGCCAAAGATTCCCAACAATTGAGACATTTTCAGCCATATTTTTCTACCATGTGGCAATTTCGCAAAAGAAGGACAAGGGAACATTACAGGACCCTAGATGGTGTCAATTCTCCTGACTATTTGATGTAGCCGTTGTGTTTTTGGGGCTTTCACGTGTCTCAACAACCGCCAGCCGCTGACTCAGCTGACTGGTGTGCTAATATGGGCAGAGGCGGGAGGGCTGGAAAGTCCCC
Organism: Stigmatopora argus; assembly: GCF_051989625.1. Taxonomy (NCBI): domain Eukaryota; kingdom Metazoa; phylum Chordata; class Actinopteri; order Syngnathiformes; family Syngnathidae; genus Stigmatopora; species Stigmatopora argus. Next base: position 22,206,241 of record NC_135390.1, read on the forward strand.
GGACGTATCCGTACCATTACTTCCGCATGTCCATTTGGCCGTTTGTCTGTGGAGTTGACTCAAAATGGCGCCCATCCTGACCCTGACCTCACCACTACTATCCTGTAGAGTAGACCTTTCCTCAAGCCCGCACTGTTGACCCAAAATGTCCGCTATCTTCTTTACATCTACTTTTTTTAACTTCACTGTTTCCCCTGGAATTTTCTCATTTACACACGCATATTTTATCTTACCCTCGCTCGCCTTACTGCTATTTTCTACAACATACCTCCAGAACGAACAATTAAAGTGGCGACTTAGCAAATAGCCACTCGCGCTAGCCTGGTGCTACAATTGGCATTACACATTACGTATTAATAAATAACGAACAATGTACACTTTCCTACTGCTTTTTAGCCTATTCCAACCGACGCGCATTGTAATCACGAGTAGTTTGTACAACGAAAATAATTACTATACATGTCATTACCTTATTTGGCTGCACATTTAGCATTCACAATGTAACTAATGCAAAAAGTATATGAACTGCGTCACTTACGTAGCGATTAGCCACTCGCGACTAGCGCTAGCATCGTGCTAATCGCAAATGGTCAGGATATTGACACAAAAACAATAATACAGCCCCCACAAAGATAGTAAGCAATTCTATGACTCTGACTGGTTCTTATGACTTCCCCAACCAGACATGGTTTAGTAAAATAACATATTAGAACACAAGTTAGCATTGAGGCTTAATAATAGGCCTTGCTTACCGTAGTCTGACATGAGTTTTCATTCGACGACCACGGTTCTTCACATCCACATAAACGCACACTTGTCGGTTCTGAGAAGAAAGCACTTCGTTAGGAAGACATATATATTAAATAATCCATTTTATATGCTTTATTTGCCTTTTATTTGTTGCCGGAAGCTCGCGCTCCCTATTCATGATGTACACGGCAGGTGTCTCAAATGTGGAAAAGGCCGACGAGAGTTATGTCATATTCACTGTGGCCACCGGAGGGCAGTGTATCCCCCAAAATTAATATTAAAACTGGATACTATCCTTTAAAAACAAACAATTCCAACGCAACTCTCATTAAATCAATAATCAAATTAAATATTATTGAATTTGAATATTTGTCCTTATCAAATGACTTGATGTAATCAATTAATCATTACCCCTCTTAGTCAAAACGGATGGTCTATCGTCGTCATTGGCAACCCCCAAAAAAATTCAGATGTTTTTTTGCATTACAGAATGATCACCAAAGCAAATGTTAGACCGTGAAAAGTGATTTTGATCAAAGAGCAAATAGCGGGACAGAGGCGCATCCGGAAAAAATGAGCCCCAGTGGCGCCCAGCTACGATTTTGGTGTCCCGTGAGGAAACAAAACCTCAGTGATGTCGTCTTTCATTTGGGGAACAATGGCGGTTTGTGCGTCTGTTTTCACTCTCTGACATTTCGTCTCTCGGCGCTCTCGTTCGCGAGCCACTCGCACGAGACAAACATTCTTGCTCATTAGACGTCAAGACTTTTTAATGTCGGCGCGACACGCGCTGCCACTCGTAAATGCCAAATGGCTTTCCGGGATCGGGGTGCGTTACAAAAATATCAATCAATCATCAATCAGTTGTATTAGAAAAAAAATACCGTATTTTCTGGACTATAAGACGCACTTTTATATTATCACAAGGATGGAGTATTGCTAAAAATGCAAACAATTTATAGTACTTAGCAACACAAAGATGTATCTTTTTAACCATTGACATTTATCGCCTTCAATGGCTACTAATGATTTAAATATTACATTTTTTTGTCGCGGTACACGTCATAGTTTCGATTTCATCCAGAGGGCCAAAATTAATTGATTAATTGACAGATCTTCTGATTGTGCTGATCAATAGATAATTTTTGGACATTCAAATTAGTACACATTATCTGCAATTATTGATTTAAAAAGGGGAAACACAAGAAGTATCTAATCTTCATTTGAATTTGATCATGTGAATTTGACGAAAGTCGGCACTCATCATTTACTTTCTTGGGCCGCACAAGATGATGTGGCGGGCCAGACATGGCCCGCGGGCCGCCCCTTTAACACCTGTGATTTAACACTTGAAAATACAAATAAATAGTAGTGCTGCAACAATTACTAATCGAATGAAATTCTCTAATTATAGTTTCAAGTGTAAGCTAGTATTCTAATTCTAGCATGAAAACAGGTATGACGAAATTAAAAAGGCGTTGACAATTCTTTTCAAAAAAATAGGGTGGTATGATAAATAAATAAATAAATAATAAAAGCTATTTTGAAGCTGTCATTCAATCTGAGGGGCGCGGGTGCTTTCGATTGTGTCTACCTGACACCCTCAAAATAATAGAGGCGGAGTCAAGTACGATTCGTAGCGGGTGACGCTAACGTTGGCTAACAGGCGGCGGTGGGCGGGGCTCCGGGCAGCTTTCCATCCTTTTACCAAATTTAGCCTCCACTTTTTTGGGGTCTTATCTGACTTAGTAAACAACAAAAGTAAACAAACTACATTTTACCGACGCCTACTGGCGAAAGTGGGTATTTTCTTCGCATTAGCTAAAAATTGCGCGGTAAGTTTTACTTTTAAAAAGAAAAAAACATTCATCTTTTATACGGTTTGTCCTTCGAGAGAAGGAAATTGGTAACAAAAGAATTGTGTTTGTTTGGGTGTGTTGTTGACCTTTTTTTGGGGTGTGAAGCATGACAGCATAAACACCACAACAACAACAAAAATCCAAACTTTTAAGATTACAGGGCCTGGTTGACAAAAGTAGTTGTTAAGTTATGTAACTTAGTACACAAAGCACGTCACTCATTGGCCGCCGTTGAATAGGCGCTAGATGTCCAATTCCATTTTTTGTTCATTTGCTGCCACCCACCCACTTCAAAGGGCTTGGGCGTCTCTTCATGATAAACTCATTTCAATTCTCAATAGAAGGAGGATTGGACATCAAACGATTGGACGTCAAAAGTGTTGATTTTTTGTCCAATTTGAACAAAGCTATGCAACGTTTAAACCATATAAGAAAGTTATTACCCAAAAAAACAGTTGTGTGGCATAAAATAATAATTATGTACAGCTTTTTGATTTGATTAAATGAATTTATATAAAATATTATCCAATGCTATCAATTGAAATTTGAAAATGATGTCATCGGTCCGGATTTTTTCTGATCTGGATTACTTCTAGTGCAGGGGTGTCAGACTCGGGTTGGTTTGCGGGCCGCTTTAGCGTCAACTTGATTTCATGTGGGCCGGACCATTTTAGATATAATATTTAGATTTTTTTTAATGGATTAAAAGAACTGGATTAAAATCCCTGAATATTCAGTGTTTTTATAGATCTAAAACAATGTTTACTTTAGCTTTTTTTTAAATATATACGTATTTTTAGATTTTACAAAATGATTTTTGAACTAAAAACACAGAAAAAAAATATTCAAAAATTACAATTATTGATTTAAAAGGGGGGAAATCAGGAAATATAATGTACATCTATATCTATCATTTTGATTTGAACCTAAAACAGAAAGTTGGCACTCATGATTGACTTTCCCGGGCCACACAAAATGATGCGGCACGCCAGATTTGGCCCCCGGGCCGCCACTTTGACACGTGATTTAGACTGTTAGCCAGCTAGCCTAGCATACATCTTTTTGGAATGTGGGAGGAAACCGGAGTACCCAGAGAAAACCCACACAGGCCTGTGGAGAACATGCAAACTGGATTTGAACCCAGGACCCCAGAACTGTGAGGCCGACGCGCTAACCACTCATACACCGAGGCGCCATTATATATATCCAATATATGGTTAGCGTGTCGGGCCTCACTGTTGCGGTGTCGAGGGTTCAATCCCCGGTGGGTCCTCATTGCGTGGAGTTTACATGTTCTCCCCGGGATTGCGTGGGTTTTCTCCGGGTACCCCGGTTTCCTCCCACATCCCCAAAAGATACATGCTAGGCTAATTGAAGACTCTAAATCGCCTTGCCCTAGCTGTGATTGGTTGTCCACCCATTCAGGATGTCCCCTCCCTTGTTCCCGTTGTTATCTTGAATTAGGATTAAGCACCCCGCACCACCCTTGTGAGGATAAACAGTTAAGAAAACGAATGAATAAATCGGTTGGATTTTGGGGGCCAAAACTGCCCCACGGGCCTCCACTTTGACACCCGTGATCTATTGTTTTCTTCGCAACCCGCGTGGGGTTACGTCATGGTTTTTGGTCACAGGTGTATCACGCGAGAAAACACAAGCCGTGGCAGGCGGCGTGGAAATGAGGCGACCAATCATTTCCCAACATTGTGCGCGAAGGACTTTCACGTGCAGAGTGTGAGAACGTCGTGACACATGCGAGACGCCACACAACACAATGCGTCCATTCTCTGGCGCGTGAGTGCCACATCCTTCCTCGGTTTTTTTTTTCTTTCCTTTTCTTCCCTTTTCTTTTTTCATCAATGAATGCAGCACCTGTGCCGCCGCCGCACAAATAGACAAACACGCAGGAAATACTCACTGACAAAAAACAACATATTTTGCTATGATATCTGTTTTCTAGTGAAATAACGTTCTATCTTTTTAATGTTGTCACTTTGGTGTCCTCACCAGGTTCGCAGGGGGTGCTGGAGCCTATCCAAGCCAACTATAGGGACGAGGACGGGTGGCCAGCCAATTGCAGATGACAAGGAGACAGACAAACAACCAATCACGAAGAGCTAGCGGACAATTTAGCGTAACAATTAGCCTATTATGCATGTTTTTGGGATGTAGAAGGAAGCCTGAGTACCCGGAGAAAACCCACGCAAGCCCAGAGAGAACACACACAAACTCCAAACTGGAACCTCGATCTCAGAACTGTGAAGCGGACGTGCTAATTCTTTTTAGCATGAATTTTAGCATAGCTAATGGCAACTTTAGAGTGTTTAACCAGCTAGCCTAGCATGCATGTTTTTCGGATATGGAAGGAAACTGGAGTATCCGAAGAAAACCCACACAAGCCCGAGGAGAAGATGCAAACTCCACACAGTGAGGACCCACCTGGGATCTCCTCCAACCACAAGAATGTGTGATATTATTTCTGTTTATCAAATAGCAACAGCACGCCTCAGAGTTGTAAGATGGAGACTGGCTTATGACCTCACGTCTGTCGCCGGACGTTTGATGTTGGCGCCCGTCCCGTCCCGTCCCGTCCCGAAGTCGGCGACACACCTGGCGGGTCAAATGGCCCCCGCCGTCTCCCGACGCAGACGCCCACGCCATCATCAAAGCCCGCCAAGGGGCCGGAGGAGACTTTAAATACAGTTTACGGTCCGAACCAATGACGGACGGGCTTTCTCGGCGCTGGCTTTGCAGGAAAGAAAACAGACCGACGGCGTCGGCGGCGGCGGCGGCAATTAGGTGACGTGCCGCTCAAAGCAGCCCGAGGCCTGAAAACATCAGCTGGCGCCCGATGACGAGATTGACGGCCGGACGGCAGGATCCGTCGGCCTTCTTTGCTACAAGACATTTTCAGACAAGGACGGCCAATCGTAACGTACCATTCAACTAGAACACGTGTTCTATCATTTTGTAAAATCTAAAAATATACAAAAAAAGGTCAAATAAACATTGTTTTAGATATATAATAAACTGAATATTCAGGGCTTTTAATCCAGTTCTTTTAATCCATTCATTAAAATTTTTTAAATATTATATCTAAAATGGTCCGGCCCACGTGATATCAAGTTGACGTTAAAGCGGCCCGCCAACCAACCCGAGTCTGACACCCTTGGTCTAAATGGACCCGAGCTATGAGTGTGAGCGTGGCCAACAATCAGTCAGCTAGGATAGACTCCGTCACCTCTCGCGACCCCAATACGGATATAGCGATTCAGAAAAGGAATGAATGAAAGTATATATAACTAAAAAGTGTAACTATAAGACAAAGTTTCAATGTTGACTGAGTAAAAGTGTGCGGAAATAAGCCGACACCCCCAATCTGCAATTCCGTGTGTGTGTTTGTGTGTGTGTGTGTGTGTGTGGATGCAGGATTTCCTGATTTGTTTGTTCCGCTCACACACTTTTCTTCCTGCGCTGGGCTGAATTTAGACTTCCTGTTGCAGAGTTATTCCGGGCTCGCCGACACACAAACACGGCCACGTTAAAGTCCGTTTTTTTCTGTCCCTCGCCTCGCCGTCCAAGCGGCCACTCCAGTTCATTGTGCGGATTTCCTGTTGACGTCCGCAAACCTGGCTGGCGCTGGCCCCGCCCCTTTGGCATCCAGGTGAATCCTGAATCGGGAAAGTGATTTGTTATAAAAACACAGATTTGGCTTCTCGTAGGCCACAATATTCATATTTTTGCACCACGGAATGAAAATGACCTGCCAAGAAGTCAGATATGGTAATATTCCGAGATTAAAATGAAATATGACAAACTCTAAGTCATAATGTTAGTAGATGAAAGTTGCTTTTTTAAATACACATCATGAACCAGAAGTTTTTTGGGTTGCGTTAACTTTGACCTTTGGCGACGTAAGGTCGGTATGAAAAATAGATATCCAAATAGTCGGTTTGTATTTTTAAAATACCTGTTTAGAACTACTTTTGCACCCGCTTTTTCTATGACTATCAATTTTAAGAATGAAGGTTCATTGGCTCCTCCCAATCAAAATGGATTGGACGGCTATCTTTGCATCCAAAGCGCACGGAAAAGGAAAAATAAACAAATTTAACTTGCGCTTCTTGTGTGTGTGAGCAGGTTTTCAGGACTTCCTCCTCCTTTCTTCTTCTTCTTCATCTTCTTCTTCTTCTGTGTCGTCTTCTTCTTCTTTTGTTGTTTGTTCCATGCGCAGCTGCCAAACAGACGGGAAACAGATGCTCACAGCATCTTTCTTCCATTCCGCTCCTTTTTCATTCTCTCCACTTCCTCCTTTTTTTCTCTTTTTTCCTCTTTCACGCTTTATATATTTTAAAAATATATATTTTGACCTTTGGCTGTTCCTAATCAAGTGCCCAGATTTGACTGGTGTTAAGTTAAGTGACGCTCATGAAACATTGGATTTGCAGAGTATGTCGTCATCTAGTGGTCAGGATTGTTACTGCACTATTTGATTAGTATTTTTTTTTTTTTTTTTTTACAAGCAATTCATTTTGGTTAGAACTCTTTCTAGCGTTGTATCGTGGTATTCATAAAAAAATAACTGTATGGGTATAGATATTTTTATTTCATTTTTTATGATTTATTGTCAAAATAGGGGAAAACCTTTTTAGACAAAATATTAGGGAATTTTTCATTTTCACTCAAATACCATGTTTTGGGAAAATCATCCATTTGGATCATTTTTATTTTCAGATCATAAAAGATAAGACAAAATGTTTTTGATTTTAGATTTGGAATCATCCAAAAGCAATTATAACGTCTCTCATAGTCAAGAAATAAAAAAAATCTATATTTTCAACACAAGAAAATGGCGTTGAAATTCCACATTTTGTCAACCGTGTGCACGGAGGTCACCCGTGATTGGCCAAAGCCGGTGAGAAGCCACGCCCTGTTTATCGCTGACCTGTCAGGGATTTGTCACAACGCCACGGCAGGGTCACGGCAGGGTCACGGCTGGGTCGTCGCCCGGGCCTTAACGACTTCCTCCCGTCCCAATAAATGTGTACGATGACCCGCAGCTAACCCGCACACACAGCATATTTACAAATATTTTGGACTGCTATTGACGTTCGCTAATGTACATTTTTTTCCTTTTCCCCTCCCAGTCAAAATGAATTGGACGTCTGTCGTTGTCAATGGCAACGACAGATTTTAACACCTACTATTATCATGACAAAAAATGCTACCGTATTGGTTAGAGTTCATTTACATTTAAGGTGTTTTTTTTAACATTAATAAATGCTTACTGGTTATTTATTGTGAAATACATTACATATATTATTATTATTTAAGTGATTGTGGATTTTTCAATTTCAAATTCATTTGAATTTTTGGTATATATTTCGATTATTTTTTTTATTTAGAATTTTCTCATTTTTATTGAAGTCTAAAAGGCAATTTTTGGTATATATTTCGATTATTTTTTTAATTTAGAATTTTCTCATTTTTATTGAACGTCTAAAAAGCATTTTTTGGTATATATTTCGATTATTTTTTTAATTTAGAATTTTCTAATTTTTATTGAACGTCTAAAAGGTAGTTGATGATAAATTATGAACCCCACTTTTTTTTTTTTAATCCATAATAGCAAAGAATAATCTGGTGGGCGGGGCTTCCGATGGGGTGCTTTTGAGTGACAAAGGAAGGATTAAAATTAAAATGGGAAGATTTTAGTATTAGATTTCTCCTTTTATCTTATTTATATAAAATTCTATGCATCTTTTTAACATGCTTTTATTTCATTTTTTCATTTTTACTTGTATATTTTCCAATTTATCGGATGTTTAGCACCACCACGGCAGTCAAGAGTTCATTTTTGAATGCTCGCTAGCATTGATGTAGCATATCTGGGTGAGGCGGGTCTTCCGCGGGTGTGACTTTGATTGACAGTCGGCGTAATGTGGCGCCCGTTTAGCCTCCCTCAACTTCCCCTGGCCGGATCCCCTTTCTGGGGGTCAAAGTTCATCCATTAGGATGCCCTTGTTAATGCAACGCCATCAGTCTTTACGCACTTAGCGTAGCCCGAGGGGCTAGCTTGCCCTCGCGCTGGCCCGTCCAACCGGCGGTCGCGCCGATGACAGAAAAGTCAGCCTGCTCCACCTCCATCGAGCACGCCATCCATCATTTCATCTTTCACATCTATTCCACGCAATAATAAATACATGAAAATCCTTTTCTGTATTCAATTAGCGCTGTCATGCTGTTTTTCTCTTTTTTTTCTCATGTTGATCACATTTGGCTGTTCTTAGATTTCAGATTTTGTTGTTGTTTTTGTACAAATAAAGCTTTTTGGGGGGGGGAATATTTTTTTTGTTTTTACGCGCATACTGTTGTCATATTTTAGTTCTCATGCTGTTCTTCTCATTTATTTATCTGAATCAGGGCCGGTTTCGGTATGGGCATTGTATGCGACCGCTCAGGGTGCAATCCATAAGGATGTGAATGTGAATCTTCCTTTAAAAAAACAGTTTTTTAAATGATATTACTAGTTGTCTTGACTATTATCGTTCATATCTACGCAGTGGCGGTCCGTGCATTTCCTAGTGACGCCTTCAGCAAAAACTATTTTAAGGCTATAAAACCTCTACTGCAGCTACAGCTTGTGACACATTAAAAAAAATCATCAATAATAACCGCATACAATTGAAATATTATTTAGGAGTATAGCCATATTATAGTATAGCCCAGGGGTTTGGGAACCTTTATGACAGAGAGAGCCTTAAACAATTCAAATTTTGAAATGTAATTAATTGAGAGAAATACTAAAATTTAAAATTAAAACACACGAAAATTTGTGCATTTTTTAGTCATTTCACCACTTTTAATGTACAAAAAGTCTCTGAATTCTTTTGACAACATTGTTCCACTGTTGCTAATCAATGAGGATCAATGTGAGTATGCATGAAGAAGAGTGTAATGAAAAAAAATAAGAATAAAGTGGAGCTGGAAGTAGTATAAATGCCACAGTGGCAACGTGACGCTCCCTATTGGTGCGTTCGGTACTCCAAAACACTAAAACAGTTAAGCACTGAATTCAGATTATGTTAACAATTTTAACCATTTCATTTCATTTTTTCGTGATTCAGGATTCGTGCATTTTAATTCGGTGTTTATATTTGGAAACATTTACACTCTTCTAAAGTTGGGGTGCAAAATGAGTCATATTTGAATCTTTTTACTCCACTTTTCCGTATCTTCTCGTGTTGTTTTTGTCGTAATCTCACTAAAAATCTTCCATTTGTGTTTCCTCGTAATATTTCATCAAACACGTTTTCGCAGTGCAAAACTCGTCGCGTCCGTTATCGGACGATACGCCGCGTGAAAGCCGTTTACACACTTTTCCGCTGCTCGCGAAAAGTGTAAAAACGCTCGATAGGGTTCGGGTCAATGTTTACCCCCGCGCCTTCCTTATCCGAGGGTCCCGTTTGCTCTCCGCCTCGACGCAAATCCGGCCCAAAAGAAAAAAATCAGTCGACTCCAAACACAGGTGAGGCCGCGTCAAAGTCCGCCGCGTCGGAATGCCGATAGCGAGCGTGGACCATTAACCTTTCTTGGGAGGCGTGAGCGAGCGCTAATCCCAAATAGAAGACAACATTGACTCCTTATCGCCAACTTGGACCACCTTCCTGTTTCCGCAGCCGGCAGCTGGAGCGCGTCACCCTCGAGGAGAACCACGAACGGCCGGAGACCAGTTAGCGGACACAATATAGTCGTGATTAGGGATGTCCGAGTTTACCCAACAATTTGGAGCATAGAATAACGTCAAAATACGCAAAATAAGTAAGAACTACTTTTAAGTTTAAACCCAGAGTAAACCCACCTCAGGGCTAAGCTAACGATGATATTCGTTAGCAGATAGCGACGGGAATCGTTAGCATCTAACGAGGGGATTCGTTATTTTAGCAGCTAACGACGGGAATCGTTAGCATAGCAGCTAACGGCTGGAATCGTTAGCTAAGCAACTAACAACGTCAATCATCATCTTAGCAGCTAATGGCGGTAATCCTTAGCTGCTAGCGACGGGAATCCTTAGCAGCTAACGATGGGAATTGCTAGCGTAGCAGCTAACGGCTGGGCTCGTCAGCTAAGCAACTAACAACGTCAATCATCAGCTTAGCAGCTAATGGCGGTAATCCTTAGCTGCTATCGACGGGAATCCTTAGCAACTAACGGCGGCAATCATTAGCTTAGCAGCTAACGGCGGTAATCGTTAGCTGTTAACTTTTGGACATACAATAGCAGGACAAATTTAAATGTGTAACTTCAAATTCAGGCATTGGAGGCCGCACATCCACTTATAGATAAATAAATAGATAAATAAAATAATAAATAAACTGGTCCGGCCCACATTTGACACAGAACACGAAGAACCAATACACCACAGGTGTCAAAGTGGCGGCCCGGGGGCCAAATCTGGCCCGCCGCATCATTTTGTGCGGCCCAAGAAAGTCAATGATGAGTGCCGACATTCTGTTTTAGGATCAAATTCAAATGAAGAGTATAGATGTATATTATATTTCCTCCTCCTTTTAAATCAATAATTGTAATTTGTAATCCATGTTTTCTGTGTTTTTAGTTCAAAAATCATTTTGTAAAATCTAAAAATATATTAAAAAAGCGAAAATAAACATTGTTTTAGATCTATAAAAAACTGAATATTCAGGGCTTTTGATCCAGTTCTTTTAATCCATTTATAATAAAAAAAATCTAAATATATCTAAAATGGTCCGGCCCACATGAAACCGAGTTGACGTTAATCCGAACCCGCGAACAAACCCGAGTCTGACACCCTTGCAATACAGGTAAGACATCTTTATTAGTATGTGGAAAACACAGAACAAAATCAGATTCCCCATCATTTTTTGAGTTTATTTTTGGCAGGTGCCTTCAAAGAATTCATTACAGGCCACAGTCAGCGCCGCCACCAGAACCACAAACTCCTGAAAGTCCAGCTCCTGGTCTCCGTTCTCGTCCAGGTCCGTCATGATCTTGTCCACGGCCGTGGCGTCGCTGCATCCCTGGAGACGGCACAAGCGCTCAAGCTCCGCCCCTCCCCGACCCGACCCGAGAAGGCGACGGCGGCCACTTACGGCGATGAAGTCGGTGAGCTCTTCCTGCAGGAGCGTCTTGAGCTCGGATTTGCTCAGCTTGTGTTTGTCGCCCTCTTTGGACGAGTACGAGTGGAAGACCGTGATCAGGCCCTCGATGGCTTTTTCTAGCCGACGGTTCATTTTGTCCACGCGCTCGCTACCTGCAAACGTGAAAAACAACAAGACCAGGAATGGAAAAAAACAGACACTGAAATCTTCAAGGATTTTTTTTTCGGTTCTCGCCAGGGGCGGAACAAATGTGGGCGGGGCCCGGGGCGCCGAATATCAACGGGCCCCCGTGAATCATCGCTAGCGGGACCCTTATGACGACCAGCTGAGCGTGGAAAAGAAAAAGATATTTCAACATTTTTATATTAGAGCTCGACATTTTTTAAGCCACGCCCCCTTTTACACATCCAAAGCCCAGGTGTGGCGGCACCCTGGTAAACTCCACCGCCGGTTCTCCGCTTTTGTTCGTTTTTCATCTAGCGGTCATTCATTTTCAGTGTAACGCCACTTCCGACCACTAGATGGCAGCATTTGGGACCTCACAACATTAAATTTTGCTAAAACAAGAATGAAAACCAGAAATATTTCATTTCGCGTCAATAAAATCTTCCTAAATCCTTTTGATGGCAACAGAAAGCAACTTTAATCAACAATTTACATATATTTAGCTTATTTTTAAAACAACCAGACTCAAGTAGGGCAAATTTCCCCTCGACAAGCAGCCGTCGAAACTATAACCGACGGCGAAAAGTCGCCAGGTCGCCATTCACTCCAATTCCGTGTCGGTACCTTTCACACAGAATCCAACGAAGTGGAATATTACCGCTACGGCACGCTTTAGCGCAGCAACACAGCATCCTGCAATCAGACAATGACGGGTCAGGAGCAGTCGCCGATGGCCCGTTGACGTTCCGCTACTCCCTTTCCCGCGAGCCTCGTCCCGCCTTGGAAACGTCCCGGTTAAAAACGCTCATTGCTACGCCGCTAACAGCTACCGGCTCGTTTCCCCACGACACGCTACGTCCGTCCGTTGGCAACGAAGGACACCCGAGAGGTCGCCACGTGGGAGGGCCACGGCGCGGAGTCGTATCGCCTCAGAATAAGAGAACGGAAAAAAAACGGCAAAGGCGACCCCATGCCGAGCGACCTCGGCACCCCCCGAAGATTTGAATCCACTTTCAGTTGAATGTATATTTTATGAAGGTGGACGCTTTCACAATGCCAGTTAAAGCTGAAATTTTCACATCCCTTGTCGACGTCGTCTCTAAATGAGTTCAAGACAATGCTTGTTTTTTTGGACATTTTTGGATGAAAATTATCTTTATCGTGCAGGTTTCTGTTAGCATAAATGTCCAATTTGGATGCGGTGAAGTGCAGAATTTTGGCCAATTTGCAGGTTCACAGAGTGGAATATGCTAATAAGAATTTATGGGTTGAAAATTATTTGCACATAGTTAAATTGTACAAAACCGTAGGTAGGAAAGTCAGACCTATAGACACGTCAATAAAAAAAATTGCAGTACTTCCTCCATCTGTTGGCAAATGCTTGATAAATGTGACCCAAAAAGCATAACAACTCACAACAAGATCAAATATAATAAAAGGCAGAAAATGGGTGTAAATTATTCATTAGCCTAGTAATTGGCAGGTTTTCTGATGAAAATGTGTTCATGAAAAAGGTCAGCTGACTCAAAATAAAATGCTAGAAAAGCTGAACATGTACCTAATTCGTGTTTCTCGGCATATTAACTCATGGACTGCCATTAACGTCGATAGACGTCCAATTAACCAGACGTTTGTTAACGGCAGTGAAACATGATCACTAAAACGCCAGCCCAGTTGAAACGGATTCGACTGCCATTGCTAGTGAATGAGACATAAATTCGTGGTAGATTTACATGTTTTCAGGACAATATGGGCATTGTGTGCCCATAACTTTGTAAACAACTACCTAGAAATACAAATACACTTCATTTAATGGCTTTGAGACAAACTCCCCCAACCCAAAAACGGAAGCACGCTTGTCAAAATGTTTTAAAATATCAGAAATAAGGACGATCCTGAATTAAAAAAGAGTCACAAACTCACCTGATCACCGCACAGAAATCAAGCAAAGACGCGTTCACTTGGCATCTCATCAACTGAGCCCTTTTCACCTGATCCTTTTAAATCACCGAAGTGCCCACAGCGCCTCTTGTGGTCGCCGTGGAAAATTACAGCTCACCAGCACAGCTCAAAGGGAACGTCACCGGCTGCAATGCATCATTTATCGGTACAAATATAGCGATAAAACTGTATAATTGTACCTAGCGTTTCTGTTTTGTGGGTTAGGGTTATTCCAATCAACGAGAGCACAGAATAACGTAAGTACACAAAATAAGTAAGAAATACTTTTAAATTTAAACCCAGAGTAAACCCACCTCGGGGCTAAGCTAGCGATGGTAATCGTTAGCAGCTAGCGACGGGCATCATTAGCAGCTAACGATGGCAATCGTTGTTTTTGCAGCTAGCGGCGGGAATCATTAGTGCAGCAGCTAACGGCGGGAATTGTTAGCTTAGCAACTAACTACGGCAATTATTAGCTTAATAGCTAATGGCGTTAATCGTTAGCTGCTAACTTTTGGACATAAGATAGCGGGACATTAAACGTTTTCAACCCCAAAGTAAACCCATTTGGAGTTTTCACGTCTTGTAAGTTATATAAATTAATTAAACCTTGAATTGCTTGTGTTTCAGACTGTAAGGTGATGTGAAATGGATGTCGGTTTTCAAGCTATACACTAGCTTGAAAATCTGCTTAGTCATTTTGTGACTCCACTTTAGTCTTATAAACATTTTATTAAAAAACAGCAATATAAAAATGACAAAATGTCCAGCATTTGACAAAAAATGACAACAAAACAGACGAGGCACACATTGTGACTAACAATGTAAGAATGTTGATGATTCAGCACACCATACTTAAAAAAATAGCTTTTTGATCAGAATGATTGAGATTTTTTTGCAATAACTACTGCATGTATTGATATGATATTCATTTTAACCATTTCCCTGCTGCCCAAGTTTATGTTCAACACATCAAAAAGCATTGGGGGTGGACACATACATGTTAATTATAACAATTATATTCACGAATTCATTCATTTCCATACCGCAACTTCGTTGAGGATAAAGGTTTCAAAAGATGAATGATTGAATGAATGTATTCCTCCCTTTTTTATGTAAATAGTCCAATGTAAATTCCCATGCACGAATATGCTAAATTCTCACACGTGTGCTTGAACCAGAATTTTGTAGTACTTGCACTAGAGATTATGGTACACGGTCGATTGGTCGCCGGTCTTTTGGGGCGCCCGGAAGGTAAGTGATAATTACCATTTAAATCGTTGCTCAAATTCCCTAAATAAAAACTGTGAATGACTATTTAGTCATACTTAATGCCCTAGTAATTATTAGGCTAAAGAAAAGCTCCAAATTTCCCAGACTTTTATTGTTTTTTGTTGGAGAACTTGTTAAGACCCTGACTGAACTGACGTTGCTTCTTAAAGGGACAACGCATGTACATACAAACTCTTCTACACTCACATGTCGGCTCAGTGAAACTGCTCATGGCCATTGTTGGCTTTTATTCATGCGTAGACCGTGTTGTTTTACCTTGTTTTGTCGCCGGTGTCTTGGTCGCCGGTCTTTTGGTCGCCGGTCTTTTGGTCGCCGGTCTTTTGGTCGCCGGTCTTTTGGTCGTCGGTCTTTTGGTCGCCTGTTGTCGCGGTCGGGGCGACCAAAAGACAGCGACCAAAAGACAGCAACCAAAAGACCGACGACCAATCAACAGCACCCGGCGATTATTATCGGCGCCAAAATTTGAAAATTTGACGTATATCGGTATCAACCTTTTTTTTTTATCTGACCGGCTGATATGAAGAAATCAAAATGCTCCAATTGGCCACCCTTTGTTGGTAATTCTGCCCGTAGTGTCCAACCCGAACGCCAAGATAGAAATCAAAGATAGCGAAAGAATGTTCAAATGGCTCGAATCAAGTTCCTCTCACTTAGCTTTAGCTTAGCCTCACGCCACCAACGGGATTTGCGTTTTGTTGAACACCTCGTCCTTGACGCTCTCCTCCGCCTCCCCCTTAGGAAAGGGCGCTTCCGGGACGCCGTCGTCCGTCAGCGATCGGCCCCCCGTCGACGAGTTCCTGGGTCGGACGCTGGTCCTGGCCGGTTTCCCCAGGACGCTCCTCAACTGGGCCCAGAAGAAGGCTTGCTGGCTGGCCTGCTGGGGCCACTCCAGGTAGGTTTTGGTGCTCAGCATCTTCTTCAGTTTGCAGTACTTGCTGGGCAGGGAGTCCGGGTCGATGGGTTCCTTGACCACCAGGATGACGTCGCCGAACGTCTTGCCCATGGCTCGCTGCTGAGCAAAGTACAACTCGTAGTTGCACCAATCGCTGTTGACGAAATTGCGCGATAGCACAAATATCACCTAAAATGGGAGACAAGCAAAAAAAAGTAATTGAACAAAAAAATTTTTTTGTAGATCCGCCAATACCAATTCGCCATCTATCGGTTAATGTCAAAAATACCAAATCCAAAAGTCTTTTTTTTCCTCGATTTTGAACAAAACTATCCAACAGCGAAGCCATACAAAATGTTTATTATCGATTTTTTTTTTTTTGCCAATCTGCAGTACAAAATGAAGTCGCAAGCAAATTACGTTTTAAAAATTTGGGTTCTCATCAATAAATTCATATAAAAATGTGATAAATTGAGCTCTATTGGTTGGATAATTTTGATTCTTGATTGTTTGCTTCACTAGTGTAATTATAAATATATATAAAATGTACTGTATAGGTATTTTTGCAATATGCTTCAGGATTATTTTTATTTTTTATGAGAAATGATGCGACGGGATGAACTGAGCTTTCTTGACTATGATTTTCTTGACTTTTATGCTGTTACTGTTCTACAAAGCTTATTTCCCAGTTGTAAATATGAACATCTGTGTATTTTTTGCATTATACCTCAAGATTATTTTGTTCACGCATCCATGCCATACTATCTGTGAGCTCATTTTATTAAAAGAATACGGCAAAATCAATTGGAAGTCTGCGGCAGCCAATGAGTTAAATGTATTCCCTATAGGCGTTAATGTTTATTCCATTTTTTAAAATAAGCAAAATTGCAATTAGTGCCTGAAAGGGCACGCAGTAAAGAGAGGGGAAGTAACAAGACTGTCCACCAGAGGGCAATCATGTTGCCCTTTACGTAGATGGCCACTATTGGTACATGGCACGACAATAACATACATGTTGATAGTGTAATCTTATGTATATCAACATAAATAATTTCTGAGCTTTGTCAGCGAAATTTAAAAAAAAAAGATGGTGGAAAGTAGATTTTGGAGCAAATAAAGTGTGAGCGCCCCTTTGCCCTATTCAATCTCAACACAGAAAATAAATCTCAAGGCCTTATTGTACTATATTTTTACCTAGTCATGCTCATTGAAAACATGCCAAATTACAGTTAATTTGATCCACATTTTTTAAGGCCTTTGTTAAACTCTCCATTGTAGAAGAACCTAATTCACCCCCTGAGCTAAGTGGATTACGAAATATTTCCAAGCACATTTGTATTTTTAGTGCAGCATGTCTTTCAACATCTCAAAACATCCAGCCAAAACTGCTTTGACGGCATAAAATGGTCACCCTGTCTCAATATAACAAAAACTTCTTTCATTCTTGGCTCTTGCCTCACACCACAAGAAGTGAAATTTAAGGCGTATTCAAACCAGCAACGGCCATAATAAAATGGACCTTTTCACCTTTCAATTATCTCAAGACTTGACAACAAAACTGGAACTCCTGCATTTTACACCTTATGTGTTTATCCCAGTGCCCAGACCAAATTCGTCATCTATTAAGTAACTCAAACCTTGCTTTTTTATGCTTATCCGAGACCTGGCTTAATAAATGTAAATTCACCGATGCCTGGATTGTAGATAGGGGTGTTTTATGTTAGGGAACACTTTAAATGTAAACAGATAGAATGTCTTTATGTACACAACCTTGAATGCATCAGTCTTAAAATCTAATCTAAAACTGTGATACTTGTGTGTGTGTGTTAATGTGTTGTTGTTTACCTTCAATCAGCACAAAGTACTAAAGATGGAAATTAGCCTTGAGCTACAATCTTAACATATTTGAGTTATATTTATCTAATCAGGGACAGCACATATTAATGAACATATTTATATTCATGTTAATGAACATATATATGTAAATATGCAAGATTGTAGCCGAGGGCTAATTTCCATCTTTAGTCCCTTTTTGTAGTTTGAGGATAAATGATGACTCATACTATACACACATGCACGCGCACACACACACACAAACACAAAGCATAGTTTTAGACAGCGTTGTGATCGGAATTTTGTTGGTTTAACAGCCAGGCTTTAAATGATTGGCCAAGAGGTTCAGAGACGGGAGTTCATGTACAGTAATCCCTCGATTATCGCGGCGAATGAAGACCAGACATGGGCGTGATAAACAAAAAAACCCGAAGTAGGGTCACCCCTATTTAAAAAATAAATAAAAATAAAAATATGTTTTTAAATAAATCAAATAATATTTTTTAAATAAATAAAATAAAGTAATCATTATTATTTTTAATAAATAAAATAATAATAATAATAATTATTTTTTATAAATATAATAATAATTATTATTATTTCTAATAAATGAAATAATAATATACATTTTTTTAAAGAAATAAAATAAATAAAATAATAATTATTATTTTATTTTACTTCAGTCCTAGTGGAGGACAGGGAAGTTGCTTCCGCTTGCAAATTTCAGTGTGGATTTTCACATTTTTAAAAACGTACAAAAAAACAAATGCAATCAACGAAAAAAAAATCCCCCAGAAAAAAACCCACGATATTCGAGGGATTACTGTATGATACTTGGTATCGAGTTCCAGGTATGAAGAGAGCTTTGGCTAATTGAGCACTTTTTTAATTTTAAGGGAACTACACAGTCACCTCTAGAGCCAGCCCTTGTTGTTGCGTAGGATTTTTTTTGTATAAAATCTTGCAGTGTGGGAGGAGTTTTATGTTGGAAGATTTTGTAACCTATCTGCATATTTAACAGTATTGTTCCAGTTCAGGTGTTTGTGTTTTTTTTTAATATTTGACAGTGGTGATGCGTTTTTGCTTTTCTGTCCAATACTTTTAAAGCTTGCTTATAAATGGTTTCAATTGGTTTTAGTGTTGTTTATGTGTGATATGATCATTGTGGCAAAATATAATTTTGCCGTCTCAGGTGTTAGATGGTACCTTGCGACTGTTCTCGATGTTCTCGATGATGTTGTCGATGATCCAGCGGCCCGGCATGAAATCCCTCTCGTGTATGCACAGTCGGTAAGGGTTCCGGTTGTTCTCCAGACACGGCAGCAGCTGATCCCTCACCCAGTCGGCGTCCCAGTGACTATAGGAAATGAAGGCGTGATAGGCGAAGGTCTCCGCCTCCCCGGCGGCCCGTTCCTTGTGCGCTCTGTATTTGGCCCTGATGATCTGATAGGTGGCCTTGGTGTACCACGGGAGGTCGAAAATGTAGCAGATGAACATCAGGATGAGGAGGACCACCGTGGTGGTGGCCACGCTGATCAGGATCACCAGTCTGACGTCGCAGGCCACCTTGCTGGGGAAGTACTTGGAGATGACGGTGTTGAGGAAGGCTTGCGGGTGGTAGCACTTGTAGTTCTCGGGCCAATCCGTCAGGTTCAGCCACTTTTTGGTCTTGGTGTCCTCGATGAAGGCGTGCAGTTCGCAGGTACAGTGGTAGGGGTTGTTTCCGGCTCTCAGGTGAGACAGTTTTGGCATGAGCTGGAAGGACTCTTTACTGATCAGACCGAAGGAATTGCCGTCCAAAGAGAGCCTGACCAGGGACGAGCTTTCCCACTTGGGCGGGATGAACTTGATCTTGTTGTCGCTCAGCAGAAGCTCCCTCAGGTCGACGGCCGCCTCAAAGTATTCCAGTCTGAGCTGGTCCAGGTTGCACGAGGACAGGTCCAGGAATTGCACGCTGGTGGGCAGGCAGGCCAGGGATTCGGCGCTGAACTGATTGTGGTGAGCGACCACCCTGGTGATGTTTCGGCTCCAGACGCAGCCTCGGCTAGTTTCGGCGGATCCCAGGTTGTTGTGGCTGATGTCCAGCACCTCCAACCGGAGGAACTGCCTGGTCAGCGCCGATACGTCTCGCAAGCTCTCCAGCTCGTTGACGCTCAAGTTAAAGGTCCGAAGGCTGGGCATGGAGCTCCGGTAGTCGCAGACCCGGTTGAAGACGAACTCGTCCTGGAGGCGGTTGTTGGCCACGTCCAGGGTCTCCACGCCGGCCATCTCCACCCAGGCGTCGCAGGGGACCGCGTTGAAGTAGACGTAACGGATAGACAGCTGATTGATCTTGTTCAACCAGGTGAAGCGCCAGTCGAAACGGAGTATGTCGGGATTGCTGATGTACCTGAAAGGCATTTTTAGGTCAGGTTAGAACTTTATTTTGTCCCATATTCGGGAAATTTCTTGGTTTTGGATCCACACGTTGTTAGCGTTAAGCGTTGGCACGTTTGTACGTGTAGCAGTTTTTTGCAACCGTTGCCGTGTCCGGGGTTTTGTTGTCTTTGTTTTCACGTGTTCAGCATTATTGCCGGACACGGAGATTGTGCGTTTATGTTAATGTAAAGAAACTGTGGTTTGCGATGCTACATATTTTGCTAAAATTCATTTAAAAAGAAACCAATTGGAGTTCTAAAGTATTGAATATTGTAGGAGTTATTCTATTGTCCTTGTGTAAATATCATGCTAATTAGCGATTAGCACCAGACTAGCGCTCGTCGCGAGTGGCTAATTGCTATGCTAGCAGATACAATTCATGTATTACTTACCTTAGGTATATTGTGAATGCTAAATGTGCGGTTAATTTATAATAGTTATAATAGTAGTAAATAAAAAAGATAAAAAATATATAATACATAATAATATTATAAATACATAAATATTTATATTTTTTGGGGGGGAAGTACATTTAATTTATTACTTTTTAAAATTTATTATTTATAATATTATTTAAATGTATAAATAATATTATAAATAATACATTTTTAAAAAGTAATACATTAATATTAAAGTATTAATATTATAAATAATACATTTTAAAAAGTAATAAATTAATATTAAAATATTAATATTATAAATAATAATTTTAAAAAAAAGTAAACATTATATATACTTTCCAAAAATTCGTACCAGTGTCGTGACCACACTTGGACTTACCAGAGATCCAGGTTTTCCAGTTTGAGGTTTGTGATGCTAGACTCGGCACCCTTGTCGGTGAAGGTCGGAGAGCGCGCAAAGTCGATATACTGGAATCGGACCTTCTTGATGGGGGCCACCTGCAGGTTGGTCAGGGCCATCCTCAGCAGGTTCTCGTTGAACTTGCCTCTGTGGAAGACTAGTTGGTTGGCCTTGATAGCTTCTAAGCCCTGGAAAATGTCTCTATCCCCCATGTAGTACGTGAACTCAAAGAGGTTGCGAAACTGGATGGCGCCGAAGGTCTTGTTGGCCAGATCTCGCAGCATGGAAAGGAGAGCCTCGGGCCGCTGGTCCACGGCCATGTCGAAGCCCATCTGGTACGTCTGGACGACCCGTAGACTTCCGGGTTCGTAGAAACTTAAATTGGAGGAGCACTTGATAGCGAAAGCCTGTAACTTGATGTCCTTGAGGGCATGAAAGTCGCCCACCTTTAGACCTTCCACCAGTGGGCTTCCCATGGACAGTACCTGGAGCTTGGAGAGCTTGGAGAACCCTGGGCTTAGCCTAGCGCTTTTGTAAAGGTTGTTAGACATAGACAGGTACTTCAGGTTCAGCAGAGAGGTTAGTACCGAGGCGGGGATCTCCTCCAGGGAGTTGTTGAAGATGTTCAGATGCTCCAGCACCACGTTGTTCCTGAAGGCGTCGGCGTGGATGTGCGAGATGTTGTTATACGAAAGCTTGAGCTCGCGCAGGCGGGGGAGTCGCGCAAAGTCTTGAGCGCCGATCTCTCGGAGTTTGTTGTACGACAGGTCGATGGACTCCAGCGTGGACGGAAAAAAGCTCCACGGGATTCTTTCCAACTGCCCGCCCAAGCAGTTCGCCACCCGTTCGCCGTCGGAGAAGACACACGGGACCCCCGAGGTGGGCCGAGGCGAGGCCGGAAGCGGAGGCGGAGTCTGGGTTGGCGAAGACTGCCCTCCGTGGAAGACCACGACGAAGATAAGGACGGTCCACAGCATTGCGAGTTACCTGTCGAGACAAAATGGAGGAAGCCTTAGAGACGGGTTATTTTCCTTTCGTCACGCGAAGGGTTCCAAAAACTAAATCGATGTAACGGCGCCCCCGGAAAGCGGCGTGAACGCAAAGCTAAAGGAAAAATGCTGCTTTTCGTCTGTGTTCGGTCGATTGGTCGCCGGTCTTTTGGTCGCTCGGACCGCGACCAAAAGAGCGGCGACATAACAATGTAAAACAACACGGTCTACACATGAATAAAAGCCAACAATGGCCATGAGCAGTTTCACTGAGCCGACATGTGAGTGTAGAAGAAGAGTTTGTATGTACATGCGTTGTCCCTTTAAGAAGCGACGTCAGTTCAGTCAGGGTCTTAACAAGTTTTCCAACAAAAAACAATAAAAGTCCGGGAAATTTGGAGCTTTTCTTTAGTCTAATAATTACTAGGGCATTAGTATGACTAAATAGTCATTTGCAGTTTGTATTAAAGGAATTTGAGCAACCATTTCAATGGTAATTATCAATATCCTTCCGGGCGACCAAAAGACCGGCGACCAATCGACCGTGTACCCTTTTCGTCACGTGACGCCAAGCCAAAAATGCAACATACTTTCTTAGTTTTAGGGTTTTCTTGGTCTTCTTTCATCTCATTTTTTTGTCTCATTATCTCCCTACAGGGTCCCAATTAGAACATTCATTAATCAGAAGAAGAAGAATAAACACCGATTCCAAGAAGAAGAAAAAGACTCGACATAAAACCCTGAAACAAAAGACCTTGGTGAGTACGATTTAAAAAATAATTGTGTTGACAACCCGCTGTTCTAATTTTGCATATTCTTAAGAGAGAAATCAATTGAACTCGTTAGAATTTAAAAAAAATAGTTTGAGAAATTCCACCATTTAGAATTTAAAAAAAATTGAAAAATTCCAATAAATCATTAGTAGTGCTAATAGCTAAAATCATACATATTATTATCCTATCCTCTAATAGATCTGATCCTCAAGTTTTACTGCCTTTTAGTGACATTTCTACAATACACATATTGCTATAAACTAAAAAGCTACAAACCTAATTTCATATTAGTCTAATAATTTAACAAAAAACAACCAATGGGACGAAGACATTCCGTTGAACGATGTGTGCGCTTACCTTCCCGCAGTGGTTTGCTGCTCCAGACTGTAAAAGAGGCTCAATCAAAACATTTCCTCATACCCGATTGTTTCCGGAACTCACGTGCTCGGAGCTTTTACCGCTTTCCGCGACGTGGGTGCGTTTGTGTTTAGATGCGTATCGTGTTCCAAGTCCAATAAAAATGGGGGTGTTTTTGGCGTGATGCCGACAGGAAATGTTTGACAGCAAAATTGCTTATTTGCACATTTCCGATACCAATAAACACAGATGTCGCGCTCTATAAATCCCATAACGGACCATTTTGATTTCTGAGCCCAAATTTTTAGAGCGGTAAGAATATTCCCAAAAATAATAAAACCAGTGAATGAGAAATATTTATAAATAAAGTGAGCTTTTAAGAAATACAGTTGTAATAATTATGATTTTTTTTGGTCATATCGGCTTGAAAATGTCTTAAAAATACATGTAGAAAGGGATTTAAAAAAACAAAATCGTAAGAATATGCATGATGATATGAATCTTTTCGATTAAGAGGCTAAAAATAATAAAATCAGTAAAAGAGAAATATTTATAATTGAAGTGAGCTTTCAAGAAATACAGTTGTCATAATTATTATTTTTTGGTCATATAGGGTTGAAAATGTCTTAAAAATGCATGTAGAAAGTGATTTTAAAGAAAAAAAATCCTAATAAAATACATAATAATATGAATCTTTTTGATTAAGAGGCTAAAAATAATAAAATCAGTAAAGGAGAAATATTTATAATTAAAGTGAGCTTTCAAGAAATACAGTTTAATAATTACGATATTTTTTGGTCATATAGGGTTGAAAATGTCTTAAAAATACATCTGGAAAGGGATTAAAAAAAAACAAAATCGTAATAATATGCATGATAATATGAATCTTTTTATATTAAGAGGCTAAAAAAAGAGAATTTTAAGTCCAAAATGTCTCTAAATCAACAATTGACAATCTAATCAATGCGTTAAATCATACGATTTATCCTATTTTTTTGTAGCCAAATGCTTGTCAGTATTAAACACTACTTTGCGTCTTTAAAAAATATCTTTTAAAAAACATAATGTTCACTAAAAAGACTAATAGTCGCTTTAGGACCAGATTTTTTTCCCCTTTTTAATTTTGAACCACCGTGAGTTGCCATGGTAACGTCCCTCGTGTGTTCACAGCTTGTTGGCGCCCACGTAGACTGTTTATTAACATTTTTTATGTTTTACTCCTAACGGCTTTTCATTCATTTTGCTAGTTTGGACACATTTAATGGCTTGTTGCATAAATCTTTTTGATATAATCTGCGGTGGGGTATTTGCAAAGGAAAAGGTGGTATTTTGTGGCGGGCAGGAATGCGTAGCGCTGTGAATTTGCGTCCTTGGACTCGTTTGGAATGAACTGGCAAGAGAAGTAGCGGGAATTCTGAGTCACTTGGAGGAAGTTTGGATAGGTCTCGCAATGGAGCTTATCGGTGGGAGGAACGGTCACGCTTTATCGGAGTGACGCATTCACGTCAATCTTTAGAGTCACGGCTGAGTCAAATGCCGGGCATTGGGGTTATTGTTGTTGTTGTTGTTGTTGTTTTCATGCCCACCAGTTCATGTGCAAACTCGAACTGGTGACTCATTGGCCGACATTGACGGAGATAGGGAGAAGATCCATTTGAACTTGGACAGAAAAACAGAATTAGATGGACAAAATTGCGATCACAATGCTGACTAAAACTGTATGTGGGTGTGTGTGTGTCATCGTTTACCTTTTAACCTGCACGAGGGACTCAATTTGGCTATAATCTTATGTTCATTAACATGAATATGTATATGTACAGTCCTTTTATTATTTAATAGATGAAAATCAAGCGCGTATTTGAGTTGACAGAAGGCAAAATATATTTCACAGTACATTTTTAACTCTAACATTTAAAATCATCATTTTAGTATAGTATTTATTTAGGATCCAAATATCATAGATATAAATTCAAATGTTTAGTCAGATTTAAGAAAAAAAGGATTGACGTGTTCATTTTAAACGCAGAATATTATAAACTCAGTATATTTTTCCTATCAACAAGCGTTTGTGTGAGTTAGCTTAGATGCTACATTGACAATCAAGTTTAAAAGGCTTTAAATAACACGCAATGTTTATTCAGATAAAAAAAAAATCTGTTTATTTAAAATACCGTATTTGATAAAATAAGTATATTTTTCCTATCAACAAAAGTTGAACAAACTTTTGCGCCAGTTAGCATTGATGCTACATTAACAATCAACTTTAAAAGGCTCTAAATAACACACGCAATGTTTATTCAGATAAAAGAATAATTCAGTTGTCTATTTAAAATACCGTAATTGATAAAATCTGTATATTTTTCCTATCAACAAAAGTTGAACAAACTTTTGCGCCAGTTAGCATTGATGCTACATTGACAATCAACTTTAAAAGGCTCTAAATAACACACACCATGTTTATTCCGATAAAAAAAAAAATAGTTTTTTATTTAAAATACCGTAATTGATCAAATCTGTATATTTTTCCTATCAACAAAAGTTGAACAAACTTTTGCGCCAGTTAGCATTGATGCTACATTAACAATCAACTTTAAAAGGCTCTAAATAACACACGCAATGTTTATTCAGATACAAAAAATAATTCCATTGTTTATTTAAAATACTGTAATTGATAAAATCAGTTTATTTTTCCTATCAACAAAAGTTGAACAAACGTTTTCATGAATTAGCATTGAAAGGCTCTCAATAACACACAATGTTTAGTCGGATAAAAAAAATAATTCCGGCTTTTATGTAAAATACCGTATTTGATAAAATCAGTATATTTTCTGTTTAACAAAAGTTGAGCAAACATTTGTGTGAGTTAGCATTGATGCTACATTGACAATCAACTTTAAAAGGCTTTAAACCACACACAGGCTTACTTTTCCCCTCTTCTGCGTCGAAAGATAATCCCGCGAACGTAGCAAGACACCGAAAATGCTCTTCAGACCTGACCGCCTGCTATAAAAACCCATAAAAAAATAAATAAACAATGCCATAAAACCACGGGTGTTCAGGGGAAAATTGTCAGCCCCTTCTTGCGCAAGACGTCAGCCACAAGATAACCCGATATCGATTGCGTTTTGGTATCTTAACTTATCTTTCACGCTATATGTTAGAATCTTAAAATCTTTCACGCTATCTGTTAGCAGATACGCGCACTTGCGACACCGCCTCCTTATTTCTTTTTTTAGGAAGCCAAAAATGACGGAACGACTGCCGCCATCAGCACTTTTCTCGCTTATCTCTGTTTTTATTGGCCGTGATGTCGACTAGCGGTTTGACAATATAGGATGAACATTGGGAGCGTGATGTTTTTGTCTTCCAAAAGATTAGCAAAAACCTCCGGTGTCACTGTTTAAAAAAAGTAACCAACGGGTGACTAGTTAAATACCGTATTTTCACGCCTATAAGGCGCGCATAAAAGTCAAAATTTTTCTCCAAAATAGACAGGGCGCCGTATAATCCAGTGCGCTTTATATATGGACCAATACTAAAATTGTTATCACGATAAAATCAAATAAATCAGTCAATAGGACAACTACGGAAACCAGCCCCCGACTCTACTATTTTCCCGTAGATAAAGTACTGCGCAGTGACTGCTGGGATACAGAGTTCTTGCGCGCAACACCCACACGCTAAAAACACGCTTTAAAAAGGCAACGGGAGCAAAAGTGAGTTCGGTTGTACTTTATTTAGACATTTTACAACTTACTCACGTCATCATCACCCACAAATCCATCAAAGTCCTCATTTTCTGTGTCCGAATCAAACAATTGCCCAAATGAGTCTTCCAAAACGTTGTGTCCTGCGGTTGTAGTTCTTAAGCCTCCGGGAATGACGGCAAGCTCCGAGTTATTATATATATTATATATAATAACCAGCGTTTTGGAAGACTCATTGGGGCAATTGTTTGATTCGGTCCATTTTGTGTCCAAAAAGGATTTCAAAATCATTTTTCAATTTTTTTTTAAGAATAGCCTACTCAGAATAAGCATATTAAAATATTTTTTAAAAATCCAGTCTTCCACAACAAGCAAGCATGAAAATGAAAGTCACAGTTAAGAGGAATTGGAAGCGCTCCAAGTTAGCATCATTTCTGCTTAGCATGCATATTTAGCATTTTTTTTAAATGCGCATTTAATAGATCCAAAAAATGCTTCTTTTAAATCTTCCTAATTGGCAACACAGAAAAAGCCTGCATTATTTTCTTCAAATAGTTTTCCAAGTAATGCAAAAAAAACACGGTTAAATAAACGCTAACTGTAAAAAAAAAACACACGGTTAAATAAACGCTAACTGTAAAAATTCCTTCAATCATTTGCGGCTTAACCAAAACACTTATTTACTTTCCCACTTTAGTTTGGCCCGCCGCCAGCAAATTGCGCAACCCGACTTTAAAGCCCACGAGCATCAATTTAAAAATGCACGCCAAGTTGCATTAACGGCGTCGGAGTGTTTATTTTTAAACTCACCTTCTCGGTGGTTTGGCTGCTCGGGCTCGGGCTCGTACTGGTTTTTAGTCGTCTGTACTGGGCCAGTGTGTCGGACCAGTTTGCGTCTCCTTCTTCTGTGTGTGAGGATTTATTGTGTGTGATGTTCAGGAATGTGGAAATACTTCCAAAACTTGACTTCCCTTTTTTTCCTCTGCTCACTCTTTTAAAGCCAAAAAAATCTTCTTGTAGCAACAAAAATACTTTGTAATTTATTTTTGTGGGTCCTATCACACTACAAAGGAAAAGTTTTTCTTAAAAAAAAAAGGATTTGATCACTGGACAAGATAGAAAAGCTTGATCGAGATCTTACCAGTCCTCCTACAATGGGATCCAATCCAGTTTTTACAGGCACAATAGCGCAACTAACTTCAGGATGTTACATTAATATATTAATATTAATCATCTGTGAACTCACGCTTGAGTGCACTATATATACACACACACACACACACATACATACACACACATACATACACACACATACACACACACACATTCACACATACACACACGTACATACATACACACACGTACATACATACACACACATACATACATACACACATACATACATACACACATACACACATACACACATACACACACATACACACATGCACACAAACACACACACACATGCACACAAACACACACATACACACACAAACACACACATACACACACATACACACACATACACACACATACACATACACACACATACATACACACACATACATACACACACATACATACACACACATACATACACACACATACATACACACACATACATACATACATACACACACATACATACACACACATACATACACACACATACATACACACACATACATACACACACATACATACACACACATACATACACACACATACATACATACACACACATACACACATACACACATACACACACATACACACATACACACATACACACACATACACACATACACAAATACACACATACACAAATACACACATACATACACACACATAACAAGGTAATTACTAGTACATAATTGATAAATAGCATTCATAATTAAATGTCCGTTTAGTTCTTAATATGAAAAAAAGGTAATGCGTAAATACAGATAATAATCAATTATTATTTATATTAGGGTTAAGCATAAAAAAAAATCAAAGAATAATTTAAAAATATATATATATATATTTTAAAAAAACTTAAAATGCCTCCCAAACCACATTAAGTTAAAACCTAATCCAATACTTTAAATTTATATAAAAAGATCTCTTTTAGCCTATATCGAATCTCTGTAATTAGCCGCAATTTCCGATCTATTCTGATCCGATTTCTGATCTACTCATCTTGCTAGGAAATGTTGACTTTTAAAGACAAACTCGCTCTTATTTTAATGAGCTGGCGAGTTGATAAATGGATGATTTTTTTTGTCGGCGGCAGGTTCGGAGCTAAAGGTTAGCTTTGGATCGTTAGCTAGCAAGCAGCTGTAAAGGGCAGCGTCTCGTTTGGTCCGAGACATTTGACGTCCCTCGACCTTTTCTTTCAGCCTCGTTGACGTCGGACTAGTTTTTGCCGTCAAATAAAACGGAAAGAAAAGCCGAGCGAAGCGGTTCAGGAAAACGTCTTGTTTGGAGCAGGACCAAATCAAAAGTCCAAATTTTGGACGGAGGAGCTGATGTTTTTTTATGGACCAAACGTTGACCTTTAGCCTTTCATGAAAGGTTTTTGCGGCAACCTGCTTATTTTTATGTGGAGAAGGTTCGTGTTTGATCAGTTTTAATGCCACTGTAGGAATGCCTTACAAAATAATGCATCGCTTGAATTAAATTATTATTATTTTTTCCTGGCATTACTCTTTTTGACAAAAGTAATAGTATTATAATTATGAGTCAAAAGTATCATTTTGTAAATAATAATTTTTTAAATATTTATTCATAAAATATAATTT
The DNA here is from genome assembly GCF_051989625.1 of Stigmatopora argus. Lineage (NCBI taxonomy): Eukaryota > Metazoa > Chordata > Actinopteri > Syngnathiformes > Syngnathidae > Stigmatopora > Stigmatopora argus. The sequence continues at coordinate 22,235,945 of NC_135390.1, forward strand.
TCACATAGTAATAAATAAATTTAATGTAATATTTATATAAAAAAAGGGGAAAAAATAAGATTGCAGTTTTATGATATCTATCGGCGCAATTCCAGGTCACGTTATTATTATTTTTTTTCAATTTTTGCATCACTTTCTATTGAGGCAGAAATTTTTCCAGGTATTTAAAATAATGAAAAAATAAAAAATAAGACGACTCTAGAAAATGTTTGCCTCGCAGATGTTCGTAAATAACGATAAGACTGAGAAAACAAAACGCCAAACTGGAGAGCAAAGAGCCGCTGCACCCGTCCGTGCGCGCCGCCATCTTGGCTCTGGATCACCCAGCTGTTCCCCAAAAACCACAGTAGTCGGAATTTCTAGTCATATTTTATTGGTTTCCACCGCACATGTCAATAAAGATTTGTTACATGAATATCTATTGCACCAGATATATATAAACTTTTGAAAAAAAAACAATGGCATCATTAATATCGAATGAATCATTTGATTACCGTATTAAGTGATGGACATCAAAAACAAGACACAATGTTGGTGGGCAAACATCGTGTACATCACTCAAGACCTCAGAGCGACACAACAGCGAGCGACCGGTCCCGAAAGTCCACGTGACAAAGATGGCGGCGGTCGATACCATTTCTCGTTAAAGCGGACGTCAAATATCGGGATTTTTAATATGGCCGATTTAATGCAGGAGGGTCAAAATGGCGTCTTCAATGGCAGTCGATGAGTTAATAAGGAACCCCAAAAGCAACAGGAAGTCACGTTAAAATGGCCCAAAAGCAACAGGAATTTACCAGAAATACTCAAAAATCATCAGGAAGCGACAAACGAACAAGAAAGTCCCTCAAAAACAATCGGAAATGATCGAAAAATGTACAGGAAGTGACACGTAAGTACCCTAAAATGAGAAGGAAGTGATGCAAGATGAACTCATTGCCTCCCATTGACAATGATAGATGTCCAATTGACTCAATTGGATTGGACGTCTAGCGCGGTCAATGGCAGCAAGTAACTTTGACACCCCTGATTTTATGCGTCCGTCGAGCGGATGTTTATCTCGAAACGCGACCGCTCGTTGCGATAGGCTGAGTAACTATAAAGGAGCTCGTATAAAAAAGCTTGATTATCGTATATGAAGTTAGTCGACAGGCAGAAAGACCATAAAGGCGTTGACGAGGTGGGGGCGGGGCATTAGATATGACGTCAGAGGTGGGAGGAGTCACGGAAAAAATGTCTTCAGTGCGTTTAAAAAAATTCAAGTCAAACCTTGACTAGATTTCGTAGCTTAACCTGGTTGACGGCGTCTCCCACCTCCAAGCGCCGTCGCAATACTCATGCAGTAAAAAGCGGAAAAGATCAAATTGGCTCAACGCAGCTTTTGTTTTTAGACCTTTTTTTTTTTTCGCGCTGCCCGTAAAATGAAATGAACGTCGAGCGCGGCGAGCCGGCTCTTAATTTTGTCGCCGCTCGGCAGAACATTCTAACCTGACGGCGAGCATCACAGCTTTGAGAATCGCTATTAAAAACAAACGCTTACACATCACGTTCCAACAAACCCAAACATAAAACCGTGGAGACAAATGTTGAGGTGAAGAGGCAGCGATGGCGGAAATCAGCACTGGCAGCGACAACGTACGCAACATCACAAATCGAAATACCATATTAAAATAAATGAAGCCTTTTTCTTAGATTCTCTCGGTAAAAATGTTTGCCCTTATGACGAGGTCTGCGAAAAACGACCGCCGCGACATCTTGCTCACAGGTTTACCGTCTTTTGCATTGAAGTAAGACTGAAAAAGTCGTCTTCTTACATTCGGGGTCTAGACATTATGGCCATTCGCAATGCTAGAGGGCGCCAGATATCTTTAAAGCTGATGCTGAACGCTTTGATGGTTAGTGCAGTTTTTTCTTGATTTGAATAAGGCAAAATAACATGTTTTTTTCTCAACATCGTTATCGTCATTTGTTTCTGATGTACTGGCATTATTTTCTGTATAAAAATTGAATTTGGTGTTCAAAAAGTCATTTTTCAAACTTGAAAAAGAGGCGGTCGTCTTATATTCGGGCTAATACGCTACTCTCCTTTGGATGTTATGCTAGCATGACAGCAGAATTTTGACTTGGTTTCAGGTAGAAAATTGAAAGCGGAGTTTGAAAATTTTATGGCCCTTGCGGGGCGCTATTGACGGCGGTTTTAAATTATTTTCAATGATATAAATAAAATAAATAAAAAGGGACATTTATAAAGAAATGTTTAAATCCAGATTTTTAAAAAATATTTAAATCCAGATTTTTAAAAAATGTTTAAATCCAGATTTTTTTTTAAAAATGTTTAAATCCAGATTTTAAAAAAAAAATGTTTAAATCCAGATTTTAAAAAAAAAATAATTTAAATCCAGATAAAAAAAAAACAATTAAATCCAGATTAAAAAAAAAATTAAATCCAGATTTTTAAAAAATGTTTAAATCCAGATTTTTAACGCCGACTTTCCAAAATATCGGCGTTCGATGAATTTGACCTTTTTAAGCGCCAACGTGAGGCGGCAAAGCTGTGAACGAGACATCGCGGCGTCGCGTTAAAAAGATGCGAGAAAAAACGCCCTGGCTCGAGGGGGTGGGGGGTGCCGAGTCAGACACAGTGACGGTCGGTCGGTCGGTTGGCAAGGCGACTTCCTGCCGGAAGGTCGATCGACCACTTCCTCCCGGCCGTCCGGCCGGCGGGCGATTTTTGCCCAAGTCCCAGTCAGCACGCGCTATTCTGCATCAACTGCAAAATTGTGCTTAGGAGTTGATGTCCCAAAAGTATTAAGGCCTTGAAAATCTGCTTTTTTTTTCTTCAAAACTACCAACAATATAAGAATTGATGAAAGATGTCTGATGTAAAACTTTCACATATCCACAAAGAAGCGCAGTCTAAGTCAAAATATCCAAAGAAATTGTCCAAAAATACCGGCCTGGTTTTTTGATGTTTGTTTTCAACTGATTGGATATGTTGTTAGCTTTGATGCTACGTTGAGAGCCGCCGCGTTCGGTTGCGCCACGACCAAATGCTGCTGTTTGGCGTTCGCGTGGACAGGAAGTGAAGTCCGCGCAACCCTGACAACTTCCTGTTCACGTAACGTTAAAAAAAAATTCAATTTTCGGACATTTTTTTTCAATCAAGGTCTCTCAACGTGTAAAACTAAAAAAACGTCACCCAACGTAATAATAAGAAGCAAGGCAACTTTAATCTTGCAAATTATGATTATGTTCTCCTCATTAAGACTAATAAATGTAGTTTTATGTTTTTACAAAAGTCTTGAGAACTAAACGACTCCTAATTCACCTCATTTAAAAATAAGCAAGAAAACAACAACAAACTTTAAACGACGCTTTTCCCCTCGTAATATGATAATATTATTATTACAAATATTACGCTAAAGGTAGTTTTGATACAGACCTTACGTCGCCAAAGTCAAAGTAAACTGCAGCAAAAGTACTATCATCTAAGATTAGATTAGACTAAACTTTATTCTTGTAATCTTGATTTAATTCTGTAATATTACAATGTATGACTGTCTAAATATTAATCTCGTATTTTTCTGACTTTATTTTTTCGTCTAATATGACGCCTAAAGTAGTTTCGATGGTAGTAGTAGTTTTGAATCTCATCACTTTTGTATGCATGTCTTGATTTTGGTAATATTCCCAATTGAACCATCTCATAGGTTGACTATTCTCCCAGTCCAATTTTTGCTTGGACAACTCAAAAATTAATCGCACGAAAATTGGATTGCCCGCTTTCTCGTCGCCCCAAATCAAAATCTGTCACGCTAAAATCAACTCAGCGGCTAGTTCGTTATATCGCAACAACGCGTTTTGACTGCCGCTCTTATTTGTGTCGATTTTGTACGGGAAGTCGTGGCGCACCCTAAAAAACGCGGCTGGTCCGAACGCAGCATTACGCCGCGAGAGGATTGGTTCACTGGGAATCGGTGATTGGAATGTACGGTCCAGCCCTGATTTTCACCCACGTTGGGGACCAAAAACGACGGAAAAAAACAGCGCCAATTTTTATTGTTTCAAAATGAACCTGACTGAGAACTAGAAAATTCAATTTCTGGAGAAATTGGCATGGTATTAGGTCACTTCCTGTTGATTTTGGGGCATTTCGGGGTCTGTTCCTGTTGTTATCCAGTGACTTCCCGTTGATTTAGGTTCTTTCCGGGGTCATTTCATGGTGATTTGCGGGGATTTCCGGGTCACTTCCTGTTGATCTGGGTTCCTATCAGGGTCACTTCCTATTGGTTGTGGGGCATTTTTATATCAGCTCACTTCCTGTTGATATCGGAGGATAAGTGGGGGCATTTCGCGGTCACTTCATGTCGATTAGGTGGGAATTTGGGCTCATTTCCTGTTGATATCCAGTTACTTCCTATTTATTTGGGGGCATTTTTGGGGTCACTTCCTTTAAAAACAATCTCTTTCTCATAGAATAATCTATTTAATTGCTAGCTTTCGTTTTAGCAAAAATAATACTAAGGTATTTTTCTTGTATCCTGTGCAAGATTTAAAGTTGAATTGGTAAAATTGATTCTCATCATCCTATCAAATATAAATAAATCCACATATGTCATATACATTTAAAAATTGACCCAAATCATCATTTGAGCGTGAATCCAAAACATTTAATTAAAAAGAAAGATTTAAATCTATTTTGTAATTAAACTCATTGTTGGCGCTGTTTTTTTCCGGCACTTTTCCGGGTTCCCGTCCCAACCTTTTTGACCGCTTTCAATCGGCTTCCACAATAAAAGCGCCCGTTTAAAGCCAGGCAATGAATGAACGATGATAGCTTATCGTTTTTGTTGATTTAATTTGAGACGCTACCTCACACGGTGAACCAAACCTCCCGCGGACTTCCCGTGAAGCGGGAGCCGTTAAGGATACGCGGTTAACGCCGACCGCGCTAACGGCTAACGGAGCCAGAACGCGGCGGCGGCGGTGGTGGCGACGGCCAACAGCAGCGAGGGCCCGGCGCCGAGGACCGGCCGCCGGGCGCCGTTGGCCAGCTTGAAGGAGACCACCTCCACCTTGAAGCCGTCCTCGGTGGCCATGCAGCGGAAGACGCCCTCCTTGAGGGGCGTGTCCAACGCCGGCCCCAGCACGCAGAAGTCGCCGGAGAAGAGGCACGGGTAATTCTTGATGCAGTTGTCCTTCTCCCAGCGGTAGCTGGCGTGGAAGGAGCGCACTCGGCAGGGCAGGAAGACCGAGGTGTTGAACGGCACCACCACTTCCTTGGGGGAGGTCCGGCGCAGCTTGAGGGCTGCCACAGATCCACAACAGACCAATCACACTCGTCCCTGGGCACAGTCTAGCGTCAATTAGCCTAGCTTGCATGTTTTTGGGACGCGGGAGGAAAGCGGAGTACCTGGAGAAAACCCACGCAAGAACATGCAAATGCCACACAGTGAAAGCCCCCCCGCTGGGATGGAACCCACAACCCCAAACCTGCGAGCCCGACGCACTAACCACTCACCCACAGTGCCAAATTGATTTCAAGAAACCTTGTGACTACAGTAATCCCGGACAATGGACCGAAGACAAAGGACTTGGACTAAAACTTTAATGAACCTGTTTTTTGGGGTTTATATCAGGCAGAGAAGAATTATTTTCACTGAGTACAGTGGTACTCGGACGATTCGCCGAAAGACGTTTGGCCGACGGACAGTTCGCCGAAACGGGATTCGCGCGTTCGCCCCGCCCCCGGATCGTGTGTGCACGTTTTCCAACCTCGGCCCGCGGGCCATATACGGCCCGTTACAGATAACATTCATTTAGGAATAACAAGGGCATGTACTGCCCCCGCTGGACATATTTCTAAATACAAGTACGTACTACAATGTGCTGCCAATTTTTTATATTTTATCCTTGCGTTTAAAGTAGTAGCCATTTGGACATGCAATGTAATTTATAAAAACTGGGGATTGATGTCTGACACTGAGAAAAAACAACACTAGAAGACTTATGTGAAATTCTAAGTGCCTTGGACAGACTGGAGGGTAGGCTTAGAGAACAATACCTGAAAATGCCATGGAACACACTTTTACTTTTAGTTTAATTTAAAAAAAAAAATCCCATTATTTTAGGAAATATATATATTCGAAATGATTTGCTGAGAACCTTAATTCAAAGATTAATCTCAACGTTTTCTATGCTGGTGTTTTCTGGAGTAGGATTTCTGGATTTACAATTTCATTACAGTAGTATTTTCTCAATTTCTTCTGTCACGTACTGTTCTGCGTGATCTCCAAATGGCTACTACCTTAAACGCAAGGATAAAATAAAAAATAGAAAAAATTGGCAGCACATTGTAGTACGTACTTGTATTTAGAAATATCTCCAGCGGGGGGCAGTACATGCCCTTGTTATTCCTAAATGAATGTTATCTGTAACGGGCTGTATATGGCCCGCGGGCCGAGGTTGAAAAACATGTACACACACGATCCGGGGGCGGGGCGAGCGCGTGAATCCCGTTTCGGCGAAACGTCCGTTCGGCGAACTGTCCGTCGGCCAAATGTCCGTCGGTGAAACGTCTTTCGCCGAATCGTCCGGTCATGGAGTGCAGTATTTACATTTTTATATTTATATACACATTATACTATATATATAAATACATTAATTTGATATGCCTATAGCTGTAATATTGAATAAATATACACTTTTTGATCATTGTACTTGTATTTCTGTATAGGCGCGAAAACATGTATTGTGGTAGTAATAACCCTACTTTGCAGTTTTTGGTTTATGGTGGCCTTGTCTGGTCTACATTAACCGCAATATTCGCAATATTTGAAGGATTGCTGTCACGGCTACGTTTTCCGCTGCTTTAAGTGAAGGCATTCTTCCTCCTTTTTATGACTTATCGCCTTTAAACAGAGGCCATATTTTCCCTTGAGCTCCAACAATGCTTGACAATGGCTCATTAATTACTTTTCCTGGCTTCACAGACAGAATGCAGTGGGCGAGTTGCAACAAAAAAAAGAAGCAATAAAGCCTTTAAAGCACCGTCATTGTTTAAAGTACATCCACTTTAGCCATTATGTCAACGTGCAACGGGAAGACTGAATGCCGTCAATTAACTCGTATTTGTTTTATTTATTGCTAAATCAACGATATAATAATAATGACGATTTTTTTTTAAATCTGCAATATCAGTCCCCCCCAAAAAGACAATTAATTTAATCTTGAATTAGTTTTACGTTGCTCGATTAATCGTGGCTGCCTGCCTGAATAAAAAAAAACTCTGATTTTTCCAGATTGCGTCATTCCAATTCTCCACTTCAAAGTCGTCTTCCCGGCAACAAAAAAAAGCAAAATAAAATCCCGCCCTCTGCATTTTCCGCCCGAGCTCCATTAAGTGATCGTCATCTCCCGACCGGCACCGGCGCTTTAATTAAGATGCATAGATGAGATATAGGGCTCACCGGCAGCCTCCCCGCAAACGGACGAATTGGATTGGTCCAAATTCTGGATCAGCGTCCTGTTCAACCAAAAGACACAGAGGACAAACTTAGATTGCTCTTTAAACGCTCTCGAAGAGCAATTAGTCACCCAAAATGTGCCAATGAAACAAAAAATATTGCCTTAATGGTGTCCCATATTGCGGTAAAAATGCTCCTCAAGTACGTTGAGTATGTGCATATATATACAGTAAGTACTCCGTACTTGTACTATTCGTAGTAGTAGTAGTAGTAGTAGTAGTACACTCATTTGATAATGACACTTGTTCAGTTTTAATACCGTTTCACATTCTTGATGGCCTAAACATATTATTCATTTTTTGCATAGGGATGATCCTCAAAGGTCGTGGGGGCGCTGGAGCAAACTATTGGCGACCAGACAGGGGCCAGGGAATTGCAGGGTACAATGAGACAGACAACCAATCACTTTTAGATAGGGGGAATTTAGCCTACAGTTAGCCTAGCTTGCATGTTTTTGGGATATTGAAGGAAAATGGAGTACCCGGATAAAACCCACGCATGAAGCTGCTTTTTAGTAACCCTAAAGACATTAGTTTTTCTTTTCTTTTTTACAATGATTCGGTTCCTTCTAGGGAAGTTGGTTAGCATGTCGCCCTCACTGTTCTGGGGTCGATGATTCAATCCCAGGTGGGGCCTCACTGTGTGGACTTTGCATGTTCTCCCCTGGCTTGTTTGGGTATTCTCCGGGTTCCCCAGTTTCTTCCCACATCCTCCAAAGCTGCATGCTAGGCTAATTGTATGTTAAATTCTCCCTTGCTATTAGGGATTGTTTTTTGTCTCATTTTGCCCTGTGATTGGCTGGCCAATCCCCCGTAGTTTGCTGGGATAGGCTCCAGCACCCCCTGCGACCCTTGCCCAGTACAGAAAATTAATGAGTTCTTGAATGACTGATCCTTTATACATTTCCTAGATATCATATCGGCATATTTTCAAAAATACCACATGCGAAAAGTACCGTAGTGATACAAATATAAGGAGCTGTTTTTTTTTGCATTGAAATAAGACTGAAAAAGTGTCGATTGTCTTAAAATCGGGGTCGAGACTTTGCTGTTTAAATTTTTTTTTTTTTTCAAACTTGAAAAAGAGGGGTTCGTCTTATATTCGGGCCAATGTGGTATTTGATGGGCATATTTTTCATTGAGTTCTCTTGAAAAGCACCTTGGCTTCTTTAATTGTTCACAAAATACGCAAGATAGGCCGTCTGACTTGACCTGTATTTTGTGGACTTTTCAGAAATGAAGGGCGACTTACCCGGTGGTGACGTTATATCCCGGCGGGATGGCCATGCACCTCCTCCTGGCCTTGTCCCAAGCGCAGTACGGATCCCGCGAGAGGACGCAGTCGCGACACGTGTCGCCGTAGCGACCGCAGTCGGCCAGCGGCAGCCGCTGGACCTCCGTCGCCGTGGCGACATACAGGTGACCCTACGCCGTAAAGAAAGTGCCTTTATTTTTCAGATTTTGGGGGATTATTTTGTGTGTCTTGAATACGAAACGGCTTTAAAATGGGTGCTTTTGTGAGAGTTAACCCTTAACGGGGGCAAGTGACTGACTATTTTGGTCATTTAAAAATATATATTTAAAAAGCGTAACCCCATGGGCGGCGGCCGACATGGCCCAAATTGGGTCATCTGCAAATGTAGTTATAAATATAGTTTGTGTGTATAAGAAAATCAATTTGGAGATTGTTTTTAATTGGAAAAAATATATATAAATGGACAAAATGTTAATCAAACACATTGGATTAAAAAAAAAAAGGATAAGTTAGGCAAAATTAAGTCAAAAAGCCTTTTTTGTCATTGTACACCTGCGTATAACGGATTTTGTGGTGCTACTCCACCAGTGCGTGTTTCCCTATAAAAACATAAATAAAAACAATAATAATTTAAGAGTCACGTCTGGGCAAGATAATAGAAAAAAAACTAAACTTTTTTCCTTCCATAAAAAGGCTTATAGACTAGCTAGTAGCATCCAATTAGCTTAACCAGTGCCCTATAAAGGTTAATAGACTAGCTAGTAGCATCCAATTGGCTAAACCAGTCCTACAAAGGGTAATAGACTAGTAGCATCTAATTAGCTAAATCAGTGCCCTATAAAGGTTAATAGACTAGCTAATAGCATCCAATTAGCTTAACCAGTGCCCTATAAAGGTTAATAAACTAGCTAGTACCATCCAATTGGCTAAACCAGTGTCCTACAAAGGGTAATAGACTAGCTAGTAGCATCTAATTAGCTAAATCAGTGCCCTATAAAGGTTAATAGACTAGCTTATAGCATCCAATTAGCTTAACCAATGCCATATAAAGGTTAATAGACTAGCTAGTAGCATCCAATTGGCTAAACCAGTGTCCTACAAAGGGTAATAGACTAGCTGTTAGCATCCAATTAGCTAAATCAGTGCCCTGTAAAGTTTAATAGACTAGCTAATAGCATCCAATTAGCTTAACCAGTGCCCTATAAAGGTTAATAGACTAGCTATTAGCATCCAATTAGCTAAATCAGTGCCCTATAAAGGTTAATAGACTAGCTAATCTCATCCAATAAGCTAAACCACAGCCCTACAACGGGTAATAGACTGGCTAGTAGCTTAAAAGTAAAAAATAAGTGAATAAAATGTGTTTTGGGGTACCTTTTGGGGGTTGATAGCCATGTTAAGGACGGGCCCCTCGTTGCGGAACATGGAGTACTGGGAGATGATGAAGACCCCTTCGCTGCTGTGCAGAACTTTTAGGACTTTTCCTTGTTCTGTCAGGACAAAGCAGACAAGAAAGAAAAACGCAAATTCTTTTAAATGATGTATTTTACATAAATAAGCGATAAATTGCGCTATTTTAGTTGTCATTTGCTTACGACAAGGTTTGCTTCAATAGTGTCAAGACAGTCTTTTTATCTCTCGATTCTCGCATTGTATTTCTGGATAGCGAGAATAAAAAGGAGTTGATTTGCATAGCAGGCGGCCGGCCAAATAATCCCCAAAGGAATTATTGCCTTGGCATTCTTCGTGCTTTTGCTGCCCACAACTTCTACATTTCCAACAACGGCACGCCGTCTTTTGTTTTGCAACGCCACTGCGGGCTGGAAAAATGGGTGACGGTGCAGAACCTCGGTCGGCTGCTGAGTGGGCAGCTTGCTTTTTCTCTGGGTCGTTACTTGAAAGCGTACCCTCTTGGAGAAAAGAGCTTGCTCGCTCAAAGTTTGCGGAAGAAGAAAAAAATATTGGAAGAATTGGACTCGAGAGAAGAGGAGTTGGCCGAGATTCAGGGGGTGCTGGAGCCAATCCCAGCCGAGGAGGACACCCTAAACTGAAGGCCAGCCAATCGCAGGGTACAAGGAGACAAACGACTCATACCTTGAGCTAATTTAGAGTGTTAGCCAGTTAGCCTAGCATGCATGTTTTGGCGATGTGGGAGGAAACCGGAGTACCCGGATAAAACCCAAGCGAGCCCGGGGAGAATATGCAAACTCCTAAGTCCGGACCGACCTGTGATCGAACCCTCGACCCCAGAATGTGAGGCCGAGGCGCTAACCACCGCCTGAGATCTTGACTAGAATCTCACAATTCTGATTCTGATCTCAGGCTCAAACCCTCGATCTCGTAGTTGTGAGGCGGATGTACTGTCCACTTCTCCAACGTATCGCCGGAGACAAGCGACCAAACGCCAATTTAGAGTGTTAGCCAGTTAGCCTAGCATGCATGTTTTGTCGATGTGGGAGGAAACCGGAGTACCCGGATAAAACCCAAGCGAGCCCGGGGAGAATATGCAAACTCCACTAAGTCCGGACCGACCCGTGATCGAACCCTCGACCCCAGAATGCGAGGCCGACGCGCTAACCACAGTCTGAGATCTTGACTAGAATCTCAGATTTCTGATTCTGATCTCAGGCTCGAACCCTCGATCTCGGAATTCCGAGGCGGACCTGCTGTCCACTTCTCCAATGTATCGCCAGAATACACTGACTTTAATGTCGTAATTCTACAAAAGAGGATTAGGGCCACTGAAAAGAACAATGGCAAAAAAATGCATATTTTCTTTGATTTATGTTTTGAGTTGGAGTTGCCCGATTTGCAGAATTTGCCGATAGCCGGGAAATGTATGAAGTTGGGGGGAAAAAAGTACCATAAGAAAATGTCCTTCCTTTCATGTGACATCTGTGATCACGAGAGAGAAAGCCAAAGAGAAGGCGAAAGAGAGTCGTGCGCGCAAATGACTTGCGAGGGTTGCCATGGCAATCTCCCTCCGGCGCTAGGCAATTTTTCGGAGGCGGCTCGGCGTGCATATTTGATCACAAAATGTCGACGTGTGGACGGACTGGTAATGATGTCACATGAAACATCAATTATTCACCAAAAGAACGAAAGAGTTCTTCTGTGCTGGTGGAAACGCCAACGTTAATGGGATTTTTCTGGGTGAGGAATTGTCAATCGTTTTCAATTTTTTTCTTGGAAATGACAAACTCACCCGTTCCCAGGTAGAGAACGCTGTAGTGCTCGTCGTTGACGGCCAGGACGATGTCCGCCACCGTGCGAGTGATCTGGTCGTCCGTGGGCAGGTCCAAGGGGGCCACGCCCACCGGCCGGATCACGTCCTCGATTTCCGGGTGGTATCGGATCACGCCCAGGTTTTTGATGTCGTTGTGACCCGCCGCCGAGGAATTCTTTCGGACGCACTGCGGGGCGAAAGGGACGATTGGGAAGCCGTTAGCCGAAAGGCATCAGGTTGGAACTGGAACCGAAACTGGTTTGGAATCCTTTCGGCCTCCCCGTCAGCTAAAGTGGCTTAACCGGACTTAAGGATGTCCAGGGGCTAATTTAGCAAAGATGTCGTTTGTCAATGTCCATACCCGGATTTTTTAGGCCAAGAAAATGTCGACCGGTATAAAAACAAGTGATGAGTATAATTTAATGTGAGGCACATCGGATTTTAAGATGCAGTGGTGGTGGTTGTGGGTGGTAGTAGTAGTAGAAAGAGTAGGAGTAATAGTAGTTGAAAGAGTAGGAGTAGTAGTAGTTGAAAGAGTAGGAGTAGTAGTAGAAAGAGTCGGAGTAGTAGTCGTGGTAGTAGTAACAGTAGTAGTAGTAGTAGAAACAGTAGGAGTAGTAGAAACAGTAGAAGTAGTAGTCGTGGTAGTAGTAGAAGTAATAATTGTTGTAGTAGTAACAGTAGTAGTAGTAGTAGTAGTAGTAGTAGTAGAAACGGTAGGCGTAGTAGTCGTGGTAGTAGAAGTAATAATAGTTGTAGTAGTAACAATAGTAGTAGTAGTAGAAACAGTAGGCGTAGTAGTCGTGGTAGTAGTAGTAGTAACAGTTGTGGTAGTAACAGTTGTGGTAGTAGCAGTTGTGGTAGTAACAGTTGTGGTAGTAACAGTTGTGGTAGTAGCAGTTGTGGTAGTAACAGTTGTGGTAGTAACAGTTGTGGTAGTAACAGTTGTGGTAGTAACAGTTGTGGTAGTAACAGTTGTGGTAGTAACAGTAGTAGTAGGAGTAGTAGTGGTGGTGGGTTGCGTTATACATCCACTAGATGGAGCTGTAGTAGTAGTAAGTGATGATGTTATACATACAACTAATTGGAGTAGTAGTAAAGGGAATTTCACATCGATCCATATACAAGGTGCACCGGATTATAAGGCGCACAGAAAATTGAAGTCTTTTAGTTGCGCTTTCTAGTGGATAAAATAGGGACAATTGTTCCATTCAAAGCTACCCGGCCAGCCGGACACCCGTCCTTACCGTTCCCGGTCGATTTCCCACAAAGGAGCTGCTGTAGCCTTTGAGCTTGGACGTGGAGAAGGCCTGGTCGATATCCTCGATGGAGTAGGCGCAGATGACGGTCCTCCCCCTGGAAAAAGGTCCGGCGGACCCGTGAAAAAGCCACCCGGGACGCCGGACCGCATCACGTCGGCTCTTGGGCTCACCAGGCGTTGGAAAAAAGGCCGTACAAGACGCCGGCCCGCTTGTCTTGCGCCGTCAGAACCACCGCCTGCTTCATGTTGTTGTACTGCTGCTGCGTATTTCCCGAGCCGCACATCACCCGGGCCTTCATGAAGGTGGTCCACGAGTCGGCCAACAGGGCCTTGATCCCTCCCTCGTCCACCTGGGGGCGACAACGAAAAGTCGAGGGTGCGCGGCGGGTGAGCGATGGGCGTGGCCGTCCGTGGCTACCGTGCAGATGCGACCGATCCGGGCCCGGTACGGCTCCTCGTCCACGCGGGCCGTCTTGTTGATCTCGCTGAAGAAGAAGTAGATCTCCTCCTTGTACTTGAGGGAAGACGGGATGATGGCGGCTCCGGCGAACTGAGGGTCTGAGTTGCCACATCTTAGTTAGCATACCAGGCTAATCCGTCCATCCCCAACCAATGTTCCCTCTAAGCTGCGCGCTACTCTCGTCTTCTCTGCGCACAGCAAATCATATGGAGCGCACAAAATAAAATCCCTTTTTTTTTTTTTTTTGCTGTGAGGCCGACACGCGAACCACTCATCCGCCGGGCCGCCCATTCATAGATATTAATCATTACATTTTATTATTACTAAATCATTTATGTGTAGTAGACATACACCTGCTACTGGTGTGTGCCCATAGCGAGATAGATTTTTACATGTCTATTGTCATCGCACCGTTGTTGCAAAAACAACTGTTAGGTTTATCATTATTATAAATGTGTATCAATATTAATCATTATATATGTGCGTGCAACGAAGAACGCTTTGCTTTAATTTTAGAGTTATTGACATTAATACAAAGGGCATTTTAATACATCTCTTGCAAAAGTAATGACTGGTTTGCATCAAGAGAACTGTGGATTGTTTTGGGAAGCATCGGCTTCTCAAGATGCTTCACAACAAGCGCTCTTGGGAACTGTGGATTACTTTGGGAAGCATCCGCTTATCAGAATGGTTCACATCAAAAATGTTTAGACTTCTGTTGGGCATGGTGTTAAAATCTGATGAATAAATTAGCGAGAGAGACATCGAGTTGTTTGAATGATCTTGACCGGAGACGCGGGTGGATCGATTCTCTTCTTGCAGGAAATAAAGGATATCAGTTCAGATGCCTCTTTTATTGAAAGGTCAATTTGGGAATACCTTTGGTGAACCTATCAACATTTTTTTTGTAATTTGTTTTCTTAAATAAAAAGTGCCACTAAAGAGATCCAAGTTTTTTTTTTTTAATTAGATGAGATTTTCAAAATCTCCGATTGTACGTCCTCATGCAGAAATTATTGATGTTCTACTAAACAGATCAAAAGTCTGGTTATTGTCAGTGTTTCAACTAAATCTATAGGTATATATATGTATGAGCCTTTTCAAGTACAACATTAATAAATAAATAATGTTCCAATCCAATCGTATAAATCTAACCACAAGATTTCCCTATCCTCACTTGCATTACCTGATGGGAGTAATGCATGCATGAAAAATGAAAATAATACCCCATTAACACGTAGATTCATGAAAATATTCATAATATTATGCTAACTTGAAGTACAGCACTGCTAAAAGTCACTTAGCTTACAGCGCTACTTGAAACACGTAACATTTTTTGCAGCGTAGTTTAATGTTAATTCAAAAATAAAGTGAGTAGAGGCAAAAATGTCCTATAAATTTCCACTTGAGTCATTTTCTATCTAGCACAGCACTTTGATATCCACGTATGTTTGTCTTGAGCGCTAACTCGAAACCAAATTGTCTTTGCGGGTGACTCCGCCTACTTACTAAGCAGCCAAATGTTCTCCGTCTTCAGGAGCTTTTGGGAGCCGAACGTCCGACGGATGGAGCCGGCGTGACCGCTCACCGCCGACATGGCCGAGTACAAACTCCCGTCTGGAGAGAAAAACACAGCATTGGGTAAGAAGAGCTCCAAAATTGGAGCCCGACCAATCATTTGTCTACGATTTAGCTAGAGAACATTACGCGCAGTACCGAGGCAAAGACCCCTGAGGGGGGGTTTAAACTCAATAATGGTGAGGAAGAGGAGAAGCAGGGGCAGGACGAAGGCACCAGACTTAACATATCAGCCTCCTTTTCTCTGGCGTTGCCATGGCGATGGTCATTAATCTCCAAGTCATCAACTCGGGCACAATTACGAGATGAGGATGTCATGAATCACATTAAAAAAGGGGAAAAAAAGGAAAATAAGGAAAGCTGACGTGATGAAAAGAGTCGATTGCGACGTCGTTATTGAAACGTATGAAAAATAGAAGACATTTCTATTAAGTAAAAATATGGTACGTGATTTTTAAGGGTTTTTTCTAAGATTTTGCCTTCAAAGTAACACATTTGTACTCCTTTTTAAAATGGATGAATATGGAGGTGGAAATTGTGAATCGGAGGGAGGCTTATATGCGAGAAATTGTAAAAAGCAACGGTTTAAGGCCGTTTTAAGGGTGCGGCTAATACGCCAGAAAAAGGGTAAGTAAACACTCAAACCGTTTAGCAAAAGTGCCTCTCAGTTATTCCGTCCTCTTAATCAGCCAATCGTTACGCCAGGTCCCGAAACTCGGCATCACTCTCGCCTCAGTCCATCCTTCGGCAATTTATCGAGCGTCTCACGGGGCCGACTAACTTAAGCTCGCCTTAAATCCGAGCGAGAAAAAGTCTCTCTGAGGTTGAACAAACGCTGTGAACGGTTGCCTCTGATTGGCCGCCAACGAGTCGAGACCGTTTCAAAATGGGGAATGCGTGGAAAATAAAGATGGTTTACCTGTGGGCAAACTGATGGACTTCTGCGAGGGGTACGGCGGGGAGATGTCGGAGGCCGAACCGATCTGCCCCACGCCTTGGATGTCGCTCAGGACCGTGTCGTTTACCTGCGGGGAGAAATTGGACAGCAAACTAGAAATCGGCGTTCCGGGTTATGCTACGAGTCTAATGCGAAGATCCAGTATCTCGGCCCAAGGTTTTTCGGTGTCTGGGTCCAGTGTAAAATGTGTAAGAGTACAGAACGCTAACTGTATTTTTTCGCCTCTGCGTATAAGCCGTTTACGCTTAAAATGGCCTTAAAATGGTTGAATTTGACAATTTCCCTCGTATAAGCCGCCCCCTGATTCCCAATTTTCACCTCCATATTCATGGTTTTAACAGTGTTACTTTGAAAAATCTGAAGTGGAAAAAGGGCGTTTCAAAGAAACACCCGAGTTGGAAAACATTAGCGACAATGGCGTCCGGCGGCTGGCTCTTACCAACATCCAACAACGAGGACTGCCGGCGTTGGTGCCGCACACGACGAAGGTGTCGTTGACCTTTTCGATGACGGTGATGAAGTTGTCGCACTCCAGCTGCGAGACAAAGAGGCCCAGAAAATAAAGGACAAAACCGTGCTTGTCGATAAGCCCGTCTTTGGGTCCAAAATCTGACCGCTAGCTTTGCTTCGTCGTCGTTTTTCGTCTAAACGGACTTTGCACAGGCACTGATTGTGATGATGATGATGATGATGATGATGATGATGAGGATGAAGATGCAATTTTATGGCCAGAAGACGCTCGTACCTCGAGAGGCGCCACCTTGGCCTTGCAGGTGTCGATGGCGGTCTGATCCGACGGTGCCGGAATCTGCGAGAAGAGCAAAGAGTTAGCAAAATGCTAATAGGCGTTAGGCGTTAGCCGTTAGCGCCGGAAATCCCATTTTTTTTATAACAATCCCATTTGATCGAATGTGAGGTGTGCGACCTGGCAACCAAGTGGTCGGCGTGTCGGCCTCGCAGTTCTGGGGTCGAGGGTTCGAGCCCGGGTGAGTCCTCATCACTGTAGTGTGGAGATTGCATGTTGTCCCTGTCTTAGCTTGTTTGGGTTTTTCTACGGGTACTCTGGTTTCCTCTGCATCCCAAAAACTGCATGCTAGGCTAATTGTAGGCTAAATTGTCATTAGTTAAAAGGGATTGTTTTTTGTCTCCTCGTGCACCGCAATTGGCTCGCCACCAATTCAGGGCGCCCCTAGTTAGCTGGGTTAGGCTCCGGCACCCCCACCCCGAGCGAGCATTGTGTCCGAAATGCGGGTTTCCTACCTGTACGTCGCGTACGCCTCGGTTGTTGAAGGTGAGCACGTAGATGACGGCCCGCCCGCCCACGTAGAGCGTGTCGCCGCCTTCCTGCTGGTACATGCTGATGTAGTTCTCGGGTTTGTCAAAGTGGAAGCGAGACGGTTCTGGGGAGGTCGGCACAACAGACAGTGTCCGGGTGGGATGGTTTTTTTGTTTTGTTTTGAGGGTGTTCAAAATAGTACAAGGCATGGAATTTGATTGAATCGTGCATTTGGCCCTCCATTTAAGACAATAAAATGTATTTTAGTGCCATTGATGTCCAATCCTGTTGGACGGGGAGGGGCGAATGCTATATCAAAGAATGTACTGTATTTTCACAACTATAAGGCGCACTTAAAAGTCTTAAATTTTCTCCAAAATAGACAGGGCGCCTTATAATCCAGTGTGTTTTATATATGGAAGAAAAAAAAGTCATTCATTGAGGGTGCGCCTTATAATGCGGTGCGCCTTATAGTCGTGAAAATACGGTAATCACAATTGGTTCAATCCTTTATAGAGAAACTGCATTTTTGGTGGATTTTGAAAATAACTGATGCTATCAATTATTATTCTCACCCTAAAATGAACGGGAAGTGATGCAAGAATTCACTATTAAAAAAGACCCAAAAATGTAAGACGACCCCCACTTTTTTCAGTGCAAAAAAAAACATTGTCTTATATTCGGGCCAATACGCTAATCTTACATATTTTCACATATACATCCATGAATCCGTGTGGTCCATTTTCTGAATCAAACTCAAACGTGGCTGACAGCCAATGAGGTGACACCTCAAAGGGAAAAAAAATGCTAATCTCCCCATCTTTTTCGACCGGATTTCTGTCATATTTTTATCCTCTTTTTATTCCTTAGCGTGCAACGTCTGGTGACCTCCGCCTCAACCGTTGTGGGGGGGCGGAGACCCCCCTCCACCTTCCGAGAACCCCCTCCCGCCCGAAGACTTCCTTCCTTTCACCTTGTCTGCTGAAAAGCGAGCGGCGTCGCGCAAGTGAGTGTGCTCTGCATGACAATGACGCCATACGTCATCTTTAGCGCTTCGGCGCCCCCCCCCCCCTTTTTCTTCTTCTTTTAATCCCACACACGTCTGATTCCGCCCCCCCTTGATTCCGAGGACGTAAAACGCCAGCGGAATGGCGTCAAAAGGGACAAAAGGGGCATTTTCCAGAGCGTCCTCGCGTTATTTGGACGGCCGCAGCCTCGCTGGTCCCCGCATTGCAGCGGCGCAAAGACGCGGGCAGCTGCGCGCCGCCATATTTCACGTCACGGGAAGCCAAACGGAATTGAGATGAAATCGGGAGAATTGGAAGAATGAGCCTTAATTTAAATTTTAAATGTTTTTATCGACGCTTAACGAAGCCGTGTTGCCATAAAAATGAACCGTTTTTATTTGGGGCGCTCGTTAACGCCAGTATATTAACGCAAAAAGACACATACAACCATCCTACTTTAAGATAACATCAAAAATATATTGTTTTTTATTTATATAACCATGGCAGCAGCTGAATTTTCTCAATATATATTATAAATATATATTTATATGATATTTTTAATTTTTATTATATATAATTGATCCCGTATCCCCTTGAAATCGGGTGTAAATCGGGCATAAAAAAGATCAAATATATATATATTTTCAAATAATAATATACTAAATTCCGAAATTAACGCTGGCTGCCAATGGCGGCGCCAGACGTCCAATTTTCACTCCTCCCAGGCCCCAAAAAAAAGGATTGGACGTCAACTGCCGTCAATGGCGGGGAACAAAGAGCCAACGATTGAGTTAATTGTAAGACCCTGACAACAACGGGGGGAAGGGACGTTTTAACGTCTTCGAGTTTAGCTGGCGGCAAAAGTGGCCCCAATATGATTCATTGTTGAAAATGAAAATTGAACAGCGGGCTTACCGTGCACCACAAATTTCAGCCTGGCCGGCTTGGCCGTCACGGCGGCGGCGAAGAGCCCCACGAGGAGGAGGAGGAGCGCCTTGGTCGTCATTGCTCGGGGATGAAAAGTCGTCCCGTAGAAAAAGGAACAATTGCGTATTTGACGATCCTCGCCGTTTAAGCGGCTTTCTTCCTGGGTGCCGCTCGCTCAGTCGCTCGGTCGCTCGCTGGCTGACTTGGATGAGCGGCGCCGGGAAGAAGATGGAGAAGAAGAAGCTCCTCCTCGCGGCAGCCACGCAACAATTGGCTCCCACACACACACACACACACACACAAACACACAAACACACATGCGCACACGCACATACACGCCACCTGTTGTGAGTTTTTATAGAGTCCAATCAGAATCAGAGACCATTCGTGTTTGCAGAAAAATCAAACAGTTCTCGGAAAAAAAATTGGGACGCAATTAGGACGGCGGTACGGTGGAGGAGTGGTTGGCGAGTGCGCATTGCAGTGCTGGGTTCGAGGGTTCGATCCCAGGTGGGTCTTTAGTGTAGTGTGGAGTTTGTATGTTTTATTCAGGCGTGTATGGGCTTTCTCTGGGTGCTTTGGTTTCCTCAAACGTTCCAAAAATATGGATGCTAGGCTAATTGTGCATTGATTGGTTGTCCTTTGGCTTCTTGTGCCCTGCGATTGGCCGGTTCCTGATTTAGGGTGTCCCCCACCTGGTACGCATAGTCAGTTGGGATAGGCTCCAGCACCCTTTGCGACCACTTATGGGGATAAGCGGGATGGATATTGAATGAATTAAAATCATTCGAAATGGTAAAATATACCAAAAAATGAGTGCGTAAAATTATGTTTTTTAAAAATATATATAGTTTTTGAAAATTCAGTTTTTTTTTTACACTTGCAAAAATATTTTTGGGTGTGAATATTTTTTTATGCTTGCAAAATTGTTTTGTGATTTTTTTTATGAGTGGGATTTAATTGGAGCAAATCTGATTTACTACGCTAGTACAAAAATATATAAACATTTTTTACAACTGCTAAATTATTTTGTGGGTATAAAAAAAACACTTTTTGGGGCAAAAAAAATGCCCTAAAAATTGTGTTCACACTCAAAAATATATTTGATGCACTTGCTCATTGAACGTGAGCTTTTTGGCCACCAGAGGGTAGCATCGTCCAGATTTTGTAACCGTCCACCTTCTGCCTCCTCTGATTGGCTGCTCATTTGAAGCAACACTGTGCAATTAACAACAACTCTACCAATTGAATACACTGACTTTACAGCTAATGCTAATTTTTCTGCCATTAATCTCGCACCCTCTGCCAGCCCTCCAAGCCAAATTGTCTCGGACATAGTTTACGTGGCACTCCGTCCTCTTATTTTGTCGGAAAAAAAGAAAACAAATCCTCCTCCTGACCGGCGAATAACCCGACGGGGACGCCGCCGAGCCGTAACGTGACGGGGGCGGCCGAAGGGCGCTCTAATCCGACCTCGTCCAATGAAAACGAGAGGCCGTCTTAAAAATAGGCGATGCGCGGGTTGCCAGGTTGGCAGGATGTCGCCGATTTGAGACGTTTGCGAGATAATCCTAAAGGATTGAAATCTGGAAATGGTCATGTGATGCTTTTCATTTTTTTTGGCCCCTTTTCAGAGACGGCTAATTTTATACAATATACAAACACAAGAATATCTTATTATTTATGTTTATCGAATGTGTTTAAAATCAAACAGAGGTCTAGTAATCAGTATAGTATCATTTTAGAAGAAAAAAATACACTTTTTACCCAATAGAACAGTACAAATGTGCAAAAAAACCAACATTAAATTTCAAACCATGAACATAATTTGCCCGGTGGACGAGTGTTAAGCGATTCGGCCTCACAGTTCTGAGGTTCTTGGTTCGAATCCAGCTCGCTCCTCCCGTGTGAAGTTTGCATGTTCTCCCTGAGCTTGCGTGGGTTTTCTCCGGGTACTCCGGTTCCCCCCCACATCCCAAAAACGTGCATGCTAGGCTAGCTGGCTAACACTCTAAATTGTGTTAGCGTGAATGGGTGTTCCACATCCCAAAAACAGGCATGCTAGGCTAATTTAATGCTAAATTGACTTTACCTATTTGTGTGATTGGTTGTTTGTCTCCTTGTGCCTTTTGATTGGCTGGCCACCGATTCAGGGTGTTACCCACCCGTTGTTAGCTGGGATGGGCTCCAGCACGCCCCGCGACCCTCGTGAGGATAAGCAGTCAGTCCGGAAAATGAACAAATGAATAGCGTGACATTTGTGGCCTCGTCATCCAAATCATCATCATAAAAAAAATGGATACGTGGCTCCTTTAAGACTTGAAAGTCTATTTATGAGAAGATGTTTTCCAGAAAAGGAGCGTTCCTTCCTAACAGGCCACTTTTTGTTGTTATTGCGAAATTGCCGACGAAGCGCTTTGCTTACGTAAGCCTTTGTTTTTCTTTTTATAACGTCTGACTCCATAAAGATTTGCTTTTAAGATGATTAGGTATGATCCCGCCTTCTGTTTATCTCTCGTAGGATAACAACGACAAAAAAGCCAAGGCAGGGGATTTGCAGATTTTAAAATCATCTTTTGAAATGGAAAAAAATTGGGATGAAAAATAAAAGGGAGTTTTTAGACTTCATGTGGAATTACAATAAATATTTTGTATTTTGCATTATGCCAGGATATATTTTCATACACTAGAGTTCATGCTCTCTTACGGTGGGTCAAAAAGAGACAAAATTAAATAAAAAATCAATATTTACAAATATAAAACAATTCTATAATTAAATAAATATCATATGATAAATGGAAATAAAACTGGCTATAAATAAAAAAAATACGGGATAAGAGTCAGAATTTGATATAAAAAATAATCAATAAAATTCTAATCTAATCTAATAATAACAAAAAATAATATATCAATAAATACATACAATATAAGAGTAAAAATAAATAGTAATATAAATTCCCAAAATAAGAAATGGCACAATTTAACAACTTTATGCACAAACACAAATAAAACCATGCATAAAAGTCACATTAAATCGCAATTAAAGACAAAAACAAAAATAAATTTTGTATATTGACTTAAATATCAATCTTTGAATAAAAGCGCTTTGCTCTCCATTTTTTAATTTATTTCATTGTCATCTTGAAAAACATTGAGAAGGAAATATTATGTCAATAAATGATATATATTTAAATAAGGGGCATTCCTATGTGTGTATGTAAATACTATTCCTGGGTCGATGCTAATGGCTAACGCCGCTATGCTACCGCTATTTGCTTATGGAGTTGGAAAACATTAACTTCAAATGCTAACAGCTAAAGTTTTTTGGGGGGAAGTTCTTCAAAATGGAAAAAAAGTTAAAATAGAAGAGAAAAAACACAACTTTCATTGTTAAAGCATTTATTTGTTGTCACACATCAAAAGTCATTGTGAGACTAATTACAAAACATTAGCTTACTAGCATAATTGCCCAAGTCATTTTTGACCATTTGATGCAAGAAAACACAATTCAAAGCAATAAAAACACATTTTTGCTAGCGCATTTATATTCACATTTGACCACTACATAAAAAATAATTATGCTACTAAGCAAACAAAAAAAACTCGGCATCCACTTTCAAACGTTCTTGACCTAAATATTTACAACGGCGTCTCCTCGCAATAAAAGAAAGTGAGGCACATGTTCCGTGTGACGCGGGTACAAAATAAAAAAGAAAACATGATTTCTTGCTTATAAAAACAAAAGACGTGTCATCGCAAAATAAGAAAAAACATCCTGGGTTAGCGTCCAATGCTAAAGGGCACATTCCTATATACACAAAGCGTCTGAGTTGCTAGCTAAAGCTAATTCTCGCTAGCTATTTAGCATATTAGCGTAGACTAGTCTTCACAGTGAGCGAGTCTACTACTCTTGTTGGCAATGAAAAGATTACAAAATGCTAACAACAACTTGCTAATCGCTAGCGTCGCATCTATCCAAGATGGCCGACGCAAAGAGAGCAATGCTTGACATCCCATCGTGTGGCGGTCTATCCTTCTCTGCCGTGAGTTTATCATGAGGAGGCGTCCAATCCGTTTGAAGTGGGAGGGTGGCAGCGGATTAATCGATGTCGTGGTAGCTAGCGAATTCATTTATTTTCCCTAAAAATTAGATTTAATTGCCATAAATGTTTCTCACCAACCAAACTAATATCAAAATAAAACATGTTATTTTATACAAAGTTTATTTTGAAGTTGAATTAATTCTGTATTTTACTGAATAAGATAAAAAATGTATAAAACACAAAAAAGTTCCGTTTTAATCCCATTTTGCTTTTGGCCAGGAAGTCAAGAGTCACTTACAGGAAGTGATGTCATCTTAATTTCTGTGGCGGTTAGCGTTTTAGCTTGGTTTTGTTTTTTCTTCAATTAATTTATCGGCAAAATGTTGTATCGCTAATTTCCCCGACACGAACCATGCTAATATATATATTTTTTTCTGTCCAAACCAGATATGCTGAGCGGATTGAATTAAAGCACAAAAACGGTAAGTAGCCTATTTTTTTTATAAATCCAAACATTTAATAGCGCCAGTAAAAAAATCCTGTTTTTAATATTTTAACACGATAAATAAGCAGTTCAATCGCTCTGCTTGCTTGTAGACTTGACAAGCGGAAATGTAAGATATCTAGTACTTAAATGTAAGATATCTATCATTAAGTATGCTCATGTTCATTTTTTTCCCCCAAATGCTTTGCTCTTTTTTCCACTCGTACTCACTTGCGCCGTTTTATGGCAATTTTGAATGTGTATATTCAAATCTGGCGCACGTCGGTTCACCGTTCTAGGGTCGTGGGTTCGATCCCAAGTCGGTGTGGCGTTTGCGTGTTCTCTCCGGGCTCAGGTGGCTTTTCTCTAGGTACTCCGCTTTCCTCCCACATCCCAAAAACATGTATGCTAGGCTAATTGTACGCTAAATTGTCTTTCGGTATTTGCGTGATTGGTTGTTTGTCTCATCGTTTCCTGCGATAGGCTGGCCACCGATTCAGGGTGTCCCTCGTTGACTGCCCATAGTTGGCTGGGGTAGGCTCCAACACCCCCGCAAACTCTCGGTTCAGAAAATGAATGTTAAAATCTCTGACCCGCTTTCCGTATTCTGACTCGTCGCACGGTAACGTCAGCGAGTCTTGATTACCCGGAATCCTTGCCTTATGGCAAGGGTGTCAACTCGATTTCATGTGGGCAGGACCATTTTAGATATAATATTTAGATATTTTTTGTATAAATGGATTAAATGAACTGGATTAAAGGCCCTGAATATTCAGTTTTTTTAGAGATCTAAAACAATGTTTATTTTAGCTTTTTTAAATATATTTTTAGATTTTACAAAATGATTTTTGAACTAAAAACAAAGAAAATATGGATTAAAAAAATAGCAATTATCGATTTAAAAGGGGGAAAATCAAGAAATGCAATATACATCTATACTCTTCATTTGAATTTGATCCTAAAACAGAAAGTCGCCACTCATCATTGACTTTCGGGCCACACAGAATGATGCGGCGGGCCAGATTTGGCCCCCGGGCCGCTACTTTGACACCTGTGCCTTATGGCATTGGTTTCACCCAATTGCAGAGGCAAACCGAAAATGACAAGATTGAAGCATTTCATGAGTGTAGACTTTGAGAGTTCCTTGGATCTTCATGGTTTGAGAAGAATGGAAAGAAGAAGTCCAAGAAAACGAGCGTTTCCATGGTAGCATTACACTCGGTTTTAGATCAGTTTCATGGTGAACCTGCCGCCGTCCCCGCCGTCCCCCCCGCCACCCGTAGAGGATCGGGGGACAAAGTCGATGGTGGCCGTGTGTTTGATCTGGCCCTTGCTTTGACTCCAGAAGAACATGAAGACGAAGCAAATGGCCACGGAGCTGAGGAAGGACAGGAAACCCATGGTGGTGGCGATGATCAGCGTCTTGGCGTCAAACGGGTACGGCTTGGCCACCTGGGCCGAAGAGTTGGTGGCCCGGGGGACCGGGGGCTCGGCCCAGTCCTCCTCGGCCAATAGGGGGATGGTCCGGTTCCGCGAGCCCGCCCTCACGTGGAGGCCCACCGAAATGCTGTCGTTCCCGGCGGCGTTGCCCGCCCGACACTGGTAGGTGCCGCTGTCGCGCACCTGCGCGAAGCGCACCTCCAGCGTACCGTTGGGCAGGACCCGGACCCTCCCCGCTGGGGTCAGAACGATCTCGTGGGAGGAGATCCAGGTGACGGAAGGGGCGGGGTCCCCGTCGGCCCGGCAGGAGAAGAGGACCGTGGTTCCGTCCTCCACCCGGGCCTCCTGCGGTCTTCGGTCCAGGATCCGGGCGGGCCGGCAGACGAAGATCCCGGGCAGTTCTTTCTCGGAAAAGTCTCGGAACTGGCGCCGCCTGGCCGCCTCGGGGGAGGCGCAGGTGGGCTGGCGGCCGTCGAAGTCGAGGCGGAGACGGCGACGGACCACCCAGAGAAGACGGCAGTCGCAGGAAAGGGGGTTCCCGTCCAGCCTCAGGACCTGGAGGCTCCCCGCCGAGTGCAAGGCGCTCTCCTCCAACGTGGCGAGCCGATTGGACGTCAGGTTGAGCGTGCGGAGCGAGGACAAACCCTGGAAGGCGCCGGGCTCGATCCGGAGCAGGTTCCCCCCGGCCAGGTGCAACTCCTGGAGCCGGACCAGGTCCCGCAGAAGGTGGCCCCGGATGACGGCGATGGGGTTGTGGGACAGGTCCAGGAAGCGCAGGTAGACCAAGTGGCGCAGGGCCGGGTACGGCACGGCGCTCAGGTTGCAGCCGCTGACCACCAGGGCGCTCAGGTTGAGTCCCGTCAGGCTGTCGCCGCCCACCGTGTCCAGCGAGGCCCAGTCGGCCAGGACCAGGGTGCGCAGCCGCCGCAGACGGCGGAAGGCGTTGTCGGGCAGCGCCGAAATGCTCAGACGCAGCAGGCGCAGGTACGTCAGGCTCTGGAGATGCGACAGCGCCTCACTGGGGACGGAGGTCAAATTGCTGCGGTCCACGCGCAGCTCGCGTAGGGCCTGCAGGCCGTAGAAAGCCCGCCGCGAGACGAAGACCAGGTCGTTCTGCTCGGCGTCCAGCGTCTGCAGCTTGGCCGTCTCCCGGAAGGTGTAGTCCAGGAAGACCAGGAGCTCGTTCTGGCTCAGGTCCAGGTAGCGCAGCTCGGACAGGCCCGAGAAGACCCCCACGGGGAGGATTTTCAGACGGTTGCCCTTGATCCGCAGCGTCCGGAGATTCTGCAGTCCTTGGAACGCTTCCACCTCCATCATGGAGATCAGATTCTGGCTCAGGTCCAGCTCTTGGAGATCGGAGAGGCCGTAGAACTGCCGGCGGCCCACCGTCCGGATCTTGTTGTGGGATAGATCCACCCGCCTGGCGTCGGCGGAAAAACCCTCCGGGACCGAGTTCAAGTGTTTGTCCGAGCAGACCGCCTCCTTGGTCTCCGGCCGGCACGAGCAGCGGGGTGGGCAACCCGCCGCCGAGACGGCCAGTCCCGTGGGGATCAGGATGGCCCACGTGGTCCACGTCGCCCACCGTAGCACGGACTCGGCGAACATCTTGGCCCCTTTCTGAAAAAGACATCGCCATCAATCGGAGAACGACGTTTACTCGACGGACTCGACGGCCTACCGCGTGAGCGCGCCGGCGCGGGGGTTCATAACCAGCCGGCGTGGAGTCGGTCTCGGCTCTGGTGGTCTCCCGTGAGTCCGGTCCGGGTTCGATCCCTCTTAGCGTGACCTTCGGGAAAAACGGAAAAGCGTAAACATCCGGGAATCGTTTTCATGACTCTGATTGGCTAGCTAGCTGACGCATTCCTACCGTTTTCATACCGCTAAAGTCACTGGGGGTGACGGAGCCTATCCCAGCCGACGACAGGCACCCTGAATCGGTCGCCAACCCATCGCAAGGTCAACCGATCTGAACCGTTAGGGTGACTTTACTGTGTTCAACCAGCTAGCCTACCTAGCGTGCATGTTTTGGGATGTGGCGGTAATACCCGGAGAAAACCCACGCAAGTCCGTTGGAGAACACGCAAAGCTCAGATGAGAAGGCGACCTGTCATTCCACGCTAAAGTGCTAGCAGCATTGTTAAATTCGTTTTTTAGCACGTCGTTAATCCACGTGTTCTATTTGATTTTATGATGTCAATAAATGCATTATAATATTACATCCACTTTAAAAATATATTCAGGCTTGTTCTATTCTGAGGTGAACTTTAGATGCCCGCCATGACACGTTTTGCTTTAACTCTTTGCCTGCCATCTTGAAAAAAAATAGTCATT
Source organism: Stigmatopora argus (assembly GCF_051989625.1). Classification (NCBI taxonomy): domain Eukaryota; kingdom Metazoa; phylum Chordata; class Actinopteri; order Syngnathiformes; family Syngnathidae; genus Stigmatopora; species Stigmatopora argus. The sequence goes on from NC_135390.1 coordinate 22,263,716, forward strand.
TAAAAAATTTTGTTAAATGAATTTAAAAAATGTACTTGTTCCCTGCTATTGTAGACAAAAAAATTAAAATGTATTAACATTTTATTTGGGCAAAAAGTTTTCTTTTTCAAAGCCTTTGCTCTCATTTTAAATAAAATAAGTCAATATGCCATTAGATATATTATTAAAAAATGAAAAACACTGTTTACAAAAAAAACAAGTTTTCTTTAACCTGAATAAAGAATTTAAAATATTCAACTCTGGAAATCCTGCCTTAACAGCGCCCCCTATCGGCTGAACATCAGGACACCAACCGGGACAGACATTCCCAGAATGCCGCGGTCTGAAGTGCTGATCCGCCTGATCCGAGCTGGTGAAAGACAGCAATTGGCAGGTGCGTGACGTCCCGAGTGCGACCAATCAGAGATTTGCTTTTGGACCCCTCGCTAGCCCCGCCCCCTGTTGAAAAATCTCAATCCCGCATTTCATAACACGAGGTGTAAAACCCTTCTCGCATGTTGGTTAGAATCCATCCTGAACTCGCGCTTAGGGGACACTCATGAGCTACCATTGACGCTAATAGACGTCCAATTCATTTTGACTGGGACGGTTGAATGAACATTCGTTAATAGCAGTGAATGTGGTCATCCTAAATATTCTCTTTAACTTAGTAGTAATGCTATTTATTTATTTTGTGATTTCATTTTTAAAAAAACATTGGCTGCCACTGGCGGCGCTCGATAACCAATCAATTTTGACGTATTTATAACTAAAAAAAATTTAAAAAACAATATTAAAATTGTAATAAAAAAATAAAATAATTATTACCGCCAATATTTGAATTTTCAAACTATAAAGGGTTCAAAGTTTTTGGACAAAAAATAATTTAGGTTCATTTTAAAAATCATTCCACAATACCGTATTTTCAGACGACAAATCACACTTTTTTCATATTTTTTTTGACCTTGCTTTTCACTCCGACCGCCTATTGATTTTTTTAAGGGTATTTTTACCTGAAAAAAAATGTTATTGTAAGAGACTTAGCCAACTTTCTATTTCTACTTCAACGTAGATTTGCTCAAAAATCCCCAAGAATGTGACTCCAGTTTTTCCACTTCACTTTAGTTAGTGCGACTTATAGTCCAAAAACTACGGTACATACACAAATCCCCCCGTTTTTGTGGACGCTACCTCATTTGTTCTCTTGTTTCCGTCTCACTCCTCCTCGCCATCGACGCCTCGCTCCAAAACAACAACAACAACAACAACAACAACAAACATTCGTCGTCGTCGGCGATCCGCGACCCTCCTCCTTGCCGAATCGCCGCGTCCCGCTTCCCTCGCCGAAATATTTTTAGCGAGAGCCTCAAATCCCCAATTAAAGTGTCCCAAAGCCCGGGTGGGTCTGTTTTTATGAGCCGCCACGGCGCCCCCCGACGCCCGTGGCGTGCATTGAGTGTTGAGCACGGGCTGAAGTGAGCAGCTGCTTTATGAGCGACACACACAAAAAAAAAATGTTTTCCCCGCGGGCAGACTTTTAGCAGCCGGCCGAACACTTCATGTTACAAAACAACAACAAAGACGGCCTGTCAAAATCTTAAGACTTTGCAAAGGCAGGCCGGCAGGCAGCCAGCGAGCTTTTTTTAAAGATACCGCTAGTAAACAAACACTCGTGTGGAAATGGAAATTGACATTTTGTATGGCGATTCAAGTTTGATCCCGATTAATCCCCATACTAGCCTTTAAATCAATGGTGTCAAAGTGGCGGCCCGGGGGCCAAATCTGGCCCGCCGCGTCATTTTGTGCGGCCCGAAAAAGTCAATTATAAGTGCAGACTTTCTCTTTTAGGATCAAATTTATGTGAAGATTAGAGATGTATAGGGAATATTTCCTGATTTTTTTCTAATTTTTCAATCAATCATTGCAATTTTATTAGTTCAAAAAGCCTTTTGTAAAATCAAAAAAATAAATAGATAAAAATATTTTCTCTGTTCCACTTTAATATTGAACATAATATAATTTGTTTCCTTTTCAAGTGAAAAACACATCATTAAAAGACATTTTCCCTTACTAAGAAAAAAAGCTCAAATAAACATTGTTTGAAGATCTATAAAAAAATTGAATAGTTAGGGCTTTTGATTCACTGCTTTTAATCCAATTTTTTTAAAATTTCTAAATATTATATCTAAAATAATCTGATGAAATCGAGTTGGCGTTAGGCCCGTGAACCAACCCGAGTTTGACACCCTTGCTTTAAGTAGATTGCCATTTTTTAATATCGCTTTCAAAACATTCATTTTCTGAACCAGGTTTGCGGGGGTGCTGGAGCATATCCCAGCTAACTACGAGCCCCAGGCGGGTGAAACCCTCAATCGGTTATCAGCCAATCGTGGGGCCCGAGCAGACAAACCACCAATCATAGCTAGTAGCAATTTAGAGTGTTCAACCAGCTACCTTAGCATGCATGTTTTGGGGATGTGGGAGGAAACTGGAGTACCCGGAAAAAACCCACGTAATCCCGGGTAGAACATGCAAACTCCACAGAGGAGGACCCATCTGGGTTCGAACCCAGAACTGCGAGGCCGACGCGCCCTGGACCTTGGACAAAATACCCCCCAAAAACCCACGTAAAATCCTTCCCGAGCAACCAAAGAAGACGGCAAAAGCGAGTACTGGACTTGACGACGTAACATGCAATTGCTCTTTAAAGTGCGACCTTAGCAAGGTTAAGAGCTGTCAATTAGCGTCCAAAAGCCCCGCCCCCTCGCAAGGGGCGCTCGCCGTCGACCTAATTTACGAGGTGGCGCCGTGCCCAGACTAATTCCCTCGCCTCATTTATGGCGGCTATTAATAAAAGTGCCGACGTGGCATTTTGCGCCCGACACTGAGTGGCGTTCAAATTAAGCCCCGCCTTCAGAAACTTCCCTTCGAGAACACGCTCTTGTTCAATTGCTAGCAACAGTGTGGAGTTTGCGTGGCTTTTCTCCGGGTACTCCGCTTTCCTCCCACATCCCCAAAAACACGCATGCTAGGCTAATTGGATGCTAAATTGTCCCTAGCTATAAGTGATTGGTTGTTTGTCTCCTTGTGCCCTGCGATTGGCCGGTGACCAATTAAGCTGTCTGGTGGCCATACATTGCTGGGATAGGCTCCAGCACCCCTGGCGACCCTTGTGAGGATAAGCGCTTCATAACATGAATGAATTCTGAAAATTTTGGTCCATTGGTGTAAATATCAATATGTACTATAATATAGTTTTTTTAGCATTATTTTGTCGTTTTAACCGTTTCACTGCCATTGACTGCTATAGACGTCCAATCTAGTTGGATTGGAGAGCTGGCCGCCATCAATCGATGGATTCAGGGATTATTATGTTCAAAATAAGCAACGGGAGAGTTGATTCCATTTTAATTTAGTGATATTAAATATAAAATAAGGCAATAATGCTTTGAATTTGGCTGCTAAGTTTGCTATTTAATTTTTCTTCCATTTCTAGTTCATCTTCATTTCTAGTTCTTTTTAAAAAAAAAATGTTTCTTGAGTTTGACTGTTTTGACGGCGTCAATCAATCCCAAGCGTCTCGCCGTCGCCGCGGCAACGCACGATCGGGCAGGCCAATCCCTTTTAAAAATCAGATTACCGTAACGTGCTTTTATAATCTATTGTTTAATCATTTCAGCGTATTGCTTTTTAGAGGGGCCTTCATAATCCTCTTAGTTTGGCGTTATTTTTTGCGCCTCCCACGCCAAAACGTCCTCTTTTCGGCGCCCCAGTCCGATGACGTCGTGGCATTGTGGGAAGAAAATAAATAAATAATCATTCAATAAGTCATAAATAAACAAGTAGTCAACCACATAAGTGCAGAAATAACAACAAGAAAAACACAGCTTAATCAGTACCGTATTGTCCCGAATATAAGACAACTGACACTTTTTCAGTCTTATTTCAATGCAAAAAAAACATCCTCTTGTGTTCAAACCAATACGGTAATCAACAACAATATGTTTTTGTGTTTTTGTTTTATTTTGGCAAATCACTTGTTCGCCACCCTTGATTTATAATATTATTTGTATTACCAAATATAGGTATTAAGTCAAAACATGACAATATTTTTGGTTCGGAAACGGATATCTTGGCAGCTAACATTTTGGCGTGCTCAATTGTTTTCGACAGCTAGCGGCGGTGATGTCGTCGTGTTTTGGGGCGGCGGCGGCCAAGCTTTCAATTTAATCAGAGAGGTTTTTTTTTACGAGCGGGAAAGTGTCGGCGATCCGTTGGCGAGCGTTGACACGGCTCCCCTTAGCGCTAACGCCGTTCTTCCATTCCGTCACGGACAAACGGCGATAACTTTGACTTCTTGCCAAGCTCGCGTGCGTCACGGGGGCGGGGCGACGTGGGAGAAGGTCCGGCGTTGAATCGCTCGCTAACGATTGGCTGCCATCGACGGCGAGAGACGTCAATGGGAATGACGTGTACTCGTCTATTAGCATCTAGCGCTGTCAATGCCAGGGAATGAATTAAAATAGTATATTTTCCTGTTACTTTGAGTTACTTCCTGTTGATTTTGGGTCACTTCCTGTTGATTTTGGGTCACTTCCTGTTAATTTTGGGTCATTTAGGGAATGCCTGGATTGGACAGCCAATGGACATCCAATCCATTGCAAATAATTGACACGGAATGATCACGTTTCTGTCCAAATGACGGCCATAAATGTCCAATCCATCCCCAAATAATAAATTAAAATAGCGTTGGAAGAGAGGGGAAAAAAACTAAATATATATCATAAATAAGAAGAAATTGTTCATATTTTTTTTATTTTTGAAATCTATCTATTTTTTGTACATTTGTTTTCTTTCTTTATATTTATTTACCTTGTAGCTTTTAATCTGGCGACTTTCCCATGGTTTGCTGTACTTTAAATGAAATCTATATGTCGTAGTAAGATTATTATAGAGAGGGGAAAAAAACTAAATACATATATCATAAATAAGAAGAAATTGTTCATACATTTGTATTTTTCAAATCTATTTTTAGTACATATATTTGTTCTCTCTATATATTTATTTACCTTGTAGCTTGTAATCTGTTTTATTTGCCGTACTTTCCCATGCTTTGCTGTACTTTAAATGAAATCTATATGTCGTAGTAAGACTGTTATATAATAATTGCCACTGAATGATCACGTTTCTGTCCAAATGACGGCCATAAATGTCCAATCCATCCCCAAATAATAAATTAAAATAGCGTTGGAAGAGAGGGAAAAAAACATATATATATATATATATATATATATATATATATATATATATATATATATATATATATATATATATATATATAAAAAGAAATTGATCATATATTTGTATTTTTGAAATCTATTTTTTTGTACATACATTTGTTTTCTTTCTCTATTTATTTACCTTGTAGCTTTTAATCTGTTTTATTTGCCGACTTTCTCATGGTTTTCTGTACTTTAAGTGAAATCTTCTATACGTCGTAGTAAGACTATTTTGACATATTTTTCCACCAATATTTCTCAAAGTTGAAGTCAAGGTTAAACAAGGTTAAACTTTGACGTTTCGCGTTGAAACGTGAGCGCGCCGTCGTTTCATTGTTCGCTCAACCTCGTGAACTATTTGGATTAAACGCAAAGTAGATCAAGCGCTGTCCCACTTTGGACGCAATCAAGAGTAACACAGCCTCGCCGTCCCCCGCCGTCTCCCCCCGTCCGTCCCCCCGCCGTCCCGCCGCAAAGCTGATTTCGTCGAAACGGCGGCGAAGGAGGGCGCCGTAGCCAAAGCCGTCCCCTGCCAGGTGCGCTCAAACAAAAGCGAGAAAAGTCGGCAGCGAGTAAACATACCGCTTTGGACGGCTTTTCATCCCGCCGTAATTCCTCGGGTGTCTCTCGCCTCGCCGTCCGTCGTCCGTCGTCTTCGCCACCCGCCGTCGGGAGAGCTCTCCTCCGCGAGAATCCGTCTGGACTTGTAGGAGCGAGCGAGAAAGTTGGCGAGCGCCGCCGATGGCGCGTCTTGAGCTCGGCCCCGCCCCCTCCGCGATCCGCCCATAATAGTGGATGGGATGGCGCACAAAAGCGCGGGTTTGCACGCCACAGCGGTCGCCGCCGCCGCCGCCACTCCACTAGAAAGCTCTTTTCAGGCTTAGACAAGTGTTGTGTACTTCAAATCAGGGCACTGGCTTTTCATTTTGAAAAGCTATTTTTTTGGCCCTTGGGGTTTCCCGCACTTTTCCCACACAATTTTTGTTATTTAAAACCATTTCGCAGATATGAACAATAAATAAAAAATCGTGCTCATTGAGGTTTTAACCATCCATTTACTCATTTTCTGAACCGCATATCCTTACCAGGCCCGCGGGGGGTGCCGGAGCCTATCCCAGCTAACTACCAACCGGGCGAGGACACCCTGAATCGGTGGCCAGCCAATCACAGAGCACCGACAGACAAAGGACAAGCCTCCACGCTCATACTCATACTTAGGGACAATTTAGCATCCAATTAGCCTAGCATGCATGTTTTTGGGCTGTGGGAGAAAACCCATGCAAGCCCAGGGAGTACATTCCACACAGTGAGGACCGACCTGGGAATCAACCCACGATCCCAGAACTGCGAAGCGGACCTGCTAACCACTTAACCACCGCGCCACCGCGAGCTTTTATCACTTGGAATCAAATCAGCTCCAATTATTCTAATTTCTATCAGATCGGGACTCAGAATTGAAAGATCCCAAAAATCGGGTGTCTCGGACAAAAATCGGCAATTGGGACGTCCCTTCTTGATCATTTCACAAATAATTCATCATAGAAAATGTACTTAGAATTGGAAATAACCGTTTGGTTGGATTCGGGGCGATTCCAAAGACTGTGGCGGGCGGCTTTTCCGTTTTTCCCCGCACAAATCCAGCGGGGCTCAATTACGCTCCCCCGCATTAAGCGCGAACGGCGAAATGGTGAACTTTGACCTTTCTGTCAGGGTCTTCAAACAAACACCACAACTCGATAGGGAGCCAATTAGTGGAAAAGCGCAACGTGTCAGCATCTTCTTTTAGCCTCGGGAACCGTGGAAGTGTTGTTCTGTCAACAATTACACGTTTTAGAGAAAAAAGTGTTTTTTTTATTCCTTACAGAGCCCCACACTGACATAAATCGAAAAAAAAAACATGTTAAAAAATGTTGTGTTAGCAACCCATCACGTAGTGACAGTTTAGCATACAATTAGCTTAGCATGCTTGTTTTTTTGGATTTTGCAGGAAACTGGAGCACCTGGAGAAAACCTACACAAGCCTTGGGAGAACATGCAAACTCCACAGTGAGGACTCACCTTGGAATCGAACCCACGACGCCAAAACGGTGAGACAGACGCACTAACCACTCAACCACCGCGCCAGATTCACCTCATTTTGGCTTGGATTTGCAAAACATCCATCAAAAGTTGATAGTGTAGGAACAATAATACCCACATGAAATAGGGAAATAAGGCAAGTCACAATTGGATATGATTTTTTGGGGCACTAGAGGGCAGTATCTATTTTTGGGAGTTGAATAACAGTACTTTTAACAGTCCAAATAACATGAAATACACAGCATTATAAAAAAAACACTGTCCCAAGATGGCGTTTATTAACCTATTGCGGCAACTTGCAACCTATTAACCGCGATAAACGAGGTACCTATGTCCGATTATTATTATATTACTGTACTTCCCGCGCACCAAAATGTCCACAAACGTCAAATTCACAGAATAGCTGTTTTGCTTAGCTCGGTGGAAAAGTGTCGGTTGTGCCGTTAAGGTTAGCGACGTCGCGAGGCGAGGCGGCGGGGGGGGGGGGGGGGGGTTGCGCTTGAGGAAGTGCGGCCTGACGGTAACATCTGGCTGTCCTGCTGCCATTCACAGGCTCCGCCTACCTAAAGAAAGATGAATTATACGTGGAGATTAAATCCACCTCCCCACCCAATCAAGCACGCACGGTTAAGTCAAAGGACGAGCGCCGCCGACACACATTGGCCAATTCCCCGAGTCTCCGACGACCACACGCTCGACCGCCTCGGACCGGCTTCCGCGGGAAGGGATCAGCAGATGGCGTACTCCTGGCCTTTGATTCATATTTTTAGATGGGCGATACGTGCGTGGCTTTTGCGCACGTGGGGGTCTCCGTGCGCTCATTAGAGGAGAGGGGCCGCCAGCTGCCGGCGGCCTCGGCCTGGATTCGCTACCTAAAAGGTCCGAGTGCGTACGTGAAGGCGGGACGGGATTAGCATCGGGGGTTAGCGCCGTAACGTTTGGGAGTTTCCATACTTATTCTCAGACTGTGCTCGGTGTGGATTGGATGATACTGTAGCTCACATGTGTCAAAGTAGCGGCCCAGGGGCCAAATCTGGCCAGCCTCATCTTTTTGTGTGGCCCGGGAAAGTCAATGATGAGTGCCGACTTTCTGTTTTAGGATCAAATTCAAAATAGTACAAGGCATGGAATTTGATTGAATCGTGCATTTGGGACTCCATTTAAGACAATAAAACATATTTTAGTGTTATTGACGTCCAATCCTGTTGGACAGGGAGAGGCGAATGATATATCATAGAATGTAATCACAATTGGTTCAAATCCTTTGTAGAGAAAATGTACATTTGTGTATTTTGAAAATAACTGACGCTATCACCCTAAAACACGTGTCAAAGTGGCGGCCCCGGGGCCAAATCTGGCCCGCTGCATCATTTTGTGTGGCCCGGGAAAGTCAATCATGAGTGCCTTGTGACTTTCTGTTTTAGGATCAAATTCAAATGAAGAGTATAGATGTATATTCAATTTCCTGATTTTTCCCCCTTTCAAATTAATAATTGTAATTTTTTTAATCCATTTTTTCTGTGTTTTTAATTCAAAAATCATTTTGTAAAATCTAAAAATATATAAAAAAGCTTAAATAAACATTGTTTTAGATCTATAAAAAACTGAATATTCAGGGCTTTTAATCAATTTATTAAAAAAACAACTAAATATTATATCTAAAATGGTCGGTCCCACGTGAAATCAAGTTGACGTTAAAGCGGCCCGCGAACCAACCCGAGTCTGACACCCTTGCTGTAGCTAGAGTAAGATCGCTAGCTAGCTAGCTAGGTTGGGTAAGTGAGATAGGTAGGTAGGTAGGGTAGGTAAAATTCGCTAGGTAGGTAGATTAGGTAGATTTGGACCTTTCCCAAACTTCGTTCCCCAGTGGCAGTTGACCAATCATACGTCCTCTCGGATTCACCATTGTCCAAATCAATGGTGTCCAACTCGGGGTCTGTTTACAGCTCTCCCAGTTGAATTTAATTGGACATCTAGCATTGACAATAGCAGACAAGCATTTGGATAAAATTGATTTTAAAATTTTAGCATTCAGTTCTCATTTTTTGTATATCTTCCAGCATCGGTTCAGCAGGTCTCACAAGTCAGGATGGCCGAGCGGTCTAAGGCGCTGCGTTCAGGTCGCAGTCTCCCCTGGAGGCGTGGGTTCGAATCCCACTTCTGACAAATAATTTTCTATGCCTTGCAAGATAAGTGATCGCTTTCAAAATTATTGCTAAATAGAAGCATATCGTCCCTTCAGTCAGCTCTGCCGGTCTCAAGTATCCAACATCTAAAAATGTTCAGAAAAATTTGCCATCCCAGGTCAGCGGGGCAGAAAAAGGCCAGCGGCCGGCCGACCGGCCGTAATCCCGGCGAGCCTTAAACCCTCTTTAGTGTCTCCGCCGTGGTTAATCTGGCGACCGGGGAAGAAGAAAAAAAAAGCGGCGTCCGTAAAGCTTCTCGCAAACCCCGCGATCTTACGTAAGGTCCCCGGCGACCGCTCCCACGGCCGGGAACGGCAGGCGGGGATGATTTTTCAGGGATGGCGCGGGTGGAAAAAGGCTAGCTGGGGAACAGGAAGTGAGGAAGATGAGGAAATTGCACCTGATCTTTCATCTGGGCAAGACAGTCACGGGGTCGAGACAGGAAGTCATATTTAGGACAGGATAAAAAAAAAAAAGGGGCTTTTCTCTGGCTAATTCTCTTTCCTCCCACATCGCAAAAACACGCATGCTAGGCTAGCTGGCTAACAGTCTAAATTGCCCCTAGCTACGAGTAATTTGTTGTCGGTCTCCTCGTGCCCTGCGATTGGCTGCCCCCCCCCCATTCAGGGTGCCCCTAGTTATCTGGGGTAGGCTCCAGCACCCCCCGCGAACCTCGTGCGGATAAGCGGCACAGAAAATGAATGAATTCAAATGTAGAATTCCTTTGAAGCCTGGAAATGTGCCCCAAAATGGCCGACTCTTGACCCTCCAGCCTTCATTTGTCATTTTTTAATTGCACCAAACTGCAAAATATGAATTTCGCTGGATTAAAAGTAACATTAAACGTAAATAAAACAATGATAGCGAACAAAACATGTGAGTCACGTGCTAATCACGTTGGTCATGTAACCAACGGAAAGACATTAATAGAAGGGAGACAAAATGGACGCTTGCCACTTCCTCTTGGCGTTAGTCATTTGGATATGAAACACATGAACACGTCTAAATATGTTTACTAAAAATGTCCCGCTTCCGTCATGTGTGCGTGACACGTCGTCAACACGCAAAACGGACATTTGATTAGGTACACGTGCTAATGAAGAACTGTATTAGAATGAAATTCAAATGAAGATGATTGACATGTAAAGAAATTATTGACTGTTTTTTGTCTTTTTTTGAAAGAGTCAATTAAAACATGTCAGTTCATTTTTATGAATTCAAACTGAACTATAGGATGAAATATATTCCTAACAAATTTAAAGGGGAAGCGCTAATTAATTTTACTCCAACTAATTCCTTATTCGATTCCTCCATTAAATACTTTTTTTAATCCCCAAAAATCTAATACGCAACTTTTTTGGGTCAAAAAGGAATTTTAATCTTTAAAAAATAGTCTTTTTGACTTTATCCTAAAAAAAAATCATATTTTCCCATTTGGTTTCAATCCAATATCCTGTTTTTGGTGTTTTTTTCAGAGGGTTGAAACAAATTAATTTGAAACAAAGAGTAAAGCATCCATAAAAAACTAATAATAATAATAATAATAAAACTCTTGCAATAATAATTTGCCAATTTTCTTTACATCTTGACATTTCTAACATTGTTTTTTTTTGTTGAATGTCAAAAAACACTTTTTGTGATTGAAATTAGAACTTCATTGATGTTATGTATATTATTATGTACGTGTGTAGTAGTTAGTAAAAGAGTAAAATGATTATATTTATTAAAAATGCCTTAATTTTTCATTCCTTCCTGCTTTTGTTTTTCCAGCCGTGTCAGCAGACTTCCTCCAGATCCAAGTGACATCACGCCGGTTCTCCAAGTGAAACCAGATGTTTTTGTTCCTCAGCAGGCCCCTCCCCCATCCCAGACCTTCCACAATATTTTTGAACTTCCCTAAAATTCCAGCTTATATCAACCAGACGCTGACCTACTTGCGTCAAAACGGCACTTGAACGCAACGCTCAACTTTTATTCAGGTAAGTTTGGCTTTCAAGTTCTTTTTCTGAGTCGCAAGTTTTGTTTTTTTTGCTCACTAGGGGTGTGACAATATACCAAAATGGTGATTTGTTTCCCAAAAAGTTACCGATATGCTCTCGTCAAGGATCCAAATGTCATTTTTAATGTGTAACTGCTTAAAAGACAAACTGTTGGTCACATTTTTCACTAGAAGACCAAAATTGTAACCCAAAAATGACCCGAAAGGGACCAAAAATGAACTGGAAATGACAAAATAACCATTAATGTTCAGTCAGATTGAAGTCAGAGGGGAAAAAAAACACAAAACATTACCTAGTTTGCAAAAAAATATTTGTCTGTCAGAAGTGGGATTCGAACCCACGCCTCCAGGGGAGACTGCGACCTGAACGCAGCGCCTTAGACCGCTCGGCCATCCTGACTTGGGGTCCATTGAGGTGTCAAATTGAGCTAAACCCCCAACAAACCCATAAAACATCACTAAGTTGGAAAAAAATAATAATGTCAGAAGTGGGATTCGAACCCACGCCTCCAGGGGAGACTGCGACCTGAACGCAGCGCCTTAGACCGCTCGGCCATCCTGACATGGAGGCTACTCAGGCACCAAGTTTAGCTATACCCAAACAAAAACACCCACTGTACACCAACAAATATCTCATCTCATGCAATATTTATAAAGTAGTGCTTAATGGAAAGAAAAGGAGCGATGCATCATGGGAAAAAAGTCCTGACACCAACTGTTTAGGTTGATAAATGCATCACTGTGTTTCATTACATTAAATAAATAACACTGAGGCTTTTCAATTCAGTAAATCCTTCAGTTTCGGAACCAATTATCCTCACAAAGGTCACAGGGGGTGCCGGAGCCTATCCCAGCTCACTACAGGTACCAGGCCGTGTCTGAATTGCCAATTGCAGGGCACATGGAGACAAACATTTACGCTCACACTCATAACTAGGGGCAAGTTAGCATATAATTAGCTTAGCATGCGTGGTTTTGGGAGTTGGGAGGAAAGCAGAGTACCTAGAGAAAACCCACGCAAGCCCGGAGAGAATCTTGTATCGTAAATCGTTTTGCTAACTAGCATGACGTCAATGGCGGATGCTACATTGTTTTAATGTGGGGGGTTTTCTTCTTTTTTTTCAGGATGTGGCTGAGTTTCATTAGCGTGTCCCTGCTAGCCACCTTGGCCCTGGCCCGACTGGATCAGGTGACCTTGGACAGCCAATGGGAGCAGTGGAAGATCACACACAATCGGGAATACAACGGAATGGTCTGTGTTTTCAAATGTATCACATTGGTACCTCGAGATATGAGCTTAATGCGTTCCGGAACTGAGCTTGTATGTCGATGAACGTTTCCCATAGAAATGAACTAAAAACAAAATAATTTGTTCCAACCCTCTGAAAAAACACCCAAAACAGGATATGGTATTGCAAAAACATTTGTATTTGTTCTAATTCGCCATCTATTAACAAAGTAACAAATAACTAGTGGTTTAATAGTACTAAAATGTGTTTAATAGTACTAAAATGAGACTTTTTGCATGGCAACGCGCTCGTAACATAACATAAATTTAAATGAACTTGGATTACGATGCAGACACACTCAAAAATAAGTTGAATCTAACCTTACACTAAACTTAATTCTAATTTTGTTTTAAATTTTGATACCTTTCTTTTCCCGGGTTGGCTCTATTGGCCCCGCCTCCACCCTGACTTTCCGCTGCAACCTATCGAGGCTTGTTTGCTTTTGTCTTCCCTTCAAAATATTCCCCAAATGATGCCCACAAAAGTCCTCAGAATAGAATAACGCACCAGCAAAGACGGAAGATGTCCCGAGGCCGTCAAACGATCCGCTTTTAATCGGCCTGATTAAAGAAAAGCAGGCTGCCGCATCCACCGGCCCTTTGTGACTAATTAAAACGTCGATCTGACCCATTTGCACAAAGGAATGTCTTTCAATGTGTCGGTTAGACTTTTTCTGCTCTGCTAAAAATACCCCTGACTTTTTTTTTTCAATCAAACTGTTATGACAGCTTCACATCACTATATACGTCATTTAATAATTTAAAACAGATACGAGGTACTTCCTTCTGGTCAAAATGGCTGACTTTCCGTGCAATAGTTCATTCATGACGTCCGTCCTCTTGTTTGCGGGCCAGGACGAAGAGGGCATCCGGCGGGCCATCTGGGAGAAGAACGCGTTGATGATCGAGGCCCACAACCAGGAAGCGGCGTTGGGCATGCACTCGTACGAGCTGGGCATGAACCACCTGGGCGACATGGTGAGTGGAAACGCGTGGAAACGTTAGAGGGCGGCAAGATGAGACTTTTTTTGGCTTGCACGCAGACGTCGGAGGAAGTGATGGAGAAGATGACGGGCTTGGAGATGCCCATGACGCGGGAATGCGGCTTCACCGTGAGTCCGGAAGACAAGGCCACCCCGCTGCCCAAATCGGTGGACTACCGCAAGATGGGCATGGTGACGTCGGTCAAAGATCAGGTGAGTTTCATAGCAAATGGTAGTAGCTCAATTAGGATAGGATAGGGTGGCGTAGCATAACATAGGCTAGTTTAACATAGCATAGCATATGAATAGAATATAATACATTAGTTCTGTATTGTGTTCTTAAACACTAAAGAATTATTATTATAAAAAAATCCTAACAATCCAATAAAAAATGACTATTTTGGTCATTTTTAATTTTTTTAGATATTTTTAAATTTTATGTTATTAATTTGGTCATGGATTTTATATTTTTATTTTTTTGAAGGACAATTTGAATTTTTATTCTGTAAGAAAAAAAATCAAGAAATTATGTTAAAAAAAATTGGAGTAAAGAAGTATGAAAAATACCCTTTAGACTGTTTGTTATTAAAATGTTTAAATAATGATTCATGCAAATCCATTTGTGATGAACAAGCATAGAGTCAAATAGCTTTTCAGACAAAATATTTCAGGTTAGGAAACGCTGCCACCTGGTGGAAAAACACGAGAATTCACTTTCACCAAATGAATTCTTGATTAATTTCATTTCACTTTTTTTCATTTATTTTTTATCAAAAATGTGTCATTGTGTAACTTTTTAAAAATTGATTTTTAATATTTCTTTCCGAGTTGACAGGAATTGGTATAACGTTTGTTCTTAAAAAAAGAATTATTATTATTATTTAAAACAATATAAGGGTTTTTCCATTTCAATTTACAGTTTTTCTACAAGGCATTCAAAAAGGTACAAAAACAAGAATACAAAAAAAATGCATTTTTCAATATCGTTAAACACTCCCCCTAGCGGACAAAAAGAAAAACGCATGCTCTTAAGCTTCACTCATTTGAGAGTGGCCGTAAAGTAAGTTAAAAAATGGAATCATTTAAAATGTCCATAAGTGAAGTACTGGTGTTTTTCGCCGCTCAGGGTACGTGCGGCTCGTGCTGGGCCTTCAGCTCAGCGGGGGCGCTAGAGGGTCAGCTGGCTAAGACCACGGGGGTGCTGCGGGACCTCAGTCCTCAGAACCTGGTGGACTGCGTGACGGAGAACAGCGGCTGCGGCGGCGGATACATGACCAACGCCTTCAAATACGTGCGGGATAACGGCGGCATCGATTCGGACGAGGCCTATCCCTACGTGGCGGAGGTAAAAAAAATAATAATAATAATTGTCAGGCTTTCGATCGATTAAATCGAGGAATTTCATGAGGACAAAACTGCTTCAAATTCAATTTTGCTGCTTTGACTAATGCTTTTAAATAGCGTGGCGTTGTAATGACTTGTTCTGAAAGTGCTGTGTTGTTTGGGAGGATACACTCCCATCTAGTGGCAACATTTAATAAGACAAGAGCTATTGTGTGCATTGGGAATGAGCAGAGCAATCTTACGTTCGGAAATGTAAGGCATAAATCATATAAAACAACGATTATATCATTTATATTGATGTCTAACGAGTTGCTAAGTTTTATGGACAAAGGAGCGTGCGTTTATGTTGATGTGAAAGGCTGTGGTCGTCGAGTGAATGCTCATGTTTAACTCTGCTAGCAAGGCATCATAGATTGAGCCTCAATGCTAAATTGTGTTCTACTAGTGTTATTTTGATAAACTATGTCTTGTTCCACAATTCTAAAATCCAAAACAGAGTTCTACACGTGTTGGATATTATTGTAGGGTTTGTACTATGGTTGTTGTGTAAATATCAGCCTAATTAGAGAATAGCACGAAGCTAGCGCTAGTCACAAAATGCTAATCGCTAGCTAGCCGATACAATTGACTTACTGCTTACTGTAGGTATATTGACAATGCTAAATGTGTGGCTAGTTAATGTCATGACAAGTTGTATCATTTATATTTTTGTAAAAAAAAGGGATTTCAATTTTTGTCAGTGATAATAGGTCAATAATAGTATCAAAATGTGAATAGTTAGTGTTAAGTGTTCAATGAAGAATTAATTATACTAATATTTTACAATCAATGTCTTAGTTAAATGGTGGCTTATTATTCTTTTCTTTGCTGTCCCCACCGCAGGCTCAGATGTGTCGTTACAACTCTTCGGGCACGGCCGCCGAGTGCCGCAGCTACAAGGAAATTCCGGAAGGCGACGAGCACGCGCTGGCCGTGGCGCTCTTCAAGGTGGGCCCCGTCTCCGTGGGCATCGACGCCTCCCAGGGGACCTTCCAGTTCTACCAGAGAGGTCAGCCCCAGCTAATTATAATACCGTCGCATTGTACTATAAAATGTCAAGCTTGAGACCTGAGGACCAGGTCTGGCCCGCCACGTCGTTTATTTTGGCCCACAAATGTCAATCATAGCCATCGACTGTTTCTCACCAAATCAATATTTTAAAAGACAGGATTTTTTTTTACATGAAACATTTCGTAAACATAAAAATGATAAGGTTTTTTTCCTTTTTTTGACTTTATTTTTAAAAATAATATTTTTTAAATGTTCCATTTAAAAAATCTATATATTATAGTTAATATACAATTATATAAACTAAAACAACATGATTTACAGTTTGTTTTTTTAAACATTTCAACATAAAAATGTTGTAATTTTTGTCAAGCGTTTTTTGTTTTATTTTTTTAACAGTATATATTAATCAACATTTTTCCCTTTATGAAACAAATACCATGAATACTTTAAAAAAAATAATAATGAATGCAGCTGCCTCTATCTTACCAAAATAAAATTTAGCTAACATTTCTAGTCTCTAGTTTTTTTTAAATTAAAACATTTCAACATAAAAAATGAAATGTAATTTGTATCAGGGTTTTTTGTGTTTTATTTTTTTTTAAACAGTATATATTAATGACAATTTTTCCCTCTTATGAAACAAATACAGTGAATATTTTTTTAAAAAAATGAATGCCCACTTCCTCTTTATCGCCAAAACAAAATTTAGCTAACATTTCTCTGCAATATTTTTCTTTTTTGACTAGTTTTTTTCCAAACAAACACATTTTCTAACGCTCTAACATGAATATTTACAGTTTTAGCGCTTTTTTTTGTTTAAAAAAAAACATTATTTTTTACCTTTTTAAATGCAATAACAATAAAAGAATACATATCTCATTGTAGTTAACCATTGAAACGTTATTGTCCAATCACATCACCAGGCATCTACTACGACTCCAACTGCAACAAAGACGACATCAACCACGCCCTGCTAGCGGTCGGCTACGGCGTGAACGCACGGGGCAAGAAGTTCTGGCTCATCAAGAACAGGTAGGGACGCCATCTCTGCCCCGTGATGTCATCAAAATGCGACCATTTTTCAAACCTTGGCCTTTCTTACAGCTGGAGCGAGAGTTGGGGCAACAAGGGCTTCATCAAGATGGCGCGTAACCGCGGCAACCTGTGCGGCATCGCCAACCTGGCTAGCTACCCGGTGGTGTGAGCCGTTTCCGCGGCGACCGATTTCCCGTTTTTATCGTCACTGTGATCGCTAGCTGCCGTTAGCTAAAATGTTTTGGTCTCGAACGCGCGCTCGTCGTGGCGTCGCTGGACGACGCCGTTTTATGCAAGTCTTAAGCCGTCGGGGGCAAAGGTTAACTTAACCGTCGACGGCAATAGACGTCCAATCCAATTTGACATTTTGACGTTGGTTTGTTAGCCGCTCCCCCTCAAAATGGATTGGACGTCTCTCGCTGTCAATGGCAGTAAATAAGTTAATAAACGAGTGTCTGTGTTATGTAACGCTCAGCACTTTAATTCTGATCAGTCTTGTGTCAAAATAACATTTTGTATAGCGTGAAATAAAATAAAATTGTAAAAGCCTTTTATGATTTGGGTGTAATTCACACGAAAGCCACTGGAGGGCACTGTTTTCACTCTATTGGACAGCTACTAGACCGTGAAACGGTTTTGCATAGTTTCGATGGCATTGTATCGTGGTTTGGATTTTATTAATTATGATTCCGATCAAAAATATATATAGTCGATGTAGGATGTAGTGTTCAGTTGGAGAAACAGGAAATTGAGCCACACTTTCAACACCGTCTTCAAGAATCAGGAAACGACAGCCGCCCTCTCAGATGCTCCACGCAGGCAAGTTTTACCAACTTTTAATTAAACATCCTTTATCATTTTTTTATGATGTTAAAATAAACTAAAACGGAAGACAGTTTTGAATTTGCGTGGGAATTTGCCAGGAGTATTTTTCATGTCCTCAAGTCTGCAGGAAATGAACCAAGTTTACTTTCATTCTATGAAAGATTATTATTAAATAATAGACATAAAAAGATGAATGCATGAAACATTTAATAAGTGAATCGACACATTTCCTGGGTACATTTGAAAAATATTTTAATAGTAAAATACTGCTGTAATTATGATGATAGCCTGATTAACTCTTCTGCCATTGACCTCACTAGACGTCCAATCCCTTTGAAGTGGATGTTTAATAGTAAAAAAAAAATGGATTGGACGCCTATCGCCGTCAATGGCTTTCAACCCAAAATGCATCACTTGTTGAACCAGACCTTCCAAAAATCTCATTTTGCAGGGTCGGTTTTAGCCAGCTTGTTGCTGGCCTCGGATCTGGACCAGCATTGGGCCATGTGGAAGAAGACCCACAAAAAGTGGTATGGCAGTCAGGTTAGTTGCCCGTTTTTTTTCCTTTTTTGTGGTCCACGAGTGACGCGTGATGACATTTGCGTGCAGGAAGAAGACCTTCAGCGCCGAGGATTGTGGGAAAAGAACCTGATGTTCATCACATTGCACAATTTAGAAGCTTCCATGGGCCTCCACGGCTACCGCCTCAGCATGAACGTTCTGGGAGATCTGGTGAGACGCGATCCGGTCAAACCGGGTTGTTTACGGGTCTTTCAGACAAACTGAGCCCGGGGGAGGGAATCTTGAGACTGGTCGCCATATGGCGCCGAAATGAAGATGTTGATTGTGTAAAAAGTGACACCTCTAAAGTTGGAGATGTTGGGTGTTCACGCAGGGTTCCTGTGGTTCTTGCTGGGCCTTCAGCGCGGTGGGGGCCCTGGAGGGCCAGCTGGCCCGGACCAGGGGCCGCCTGCTGGATCTCAGCCCGCAGAATCTCCTGGACTGCTCCGGCAAGTACGGCAACCGCGGGTGCTACGGCGGCTTTCTCGACGGAGCCTTCCGCTACGTCATCGACAACGGCGGCATCGAGTCGGAAAAATCATACCCGTATACGGGACGCGTGAGTACCCGTCTACGGTCGATTGGTCGCCGGTCTTTTGGTCGTCTGTCTTTTGGTCGCCGGTCTTTTGGTCGCCGGTCTTTTCGTCGCCGTCTTTTGGTCGCCGGTCTTTTGGTCACCGCGACAACGGGCGACCAATAGACCGACGACCAAAAGACCAACGACCAAAAGACCGGCGACCAAAAGACCGTGTACCGGGAGTACCGGAGCGGGCCCCGCGACAATTGGACGATCGCTAAAATGTTGCAAGTGATTGCCATTTTGTTTTGGATGATTTTTTTGGCAGGCCGGGCCTTGCCGCTACCGCTCGGCCAACCGCGCCGCTAACTGCTCGAGCTACCGCGCGGTGGCCAGGGGCGACGAGGACGCCCTGAAGCGAGCGGTCGCCTTGGCGGGACCCGTCTCGGTCTGCGTCGACGCCTCCAGGCCAACCTTCGCCTTCTACAGCAGCGGTGAGTTAGCACGCCTGCGAATTTTTGGATGTCTTGCTCAAGAAACTACTAGCTAGTGATTGTTTTGTCCAGGGGTGTACAACGACCCATCGTGCTCTCAGAGGGTGAACCACGCCGTGTTAGCGGTGGGCTACGGGACCCTCGACGGGAAGCAGTACTGGCTGGTCAAGAACAGGTTCTCCTCAGGAAAAAACGTTTGGCTAATCTTCTGGCTAAATGCTAACGGGCTCTCTCCGTTCCAGCTGGGGTCTTTCGTACGGGGAACAAGGCTACGTCCGGATGGCGCGCAACAAAAACAACCAGTGTGGCATCGCCAGTTTGGCCTGCTATCCTGTCATGTAGGGCCCCCGAGACCCCCCATAATGTCGAAAAACGCCTTCAGCATTGTAGTTAAAAGAAAATAAAAAAACCTTTGACTATTAAGGATTTCCTCATAATGTTGAAAAGAGCATTTATTGTTCCACATTTTTAAGAAAATCGGGTTAGCGCCTCGGCCTTGCAGTTCGATCCCAGATGGGTCCTCAATGTCTGGAGTTTGCCTGTTCTCGCTGGGTTTGTGTGGGTTTTCTCCGGGTACTCCGGTTTCCTCCCACATCCCCAAAATGTACATGCTAAGCTAGCTGAATGAACACTAAAATTGCCATTAAGCTATAAATGATTTTTTGTCTCCTCCTGCCCTGCGATTGGCTAGTTCCCCAAGTCAACTGGGATTGGCTCCAGCACCCCCTTCAACCCTGGTGAGGATAAGCGGTTCAGAAAATGAAAATAAGTTTTCAGGGTTTGAGTTGAGGACAAATTGTATTGTATTCATCAGGCCCCAGGTTATTGTGGATGTAATTTTATGGTTGACCACTAGATGGAAGCACATGATTTAACTTGACATTCTACATTGGACTAAAGAAGAATGTCTGCTGAGTTAGCGTCATGTGTGTTTACTTGAACGTTATTTGCAGGTGTGCTGATTGGCACATTAGCATGTAGCTAGTGGTTCGGTGGAGCTGTTGCCAAGCCTTTATCATGGCGAAATAAGACAAAGTAAATAAGTAAATAAATGCGCTTCTTTTACGATGGAATGTTTATCGGAGTAGGTGCAAATCGAAGAACAAGCGATTAATTTGGGTGAGAACTGGCTAAAACTTTGCAAATGTGTGCCTGTGTGTGTCTATGTCTAAATCTAATATGTGATATCGTTTATGTTCAAGATACACAACAGACTAAAAATGGAAAATAGACCTTGGCTACAATCTTACATAGTTACATATTTACATATGTTATATATTTGTGTATATATGCCTATATATTTGTATGTGTGTATAAATATTTTTTTCGTTCATATTTTTTTCAAATATATAAATATGTTCATTAATATGTGATCTCCTTTTATGAAATAAATCAAATCAAAACATGCAGCCACGTTAAAGTTGTGAGTTTTCGGATGGAAAAATATTTAATATACGTAGATGGAAACTTGACTTTTTCAAGTGACACATTCAGCAGAAAAGTTATTTGAACGAGAATGAGAAGTGAAAAGGACCAATGTGGAAAAATAAGGTCAAATTGAAGTTAGATTTGTGCATATTCTAGTGTCATTGATTAAGATTTTTTATTCATGGATATTAATCATTACATTTTATTTTGACTAGATCATTTATGGGTAGTAGACATGCACCTGCATTTATGATGTTGCTCACACTGGTCCTCTGTATTCCCAGATATTAGAAAAATTAGAGGGAACATTGTTTTCGACTGAAAATATACATATATTTTCAAATGATGCGTTCACATTTTTAATACGGGCTGGTTGTTTATATGAATCTTATTTTTTGGACTAGCTCAAAGGAGATTTTGCTCAAGATTGGTCAACGTCAAATCATTTTCAATACTGCTTTTTACCTTGAAAGGAAGGAGTTTACGTCTTTGTAATGATTAGCCCTTCATTTTATAAGAGCATGTACATTTATTTTGGAAAAAAAATCTGGGTTTAACACATTAAACCACACGTGTCAAAGTGGTGGCCCGGGGGCCAAATCCGGCCCGCCGCATCATTTTGTGTGGCCCGGGAAAGTAAATCATGAGTGCCAACTTTCTGTTTTAGGATTAAATTAAAATGAAGAGTATAGATGTATATTAAATTTCCTGATTTCCCCCCTTTTAAATCAATAATTGTCATTTTTTAATCCATTTTTTCTGTGTTTTTAGTTCAAAAATCATGTTGTAAAATCTAAAAATATATTTAAAAAGCTAAAATAAATATTGTTTTAGATCTATAAAAAACTGAATATTCAGGGCTTTTAATCCAGTTCTTTTAATCCATTTATAAAAAAAAAAATCTAAATATTATATCTAAAATGGCCTAAAAATCTAAAAAAAAATCTGACACCCTTGCATCAAAGGATCAAATCAGCATTTTTAACCCATTATTTTTGTTTCATCTCATCTAAATAATCATTTTTTAAAGATCAATTTCTTCTAAAGAAAAGTTGAGAACCACTTGGATGGGTTACAAATGACTGTTTTTATTTTTCTACTTTTTTAGTGCAACATCACAACAAACAAGTTTCACATGAGGTATTCAAAGGGATTTTCTTGAGTCGCCAATAAAAAAGAAAAGCAAAAAAAAAAAGAACCCCAAAATTCCCCACGCGTCCGTCCCAAAGACCGGGGGCCGGGAAAACCGCGGGAACGGCGCTCAGTCCTAATATGGGCGTCGCCCACCTTCGCGGTCTCTCGACCCCGTCAAGCTTTTCATTTTTTTCATTTTTGCCTTCTTACAAACGTGGAAAAATAGCTTGCCTCTCCTACTTGGACTCCGGCGGGCAAAAAAAATGGCGCCATCTAGGGCTTTGGGGGGGAAAAGGAGGAACAGGCAACGTTGATTACGGCAAGAACCTCCTTGCTCCGATTGTCACCTCCTTCTTTCTTTTTGGTTTTTTGGCGAGGAATTCGTGAACACGTGGAAACACGGATGGATGGATGGATGGGTGGGTGGACGGGTGGACGGGACGGAAGCTTTGGCTGGACGTGGCCCCGCGGATTGATTCCAGCTTTTGGTTTTTTTTGGTTTTTAGCTTTTTTTTTCTTCTTCTAGGGCTGGGCAATGATGGGAAATGCGAATGGCGATCAATCGCGATTAATCGCAAAAATGCAA
This sequence comes from Stigmatopora argus, assembly GCF_051989625.1. Classification (NCBI taxonomy): domain Eukaryota; kingdom Metazoa; phylum Chordata; class Actinopteri; order Syngnathiformes; family Syngnathidae; genus Stigmatopora; species Stigmatopora argus. The sequence goes on from NC_135390.1 coordinate 22,286,483, forward strand.
AAGTTGGGCGCGAAAGTGTGTCAAATGTTTGGACCGCAGTCATAATCGTCGTACCCAAATCCGTCCTGACTTCCTGGCCGATTAGTTGTTATTATGGGATGTCCGATCACATCATTTTGCATGTCCAATCGCCCGATTGTGAGATTTTGCCGATCTGATAAGGTCATAAATTAATGTTCAAAATCGCAATTATAAAAAATGATTTCAACAAAGCAACCCCAATTTTTTTTTCAGAATAAAATTAGTAAACTAATTTTTTTTATTGTATTTTTCTTGAATAAATTAAAGTACAGCGAATAAAGTGGATAAATTCAGCAATTTTTGGACAATTTGTTTCAGTCTTGCAAATAGAAATATATTAAAAAATAATAATAATACATGCTCTATAAATCTCATTTTTAACAATGTTTATGGATTATTTTTTGTTACTAATTATCTCAACTCAGTAATTGCCGTAGAAAGAGATCCAATTTTACTGCCATCGACGGTAAGAGGCGTCCAATCCAAATTAAACTTAAAAACGCAAAAAAAAAATTTTTTTAAAGCCCAATATTTTTTTTTTGCCTGATTCGGATCCTCCAAAAATGACGTGATCAGATAATGGACATCCCGACTTGGTACACGACATTCCATATCTAGAATTATACTTGTAAATCCAGCCTAATAAAAAGGCTTAACTTCATTTTTTGGTCGCTCAGATTTTATTTTTTTTTTTATTTTATTTTCCATACTTCGTTTGTATGTTCACTTGCCCAGCCTTATTTTTTTGATAATTATTAATTTATTTATTTTTTTAGATTTTTGGGACATGATGAAAAAGAGAAAATGGATGAAGACAAACAGACAAACGGACAAACGGACAGACAGACAGACACCCTGAAGGTAGGAAATCTTTGGTTACGGATATCTTCTCACACATTTGAGGTAGATGGTCGCGTCTTCATGTACACAAAAGGAAATGGGGGACATGTTTGGGGGCGGGGTTACAAGGGGGGGGGGCGGGGACACTCAAATCGAGTCAGCGTCTCAGTTCCACATTTCGACAATAACACTGGCTTATCAATATGATAAGAGTGAAAAATGGAAATTCATGACATTATCCAGTGTGATTGAACAGTTCTGGGGCCGTGGGTTCGATCTCAGGTCGGTCCTGACTGTAGTGTGGTTTGCGTGGGTTTTCCCCGGGTACTCCGCTTTCCTCCCACATCCCCAAAACATGCATGCTAAGCTAATTGTAGGCTAAATTGTCCCTAGGTATGAGTTTTTTTTTGGTTGATTGGTTGTCCTTTGTCTCCTCGTGCCCTGCGATTGGCTGGCCACCCGTTCAGGGTGTGCCGTAGTTAGCTGGGATTGGCTCTAGCACCCCCCGCGACCCTTGCGAGGATAAGCGGCTCAGGGAATGAACCGGTGCTTTAACATACTTGGAGTGCTCCATACATCAGCAGCAATCTTCAATCTTTGGTTATTTTGCTTCTTACTATTATTATTTTTATTTTATTTTTATCTTTATTTAGCTTTTTTTCCACCAGCTTTAACCCTGAAAGCGTTTTTTTTTTACTTGCGTCCTCCGGCCACCGGGTGGCGACGAGAAAAATTCTCATCAAGTCGCTCAGAAAGGCTCTAGGCCCCGCCCCCTTTTGATCAAGACCCCCGCCTTCATCTTGTTGTTGTTGTTGTTGTTAGCTATCTTAGCTACTCGAGATGTGGATGACCCTCGAAATTGCCCCGCCCCCTTCTCATCTTTCAAGGCCCGGCGGTCCGCAGGGACGCAATCTTTGGTATTTTCAGCTAAGCTAAAACCGGAGAACCTCTTGAGCATTTCGGATTTCTCCTTGACTAGTCAACTAGTTGACTAGTAAACTAGTTGTTTGTGTATGTACGTTATCGTATTTGCATGGGAGGGACTTTTGGGTGACTTCCTGTGCTAATTTGAGTGGTTTGGGGACATTCTCGGGTCACTTCCTGTACGTTTTGGGTCACTTGCTGTCATTTTTGGGAAGTTTTGTTCGTTTTGATCAAGTTAATGACCACTAATGAAGAAGCTAACGATGACTGTTGGGGGAGTAAATATTGGTTTGTTTATGCTGGTTATTTTTGTTTATTATTGACGGAAAAGTGGCATTTGAATATGAAATTTGATTGCAATGGTGTTGATAGTCAGTTATTGATTTGGTTTTTGAATTTGATTTCGGACTATTCTTGATGTTTTTGCATTTATTTTAATTCACGGCAGAACCATGAAAACACTTTTTATGAATGAAATCAGGGCGGCCATGTTGGTAGTGGCAACATTACTGCAAAAGTCAATGAATTGAAGCTAAAATGACGTCCAAACTAGCTTATCTCTTTGGTTGAAATTGATTTTTTTAAGTTAGAGAGAACCACTACCAATTAGCGACTCGGCGTCGAACCCTCGGCGTACCGCGACCCAACACCTTCTTGTATTTGCGTCCGTTAAATCGTGACGAACCCGAGTTTGAAATGCTCAGAAACCAGGAAGTGATGACCTCAAACTTAAATATTCCAGGTCAATTTTCCCATTTTTTGGAAGGAACTGAGACGACATTAGCTTTCGGACAAAGACAGGAGTGTGGCGAATGAGGGGTTGGTGGGGGTTCACAAGCATGCAGGACCCCCGGGGGACACGAGCATGTGACCTTGAAGACCCCCGCTCGCCGCCGTTATCGTCACCGTCAATATCAATATTAATTACTCATATCACGACATTCAAAGACGCTTCGGCCCACGAGAGCCGAGCCGCGAGGATAGCGCACGTGACGTCACGGGGGGAGGGGCGGGGTCGAGGGGGAGGGGTTTCCGGGGCAGGGGGGCGGGGTCAGGCCGTACATTCAAGGGAGGCAAAAGTTCATCTTTGGTATTACGATGGGATTTCTACAGCTAAAAGTGCCCATCGGATAAAAACACAGACATCGTAAATAAACACGTACGTGTACATGGTACAGTCCAGGTCAATAAATAGGTCAATAAATAAAATAGGGGGCGGGGACTATAAATAGAGCGGATGGCGTCGGTCGGCGACACCATCGGCGTGTGCTTGACGTCTGTACAAAAAAAATTCGGGAAAGAATAACGTTCCTTCGGCGTAAAAATCAAAACGAGACCGTCGGCGTCATCGACGACGATAGACGTCGAATTCTCCCAAAAAACGGCCGTCGAAACTGGCGAAATGGCGCCGAGAGAGTGATTGACGGCTGCGAGTGGGAGGAGCTACCGGGGCTCGCCGTCGCCACGGAAACGCAGGCCGGGAACGAACTCGTCGTCTTCCTCGCTCGCCGTGATTCTCGAGGGAAGGCGCGAGTTGGGAAAGAAAATGGGGGGAGCGAACGGCGGCTCCTGATTGGCCGGGGCGTGAAGGCGCACCAAAAGTATGCTTGGTCCCGATGGGTGGAGCCATCTAATCTACTAGAAGCCGACAAGATGGCGGCACGGAAAGGGAGAGACGGCGGTACCTTGATTCACGGGAAAATTGCTAAATTTTCGAGCTACTGTATTTTCTCACAACTATAAGGCGCACCGCATTATAAGGCGCACCCTCACTGAATGACACTTTAATGTTTTTTCCATATATAAAGCACACTAAGGCGCCCTGTCTACTTTGGAGAAAATTTAAGACTTAAGTGCGCCTTATAGTCGTGAAAATACGGTAATTACGACAAATCGGACGCAAGTAGAATCCATTTTTTTCCGATGAGTTGAGTTGTGTGTGTGTGTGTGTTTTCGCATAAAATTGTGATGATTTGGTTTAATAGTTAAAGTTATTTGATTATATACGCCACAGGATATGATGATCACATGATCGAGTATATTTTAACGACATTTTTTGAAATCGATTTGGTGAAAAACTAGCTTGGGAAAGCAGCTTCTGATAGCCTTGTGCTATTACCTTAGTATTAAAAAAAAAGTACCAGGATGAACAAAATGGCCGCCGTCTATTTCGATTATCCAACAGAAAATTGATTTTTTTAGGTCTGTACCTTTAAGGGCCGTGGCTTAATCAGTCACATCGGAAAGTGGACTCACCCCTAGCTTTCCGCATATCGACGAAACGGCCGGGCTAGCTAGCAAGATGCTATCGCTAACTCTCTGGAATCGGTCGTCAAGTCCGCAAGTCAAGGTACCGCCGTGGAAACGGGGCCGCCTGTACGAAGGCGGCGCCCTGGCAAAACGGCGTGGCTAGCGAGATGCTATCGCTAACTCTCTGGAAGTGGTGGTAAAAACTCCCAAATCAAGGTACCGCCGTGGAAACGGGACCGCCTTTAAAGCCCTCGCTTTGGTTTAAGAGCTGGCGGCCGCTACGGCGGGGGGCGTGGCCCGCCGTCACGCCGTGACGCAGGACACGGCCGAGGACGAGGCGCTGGACCCCGAGGAGCCGGTGGAGGACGGGCGTCCCTCGTCCATCCACTTGTTGACGTTGCGGCGCCGCGCGTTCATGAAGAAGTTGCTGACGGTGGAGAGCTCCAAGCCCAGTTGCTGGGAGATGGTCACCTGCAGGTCCTTGGTGGGCCGGTGGTTCTCCCGGAAGATGGCCAGCAGGGTGCGCCGTTGCAGGTCGGTGAAGACCAGACGGGTGCGTTTGGGCCCCTGGTTGCGCTCCAGCTTGCTCTGCTCTTGCTCTTTCCTCTTGCAAGCTGCAAGAATTAAAAAAAAGAAACAAAATGGCCGAGGCCACGTCACGGCGAGACGGATTAGAAAACAAAAAGTGCGGGACAAATGGATTAAGTGCGCGTAAAGTGGATTTGTCCAGAGGGAAAACGCTGAGCTGGGCAAAGCACGCGTCTCCAAAGAGACGGCTCAGCAACTTGGTCGGCCCGGAAGCTTCTGAAATGGCGTTTCCCGAATATTCCGTGTGGCTTTAACTCGCCGGCGCCGGCCGTCGACGTCCGATGCCGTGGCGTCTGCTCTGAGCGGAAGTGAGTTTACCCATTGGTAGACATCCATTCCATTCAAAGCCGGTGTGAGAACTTTGGTTCTCCGCCACTCGGGTCGGACGTTGATCGCCGTCAATGGCGGACTGCGTACCCGGATAAAACCCATGCAGGACCGGGGAGAACATGGAAACTCCACGCAGTAGTAGTAGTCATAGTATTTGTTTAGTGGTATATTGGTAGTAGTATTTGCATAGTGGTGTAGTAGTAGTAGTTGTTGTTGTTGTAGTAGTAGTATTTACATATTGGTATATTAGTAGTAGTATTAGTAGTATTTACATATTGGTATATTAGTAGTATTTACATAGTGGTATATTAGTAGTAGTAGTATTTACATAGTGGTATATTAGTAGTAGTAGTATTTACATAGTGGTATAGTAGTAGTAGTAGTATTTACATAGTGGTATATTAGTAGTAGTAGTATTTACATAGTGGTATATTAGTAGTATTATTATTTACATAGTGGTATATTAGTTGTACTATTTGTATTGCAGTGTTGTGGTAGTAGTATTTACATAGTGGTGTAGTAGTAGTTGTTGTTGTTATTGTTGTTGTAGTAGTAGTAGTATTTGTATTTTGGTATATTAGTAGTAGTGGTATATTGGTAGTAGTATTTGTATAGTGGTGTAGTAGTGGTAGTAGTTGTTGTTGTAGTAGTAGTAGTATTTACATATTGGTATATTAGTAGTAGTATTTGTATTCTGGTATATTAGTAGTAGTGGTATATTGGTAGTAGTATTTGCATAGTGGTGTAGTAGTAGTAGTAGAAGTCGTATTTACATAGTGGTATGTTAGTAGAAGTATTTACATAGTGGTGTATTTGTATTGTGGTATATCTGTAGTAGTACTAGTAGTATTTGTATAGTATTATATTAGTAGTAGTAATAGTGCATGCACATTAGCTCCAATAATGCGGTCGGCTCGCCTTCACTGGAGCAACGCTTGTTCTCTTGCGCCGATGAACGAGCGGAACAATTCTATTTTTATTGCAACATTTTGGAAGACGATCAGTAGTGGATCAGCCCAAAAGAAAAAGCACGCCGTGACCTTCAGACGCGCAACACCAAACCACCCGTGGCTACGTTAAAAAGAGAAAAAACGGGCCGGCTTCGCTTCCACTCCGGCATTTTGGAACAAAAAACAAAACAAATTTACGACACGGACGATGAACAAAGTGGCCGTTTGCCCGTTAGCTCATTCCATATGCTAGCGACGTGTTGTAATGAAACAATCGCCGAGACCATTTACGACCTATTATGCAAGGGCGTGGAGGTCCGGCGGGGGGCGGCGGGGGTACCTAAGGGCCCGTTTCCGGCCACCGTGGCGGCCATTAAGTAAATGCTCGCTAGCGTTATAATGGCGCGTAAGAGCCTCGCCATAAATCCAGCCCTGTCATAAATAACCCGCACAACGAACGCCGCCCCCCACCAATGCGGGTGTCTTATGACGGCGGTAACGGGCGCTAATCGTGATCTGGTCTTGCCGGAATGTGATGGAGAGCCCTTTAGCATCCCCGCTAACAGCATCCGCCGATCCCTTCCCCCCACCTCGGGGTGGCTCGGTCCTCCTGCCGACCCCCCCCCCCTTTCGCGGTTGCTACCCCCCCCGAATCCCCCCTCGCTGCTTTGTGGGCCAGCGGCTGATAGAAATTATCGATTAAACGCGAGGCGGCGAGATTGGTCCGGGTTGGTTAACTCTTGCGGCACTGCGCAAAACAACAATTGCCGTTTTTTCCCTTCTAAATCAAAATATGGAAAATAGATGATGCTAGTTTGAAGATTAGCAAAGTGCCATGTGTTGGTGCCCCCTGGTGGAATGAAGCAAAGTTAAAAAGTCTATTTTTACTCGGATAATCTGTTTTGGGACCCAGGGGCGCCCTCTTGTGGTACGCAGTATAATTACACATGGAGATTGGTATGTTTATTCGTGAGCTTTTATTTGCGTTCAATGTTTATTTACTTTTATTTTATTCATTTTTCTTTTAACTAGTATTGCACCGATACCAATACTATTATCGGTATTGATATGACACCAAAATAATAATTCTACCTACCCAAGATGGCCGCCGGGGTAGGAAACAGACGCTAAAAAAGATCGCTTGTCGTTATTTGTTCGTAGGGATGAGCGAAATGTGATATATGTTGTCGCCCTCTTGTGGTTCTTGGCAGAAGTGCACTCCAATTGTGATTTACGTTGAAAATCGAGAGCTACTTTTTGTGGCCGTCGTCAATCTGTCCAATGAGTACGTGAGCGCCCCCTTGTGGTATGTGAGTGAATCACAAATAGTTTGGTTGTATTTAACATTTAAACTCCATTTTTGTGCTTTGTCTTTCTTTTATATAAACATGTAAAAAACACTGGGAAGAAAACATAAATCAGTTTTTGTTTGAATATCTTGAATTTTGAAAATTATGATTTTTTTCACTTCCAATTTATGGCATTTAAACGTCACTTTGGGTAAATTTTGAAAAATTTTCTATTCATTTTAAGGGATTTTCTTCTTTATTTGTCACTTCCTGTTGCTTTTGGTGCATTTTAAGTTTGCGTATTAAAGCCGCCATTTTGAACGAATGTGATGACGGATATGAAAAATTAAGCAAAGTGTGCACAATTCCCACAATGTAAACATAAAAGGGCTATTTTCCCTTGCCTATCACAAATGAGACGTCTGAATTTTAAACCCGGTGTGCGCCTGGTTTGACGAAACGGCGCTCGGGCGGGAGAATCGAGCGAGGCGCCATCCTGCGCATGCTAATTGCGGTCTGAAAATGGCGGCCGGGGCGAGCGAATGAGCGAACGAGCGAGCCGCTCTTTCCCATGGAAATCAATAGGCGCTTGTAATTAAACAAAAGCCAGATCAGGGCAAGGGAAAAACAATGTAGGCAGCCAAATGAGGGGTGTTGATGATGTTTTTGCACCTGATCTAAACCCAATGAAGTACTGTCATGTAAAATGCCATAACACTGCCAGATGCATATTAATAAGGAATATTCTATGACTTTGATTTCATGTTTTAGCTTTGCAAATGTTGATCTTGCACTTTGTAATTGTGCTAAAAGTAGTTAGCTTACGTGATGCTAACCACTTTAATCATTTTTTTTATCTCCATTTTTATGGTATATAAATCTTTTTAGGACTTCTTATTTATGTGTGCACTTTATGGTGAACCTTTAAATGTTGTCTCCGTACATATTGTACAGATATTACATCTAAAATAATGTTAGCTAGTTTGATGTTATTAGCAAGTTGCAATGCAACAATTAGCGATGTCCCCATGCTAATATTTTTGTTTTGTTTTTTACATTCGTGCCGACATTTTGAGACCAGTTAAAGTAATGTTCAAAATAAAGTAGCCGCTAAATAACAATTTCTATTTTTGTGTAAAAGTAGTCCCCCTAAAAATGCTATTTTTACAAAGATTAGACCAGGGGAAGGGAACCTATGGCTTATGTGGTTTTTATAATGGCTGCCTATGGCTCTGGAGCCATATATGGCTCTTTGAGAGGGTGTATAAGGGTCTCCGCTAACCTTTTTAGCCTCACAGTGGGAGACCTGGGTTCAAATCCAGGTCGGTCCACCTGTGTGGAGTTTGCATGTTCTCCCTTGGTGTGCGTTGGTTTTCTACGGGTACTCCGGTTTCCTCCCACATTCCAAAAACATGCACGCTAGGCTGATTGGACACTCTAAATTGCCCCTAGCTACGAGCGATTGGTTTGTTTCCTCGTGCCCTGTGATTGGCTGGCCACAAATTCAGCCCAACCTTTGCCCTAAGTCAGTTGGGATAGGCTCCAGCACCCCCTACAACCCTAGTGAGGGTAAAGCGGTTCAGAAGATTAGATGAGCATTAGCGTAACAACATTGTCCAAAAAATTCTGAGACTTTTTGTACTGTAAAAGTGTTGAAATGACTAAAAATAGGCCCATATTTTTACGTACTATTTTGATTTGGCTCTCAAGGAATAACTTTTTTTTTTAAAACAAACTGAATTTTCGATGGCTCTCTCGGTCAAAAAGGTTCCCGAACCTTGGCCTAGTGCTTTGATTGACAGCGTTACCGTGACTACTAGGACGGATCCCATCTTGGGACCCAATCGGACCGTGTGCGGTCGATTGGTCGCCCCGACCGTGACAACGGGCGACCAAAAGACCGGCAACCAAAAGACCGGCGCCAAAACAAGGTAAAACAACACGGTCTTCGCATCAATACAAGCCAACAATGGCCATGAGCAGTTTCACTGAGCCGACGTCTCTATTCAAGAGTTTGTATGTACATGCGCTGTCCCTTTAAGAAGCGACATCCGTCAGGGTCTTAACAAGTTCTCCAACAAAAAACAATCAAATTCTGGGAAATTTGGAGCTTTTCTTTAGCCTAATAATGACTAGGGCATTAAGTAGGACTAAATAGTCATTCGCAGTTTGTGTTTAGGGAATTTGAGCAAACATTTCAATGGTAATTATCAATAACCTTCCGGGCGACCAAAAGACCGGCGACCAATCGACCGTGTACCCCCAATCGGAGACTCTCCCAAAATAGGATGCCGAGGCGAACCCAAGAAAAGAAGTAGCCATTTTTGTCTCTCACCCTCGAGTCGCAGCGACGCCATCCTCTGGAACTCGGGTTCCTGCAACCAGCGGGACATCCTCTTGAAGGTCTCGCGCCCCGACTTGAGCTTGGCCCAGGGTTTGGGGTTCCTCAGGAGGTCGGACAGGGTCCCCTGCGAGCGGCACAGGATGCGCTCGGCGAAGATGGCCTGCGGGATGCTGTAGCGCTTCAGTTCCGTGATGATCCTCTGGGCCACGTCGCGGGTGTTGATCTCCTCGCCGCCCCCGGGCGACGCCCCCCCCAGGGCGCCGTCCACGGGCGACGAGTGCGGCGGCTCCGCCGTTCTCACCGCTTGCTGGCCCGGGTGGTGAGGGTGAGGGTGCGAGTGCGGGTGGTGGTGGTGGTGGTGGAGATGCGGGTGCGGGTGGTGCGCGGGGTAGTGCTGGCTGTAAAAATGAGCGGGGTGCCCGTCCATTTTGCCCAGCGGGTGCCCCCCCAACGGCCCCTCCCCGGGGGGCCCCAATCCCGGGGGCGACATCTCCCGCGCAAAATCCGACGTCCTGCAGAAGAGGCTCCCGCCGTGGACGTCGTAGCCGGGGTGGAGCCCGGCGGGCCCCCCGGCGGGGCCCCCGTAGCCGTGCGGCCCCCCCGAGGAGGGCGGCGTCAAACCCTGGCTCAGCTCTTTGGCGTAAGGGTTGTACAAGTTGGCGGGCAGGCCCCCCCGATCCTCGCGCATCAGCGTGAAACTCCCGATCACGTTGCCGACGGGCAGGCAGGGGTGGGGGTGCTGGTGATGGTGCTGGAACTTGTCGTCGAAGGGCTGCAGGGGGGTCAGCGTGGCGTAGGTGCCGCCCGAGCCCGACGGCGAGTCGCCGCCGTAGCCCAGCGCCGACATGGAGTGCTCGAAGGACGACGCCCGCGCCTCGCCGTCCGCCGGGGGGCGGGGGAAGGCGGACGGGTGGAGGTCGGCGTGCCCGTGCAGGGACATCTCGGACAGGGTCCCGTCCATGCCGGGAGGGCGGGCCGGAGGTCCTTCGGAATTATTATCCGGCGGTTAGCGGTTAGCGGCGGCTACTCGGGGGGTTCGGGCCGGCTCCGGTTGTGCCCGGCGACGCCCCCGGGAGTTCAAAAAGTCCTCGATTGGCCCTGCAAGACAGCCACGGAGCGTTAGAGGACCCCAAAAGGGGGGAAGGCGTCCTAATATTTTTGGACGGCTATGCCCGTTAGAAAAATGGAGGGCGACGTGAATGAGGCCAACAACCTTCGCAAGGATTGAAAATTGGGAATTTGAAAGTGAAATGTATTTTTGTCGTCATTTTTCTTGCTGTTTACTTCAACACTTGTGAATAAACGCCTACATCAGAAGGTTTCATTTGTTTGCTATGTGTGATTTTGAGGAAATTGTGAAAAATGTCAGATGGTTTGTTGACATTTTGCGAATCAAACCCTCACCTCAGATAGTTTCACCTCAATGTTGGCATTTTAATGAAATCCATTTTAGCAAACAAAGCATCATTTTAACAGTCATGAATTCAGATTATAACTGAAATATACAATTCATTGAAAAAATAATTCTAAATAATAAAAATTAAAAAATGAACAAAACAAACTGTACATTTTAAAAGAATAGAGACAGCCAATCAGGTAAGTCTGAACCATATTTTACTCTGGAAAATGTATTTATTTTGGGGTATGTTTTGGTCTTTTGACCTCACGTAGGTTTTGTATTTGTCTCCCATTGACAGCAATCGACGTCCAATACGTTTTAACGACGACGGCCTGGCAATGAATGAGTTAATCGATGTTAATTTATTGCTTTATTCAAAATAATGACAGGTTGTATGCTTCTTTAAATTCACACTAAACGTATGTACTATTGAAATAAATAGTGATTTTTTTTTAAAGAATGGAAGGGTGCTTAAGCACTTCTAAATGAGACCTGATGGCGCCTCAGTATTTGACATAGAAACTTAACAATAACGTCCACTTTAAGATTCTTAAAATGATATCTATCATCTGTTTTTTAGACAACACGCTGTCAACACAAATAAATCACTACAGCCTAATCAGATTTAGAAGTGAGGCCACTTTTTGCGTAAAAACGGCACCGTAATCCCCCCTAAAAAATTCCCATTCCCATGAAAACCCAAACGCCAATTTGACTCATCTCTCTCTAAAAAACCGAATCTAAAGTGTAAACCCGAACCCCGAATCACTTTTTCCTCCCCCAACGACGGCGTCCGAACGTCAATCCCGCATTTCCCCTCACAATCCCCCCCAAAAATAAAAAAAATCCCCGATTTTATAACAAAAACGCCCCCCTCCTCCCTCCTCCCTCCTCCAACTCTTTCGCTTCAATTCGAATCCCCGTTTTTTGTTGATTACCTGAATCTCTGGTGCTCGCGTTCCGCCTCCGCCTGCGAACATCTCCCGAAATGAAGCCCCGATTCCCCCAAAAATCTCCGTCCGAGGTCGCCTTTATTCCGGTTTTGGTTGTCGTTCTTCGGCGTTCGTCTCGTTCTCGCGGCTCTGCGGCTCTTTTGCTTTCATCATCTTCCTCTTCCTCCTCCTCCTACTCCTCTTCTTCCTCTTCTTCTTCTTCTTCTTCAGCCACTTGATCGATGTGAGCGGCAACTCTTTCTCTTCCTCGCTGCCTCCCCCCTCTCCCCCTCTCCTCCCCCTCTCTCGCTCCCTCCCCCTCCCACCGGTGCGTCACCGCGGCGGCCTTCAAATCTGACAGATGCGCGATGAAATTCCTCCCCCGATTAACCCTTTCTCTCCTGGGGGTGCTGGAGTCCTTGCTTCCGTCATCATCTGAAAATCTGTTGCCAGTTCCTCTAAAAAAATTAAAAAATATATTTAAAAAAAAAATACATTTTTTTTCCACTGGGTAAGCCGTTGGACGGCGATAGACGTCCAATTTTATCATGTCGATTGGACGTTTTAGACGTCTGTGGCGTTAAAAGGCGATTAGGCAGTGATCCGTTAAACAAAGAAGTTAATTTAAAGCATTATAAAGATATTTAAATTGAATTTTCCATGTTGTATATTATTCTGGGAAAATGTATTTTTGGAGGGTACGTATTTAAAAAAAAAAATTAAGGAAACGTCATTTAAACACGTATACTCTATTTTTCTGGATGATGAAATGTACATGGTTATCCAATTTAAAACTGAACAAATGGTAAATAATAATAATTACGTCGTTTTAAAATGGATGAATAATAATTGCATACGATTTATAATCTAATGATTTTTTTTTAGGAATTTACAAATAAACACGTTTATTTATGGCACATTTGAGAATAATCATTTTTGCAGTATTTGATCGTATTTGCAGCAGACATTTTGTATCGTAAAATGACATTAATATAATAAAATTGTGATTGCTTTCTAATCAAATGAAATTACAATTACGTGCAACCTCAAATATGTCATTTCAATACAAATAGGGTGATGTTTTCCATAAGAGTATTTTAAAACTAAAATGATGGTTTGTATTATGTATTTTGACGATTCCTTATAATGATAACATATGCACATTGTTTCATAATTCAAGTTTGATAGTAAGATGACACAATTTCATTACCAATAATTCCTTTTATTGTATAAGAAGCCATTTTAGTATTTTGTTGATACTGCGCAAGGCTGTGTTTTTAATATAAAACGTAATTACGGTGTCAAGTGTTCGAAAAAGGCGCTGATTGTGTAATCTTGACAATTATGGATTTTTTATTAGCCTATTCTATACGTATACTTCAAATGTATTTCCCTTTATTATCGTCCTGGTAAAGAAGAACACACACACGCACACACACACACACACACACACACACACACACACACACACAAATGCACGCACACATCCAATCGAAACTGCGCGTGCACAGCAGATGCTGGCCAATCGATCCGCGTGCACGAGAAGGCGTCCACGCGCGTGCACAAGAGGTTAAAGTTCACCTCCTACTCTTCTATTTTTCAATTTTATCATCGAGTTTACCATTAGACCAATTCCAATAATTTCACAATAAAAGGTGAAGTCAATCACTAAGCAAAATATAAATTAATGACTTTTAATACAATGGATTGGACGACTTTTGCCGTCATTGGTAGACATTTTTAAAATAATTCTGCTGTTAAATTATATAAAAAAAAGTTTACCACTAGAAGACGTACAGAAAATCAACAAATTCTCGCTTTAATTAAATTATTTTTGAGTTCTTTGTGTGTATTATAATCTCCTTAAAAAAGCATTTCTTACACACACAAAATGAAAAGACACGTTTTGTGAGTATTAAGTTTATTGTTGTAACACCTGAAAATATTTCATACGTTTTACAAGTGTGTATTTTTAATAAGAGCACATTTAATGCCACTTTGGACGAAATTTATCCATAAAATCTGCTTGCAATATTTCATATTCATGAATTTTCCACATTTGACAAGAATACAATTGAAATTGACGTTCACTTTGTATTAAAATAGCAAAAAATGCATGTTACTTAAATATAAATACATAAAAACACACACAACCATCTTTATTTTATTTTTCTTAACATTCAACTAAAATTAAAAATATTTTCCAGCCCAGAATTGAAATGATTCATAAAAATTAACACAAAGCTCCCGTTTATGCTTCATTTTTTTAAACATTCGATTGAATTAAAACAAATAAACTGTATTCATTCTGATAATATGACGTCATTCTATTCTTGTCGATTGTATATGACGTCATTCCGTTCTTATACATTTCTTATTCGTTCGTTATATGAACATTTCATTACCGTAATTCTTTATTTCCCTTCGTTTGGAAGGCGTTTTTTTTTCGTCTTGTTTTTATTTTGAAAATGTCTTCCGCTTCACTGAACAATCAATGAAATTGCGCGCCTGCGCTAATCAATATCTGAATTAATTTAGCGGGATTACACGTGAGGGAGGAAAAAAAATCATCAACCGGGCTTCTAATAAAACGGTAATTTTATTAAGGAGTAAATTATGGTGACTTCACAACTATTGATCACGCCAGGAGGGAAGTTATCGTCATTTACATTTTTTTAATCTAAAAAAATATTGCAGATCGTGTTTACATTTTAACACGTCCGAAAAAAACAGCACAATTAATAAAAAAAAATGATTTGTACATCTGTTCGATTTTTTTTTTTATAACTCGGCAAAAAATCGGCCAAACGATCACATTGATCGATTAAAATTAAAAACATTTCTACTTTAATTTTTACGTTTCATTTCGCATCCAATACATGCTTTTATTCTGATAGAAAAAACAATATACGTACGTCTAAAATATTGACTTTATTTGTTATTATTAACCAAAGATGCACAATTTAATAAATTGAACAAAAACTCATTTAACCCTTTCATCCACCTACATTTTTAAATCCATTTTTGTAAAATGCATAAACACAATAATAGCCTTGTTAAAATGCCTATAAGTATTATTTCTACTGCATTGTTAGTGTACCTAATGAAGTGGCCCGTGTGTGTCTGTGTGTGGAAAGGAATTATTTAAATAAGTATTGATTAATGCATGTCAAAAAGTTTCTAATAGCCTTACAACCTTTTTAATATAATATGCAAATACATCATTAGCTCAATATGCAAATATAATTTAAGCCGTATGTGTGTGTGTGTGTGTGTGTTTATTAATTTTGTCTTTTCCAGCTAAAGCTGTTTAAATACGGACATTAAACAAAGAGTTAAATAGGTTAAGCAGTAGAAATATTGATCAGCAAAATCAATTTGAATATAGTTGACTTCCTCATTTGCATTTTTTCATTGGCTCACTTTTCCACGGCACAATTAAACAGCACACAACATAACATAAAAATACCAAAATATTCGGATTTTTACATGAATCTTATCACGTTTGTACACAAAAGAATATAAAAAGATGATAAATGATCACCTTTTTACCATGTAAAATGCATTAATTATCATTATCACATCAAAACGCCATCACTCACGTAACAATTGGATTATAATGAATATAAAAAAACTTTATGATTATCATTTAAAATAAAAAAAATATCCTCTACAGTGTGATAATTATATAAATAACAACGTATAGCTAAAACATGATTATCATGCAAAATGTTGTTTAAAGTAACATTCAAAAACGCGCTAATATCATGTAAAAATGGGATATCATGTAAAAACATAACTCATAATAAAGTGATTATCTTTTAATTATATGTATAATGGATGCTTATGATGTAAAAACATACAATATATAAAAAAATATCATTATGTTGTAAAACAAAAAGGCTAATTATATGTAAAACCGAATGCTAACTATGTAAAAACATGATGTTATCATATAAAGATGTGATAATGATCACCTTTAAATACTTTAATAATGAAAATAAAGGCATTCAATTAATATAGATATGATAACATTCATAACAGATTGGATGTTAGCTAAATTCTGATAAATTAATAGCGAAAATATGACATCAAGGTTAGCCTACGTTAGGCACACACTGTCGCAAGCTAACCACAGATTAGCGTTTGCTAACATATTATACTATATACAATATTCTCTACATCACCAACGCATTAAAACAGACAGAAAATGAATATTACATTAAAAAATAACATAAAAAACAGTTCAAGGCTAATTCACTCCGACACGTATAGCATGCTAACATATGTTTAGCTGAAGAACCTGTAAAATAATTCAACCAGAAAGTCAATGAAATCTGTTATGTAATGTACAGCTAGGCAATTTTAAGATGGAATTTTCTTTTTTTAGATTAATTTGGGCGATTAGCTCTTGTAATATTTAATCAAACATCACAGGATGCTAACGGAAAATGGCTAATCTAGCACATGTTCAGTTTTCAAGTGTTTTATTCCACAGTTGAAGTCCACAAATGACACGTATTTTGCCCTAAAACACATTTTATTGGTCATACGCCTGCTAGCTTAATGCTACTAAACCCTCGTATACCCATTGTAATAAATATCTAAACTAAAACATTTTTTAAAATAACATCGTTAAAAGAATGGAAATATTTCTTCCTAATTATTCATTAAAAAACAGCTCTAAAACACGACATGAAATACAATAGCCGCTAGCTTCTTGCTAATATCCAAAATTAGTCATTTTATAAAATAATGCTAGTTTAGCAACCTAACCTAGCAAGATTTAAAAAAAAAGAAAAACATAATTCAGACAATATGAAAACATTTTTTATGATTATGATCACTCCACCCTAAACAAGAAAATTAAAAAAATATATATTTTTATAATGAAACTATGCAGACCATGGCGGCACTCAAACATGCTAACCCATGAGCTAACCTCTTAGCATTTACCACATATTCCAACATTAAACTCAGCGTCAAATCATCAATTCAATACAATTTTTAGAAAAAAAGAACATTAACATTAACCGCCATTAACAGCGCTCGGCGTCCAACCCCATTCACCCGCCCCTCCCAGTCCAAACAGATTGGACACCTCACATCTAGCTTCCCACCTCGACCGAATTTGACACCCGTTGCCTGCAAACAATGAAATATCGCGTTTTAAAAGATATAGCGCATTCGCCCCGGTCGGCCCTCCCCTTCCTGCCGTCCTTCCTCCTCCCCTTCCCCACCTTTTTGGTCTTTTTCTTGGTCCCCGCGGCCGCTGGCGATTATTCCGTATTCTTTTTTTGGCTTCCCCCCCCTTCCAGCCGGGCGTCTGAAATCCTCTCCGAGGCGAGAGCCAAATGAGCGAGGGTGTCGGACGCCGTCTTCCTTCCTTCCTTCCGTCCTTTCTCTCTCTTACCGTCCCTCCCTCGCTCTCTTTAATCAGCATGTTAATAAGAATGGTAACTAATCAATACATTCAACGGGCCGCCGAATTGATACCATCTCGGCACCCCCGCTCCGGGCCAAAGAGCGGTGGTCCCCGCGGGGGAAATACGATCGTTCACCGAGAAAAGTTGGGGAAATGAAAGGCGGGTTTAGTAGTTTTTCTTGGGGTAAAAAAGTTTTTAATATCAAAATTTAAAAATACATTAATGATAAAAAACAACTTCGGTCAGTGGCGGGATAGACTCCGGCACCCCCACGAGCCTGGTGAGGATAAAGCGGTTCAGAAAGTTGTTTTTCTTGGGGTAAAGTTTTTTAGATCCAATTTAAAATAAATAAAAATAAAAATAAATGATAAAAAAAACAACTCTGGTCAGTGGCGGGATAGACTCCAGCACCCCCCGCGAACCTGGTGAGGATAAAGCAGTTCAGAAAATGAATAAACGAACGTCTACGGAAATGAAAGGCGGGTTTAGTTGTTTTTCGTGGGGTAAACGTTTTTTATATCCAATTTTAAAAATAAATAAATGATAAAAAAACTACTACGGTCAGTGGCGGGATAGACTCCAGCACCCCCTACGACACTGGTGAGGATAAAGCGGTTCAGAAAGTTGTTTTTCTTGGGGTAAAAGTTTAGATCCAATTAAAAAAAAATGATAAAAAAAAACAACTCTGGTCAGTGGCGGGATAGACTCCAGCACCCCCCGCAACCCTGGTGAAGATAAAGCGGTTCAGAAAGTGAATGACGATTTTTGAAATGCACACGCGTTGTAGAAAAGGAAGCGATTGGGCTACTTTCAAAATAAAATGTTTTGACAATGTGGAAAAATGATGTAAGAACGTGACGGTGGGGTTCGAACCGTGAATGCATTCTTGCGAGCCATAGGTTTTCCGCCGGGTCGCCAATTGTAAGGGCAAAATAGCAGCTTTGACAGAAAGGCGGCTAGCGCTACTCAAGCTAATAACTGCCCATAGATATATTTATGAATAGATGTATTAATTCCTCCCTCTTGGCGGGAGGTGGTGCGGAATGAAGGCGGAGTGGTGGTCCATTTTTGGGGGGGGGGGGGGGGCGTGACCCGGTGGCCGGGTCTCCGCCTTCCCCGGCCGCGCCTTCTGGCGAGTTTTCCGTGCGGATGGTTTTGCATTCATCTCCCTCTCGCTATTGGAGGATCATTTTTCAGCGCCGATCGATATGTAGAAGAGTGCGGCGCCCGCCGGCCGGATCGTATATCACCGCCGCCGACCCACCGAATATGTGCTGCGGATTAGGGACACTTTATGTTTACCCAATTATTCTTTTGTTCTGCCCGTTTGACGGCGTTCTGGCGGGAAACGAAAAAGGCTATTTATTCATTTTTTTGTTTTTTACTCTTATTTGACTAGTTTGCATTTTTTTTACCAGGATTTGGAATTTTGTTGATTGGCTGGCGATCAGTTACGGTTAGCCCGGAGAGGCTCCGGCACCCTCGCGACCCTTTATAAGCACGGGTGTCAAAGTGGCGGCTCGGGGGCCAAATCTGGCCCGCTTGCGTCATTTTGTGCGGCCCGAGAAAGTCAATCGTGAGTGTCGACTTTGTGTTTTAGGATCATGACGGTTATAGATGGATATTATATTTACTGCTTTTTTAAAATCAATAATTGCATTTTTTTCTTTCTTTTTAGTTCAAAAAGCAGGGCTAATTGTTAGCTAAATTGTCCCTAGCAATTCAGTGTCCCCTTCCTCGTGCTGGTATAGGCTCCAGCACCCCATGGGTTCGATCCCAGGTGGGTGCTCACTGTGTGGGGTTTTCGTAGGTTTTCTCCGGGTATTCTGCTTTCCTCCCACATCCCCCAAACATGCATGCTAGGCTAAATTAGCATTCTAAATTGTCCCCCGGCTCATACCCAAAGTCAGCTGGGATAGGCTCCAGCACCCTATGGGTTCGATCCCAGGTGGGTGCTCACTGTGTGGAGTTTTCGTAGGTTTTCTCCAGGTAGTCCCCTTTCCTCCCACATCCCCCAACCATGCATGCTAGGCTAAATTAGCATTCTAATTTGTCCCCCGCCTGGTGCCCAAAGTCAGCTGGGTTAGGCTCCAGCACCCCATGTGTTCGATCCCAGGTGGGTGTACACTGTTTTTGTAGGTTTTCTCCGGGTACTCCGCTTTCCTCCCACATCCCCCAAACATTCATGCTAGGCTAAATTAGCATTCTAAAAGAGAATGTGTCATAAAAGTAGTCCAACTAGAAGAAACACTTGCCACACTAATGCGTCAAGTACAGTACGAAAGTAGTATTTGTACTTGGTCAGCTCCGCCCCCCCCCCCGCTTGCCCGCGGATGGAGACTTTATACGAGGTCTCTCTTGATAGCCCCCCGTAAACATTTGCGCTTCCTTTCAAGGATCTCTCAGCACTTTATGTCCATAAAAGCTTTGGACTTTTATTTGGCCGTAACCGGCCCAGATGGAGATGGAAAGATGGCGGCCGTCTTACGCCCAATCCCACGGGGGGGCCCGGACGGACGGCGACCGCCGCCACCGGCGCCGTCGCCCCCCCCCCCCCCCACCCGTCACCCTGCGCTCCGTCTCGGACGATGCGGTCGCCTAGCAACCGGGTCCCGGGTCCACCGCTCGCGGAACCGCGGGCTGTTGGGAAATCAATCGATACGCCGGCCCTTCCTCCCCCAGCCTCGACGCTACCAAATCGAGACGGCGCGCTTTTCCGCGCTGGTGCTAATGAGCTAGCTCGACCGGCAGGTACGAGACGAAATGCTAACCGAGGCTTTTGTTGGCCTTAGCGCACATATGTCAAAGTGGCGGCCCGGGGGCCAAATCTGGTCCGCCGCATCATTTTGTGTGGCCCGGGAAAGTCAATCATGAGTGCTGACTTTCTGTTTTAGGATTAAATTAAAATGAAGAGTATAGATGTATATTAAATTTCCTGATTTTCCCCCTTTTAAATCAATCATTGTCATTTTTTAATCCATTTTTTCTGTGTTTTTAGTTCAAAAATCATTTTGTAAAATCTAAAAATATATTTTAAAAAAGCTAAAAATAAACTTTGTTTTAGATCTATAAAAAACTGAATATTCGGGGCTTTTAATCCATCTTTCTGTTTTAGGATCAAATTAAAATGAAGAGTATAGATGTATATTAAATTTCCTGATTTTCCCCTTTTAAATCAATCATTGTCATTTTTTAATCCATTTTTTCTGTGTTTTTAGTTCAAAAATCATTTTGTAAAATCTAAAAATATATATAAAAAATTGAAAATAAACTTTGTTTTAGATCTATAAAAAACTGAATATTCAGGGCTTTTAATCAATTTATTAAAACAAATCTAAATATTCTATCTAAAATGGTCCGTAGCACGTGAAATCAAGTTGACATTAAAGCGGCCCGTGAACCAACCCGAGTCTGACACCCTTGCCATAGCATATCGCTGGCGACAATTGTTCGAACCAGTCACAGGGGGTGCTGGAGCCTATCCCAGCTAACTATAAGCGCACCCCGAATCGATAGGCAGCCAATCACAATCGCAGAAGATAAACAAATCAATCACTTCTAGGTAAGGACCATTTAGCATACTATTAGAAGACGAAAGCTAGGGGCAACTTAGCATCCATTTGACCTAGCATGCATGTTTTTTGGGACATGGAGGACACCGGAGCACCCGTAGAAAACCCACGTGAGCTGAAATCGAACCCAGAACTGTCGTAAAATCATGTAAAATCAAAGCCAGGCTTTGAGTGACGTCTGAAGGGCGAGGAAAGGACAGAAGAAAGCAGCGCTAACGCTAATCTCTTCTTGGATCACAGCAGCTCCGGGAGGGTCTGCTACTCCATCTGGACCCCCGCACCCCACCTCTAGATTACTTTTGTCCCCCGCTAAGACGATGACGCATTCGGGGGGCCCCCAGATGGTCGGTCATCCAGCGCGTGGCCGGACACTGCGGCCAGGTCAGCCATTTTGACCCCGTAACCCCCCCCCCACCCTACCCATCGACTTCCCCTTTTTTCTAAGGCCAGCTGCCACGATTGCGTCCTAATGGCGTGGACGTAAGCCCCGCCTCCCGCGTACGCCAGGCCACAGGGAGTGTCCAGCTGCCCTCTCGGCGTCCACCGGCCGGCCTTTCACTGGACACCGGAGAGCCCGAGGGGGTGGGTGGGGGACGGAATCAAAGCCTGGCCCGGACCCCCGTGGAAAAAAAAAATAGAGGCGGGGGGGCGTGACATTGACACGCACGCCAGAAAAGAAGCTTTTAACCGTAAAAGTGGAACAGTCGCCTGTGGAAATGGGAGGTCCCTCGTTGTACTCTTTCTATGTCCGCCGGGGGCCCGCTGAAATTTGAGCCGAGAGGGAGGGGGGGGAACAAGTGGTCGCTTTGTCAACAGGGGGGGGGGGGGGCTTTGCTCCAAAAGAGCGTTTGTGCTGCGTTCGGGGTGGCTGCGTTTTTTTGGGTGTTTTTCTCCTAGTCATCGTCATGGACTTGAGTAGATAGGCCCCGCCCCCGTCACACGTCGATTGTTGACGGCCGAGGTGATCTTTCGGCCAATGGAAAATGTCGTGTCATTCACATGTGATTTTGTGACATGTGAAATAATATATCAAATTCGTATATTAATAGAGTGGTACTTCGACCCTTTTGCTCGTCGGTCTTTTGGTCGCCCGTTGTCGCGGTTGGGGCGACTGAAAGACCGCGACCAAAAGACCGGCGACCAATCGACCGCACACGAAATTTAGGGTTGCAAAAACAGCGTTTGCCGACGAGCTAGTGATGCCTGAACGCAGCTTTCGTACGAGCTAGTGATGGTTTACTATGGATGGAGGGGGATTGGCCGAAAGTGGAGAACGAGGGGGGGATTGGCCGCCGGGACACGTGTCCAGTCGTCCGGTCGGATGAAAAAGGGGGCATACGGCGGGCGAGGGTGGCGTTTGCACGCGGGAACCCGGTTGGAAGCCGAGCGCTCGCCGACAGAAGAAGCTTCTGGGCCGGGCTTGCCTGGAGTCCAGTCGATAAATCAATAGGACGCACGTCACTGCGGGCCCAGAGAAGCCACATGAAACTGTCATTGATCGGCATGGGGGGGTGAGGGTGGGGGGGTGAGAGAGAGGAAGGAAGGTGGGTGTCGGTGGGGGAGGGAGAAGCGAGCCACTGGCCCAGGGCTCATCTATCCAAAGGCCTCCCTCCATCTCCTGATCTTCTCCACGTAACAATGAGGCGGATCGGGAGTCAAAGGTGGGCGACGGGACGGGGTGGGACAGGTTTAGGGGTGGGGGGACGGGTTGGGACTGGCGCCTCGCGGACCCGGCCGGAGCCCACGAGGTTCCGTTGCCGCGCCTCATCAGGATCGATACGGCAGACTCATCATTCCCGTCAGACTGGGTGTTTTTCGGCGAAAAGGGGAGGGGCTTCCTACGCACTGACAATTAATAAATACGAGGATTTTTTTTTTTGATTTTGTTTGCTTTTCGTCGCCATCGTTCGTCTGTTCTGCTCGAGACTTTTTTTTTTTTTGAAAAAGTGATGCCGAAACGCTCCTCGTCCAATAGGAAGTCAAGCAAAATGGAAAGAAAGTGACAGGAAGTGAGCCCAAATGAACAGGAAGTGGCCCGATATTTACCCTTTTCAGGTGCATTTGTATTTTGGATAGAAAAAGAGATTTGGACATGTTAACAGTGCAGGAATCTCTCAGAAATACGAACAAAGTGGCCCAGGAAATGATCCTAATTTAACAGGAAGTGAGCCCAAATGAACAGGTAGTGCCAAAGTAAAAAACTCAAATCAACCGGAAGTGGCCCAATATTCACCCTTTTTTCGGACAAGTAAAGTAATCAATACCCAACACGCATAAAATGATCGCACAAATGGCTCTAATTCAATAGGAAGTAACCCAAAATGGACAGGAAGTCTCAAGGTAATCCCATCAAATCAAATATCATTACAATAAGGAATCTTTTTCTCAACAATTTTAGCAGAAAAACACAGTGACCTCAAAAGGCCAATCCTTCAAGCGAATGTAACCAAAAATTGACAGGAAGTGACATAGGAATGCGCCCAAATCAACAGGAAGTGGGCCAATGTTAAACATTTGACACAGATTAAAAAAGATCCAGACTTGAGTTGTGTTTTGGCGAAAACCGCTCTGAGGATGTTTTGGAATTGGGCCAAAAAAATTGCCGGGTGGGCGGGGTCAGTGCGCTTTTTGGCGTCCGACCTTGACCTGGTGCGGCTGCCCGGCATCCGTGGGCGAGGTTAGCGCTGGGCGGGCTAATTGGCGCCGCATTGATCATGCTTCCCCGCCCTCAAAATTGGGGTCAAGCACAAAAGAGTCAGGAAGCAACTGCTGATTTCACACCCAGATTTTTTGGACCCTCCAAAAAACCACAACACGGACGAAGAGTTGAGCCGTGAATCTCTCAAAAACTAGAAGAAACTATGGAGCATAACATTTTCTGTTTCGACTAAAGTCAAAAGAATTTAACGTAGGAAACTACCGCACATAACTCAGCCCATTTTTTTATAGGCACGGTGACCAAAATGCACCAAAAACCAAAAGATAAGTACCAAAATCAACATGGAAGTGACTTAAAATACACCAAACACAACAGGAAGTGACCCCAAAATGCACCAAAATCTATAGGAACAGACTAACGGGGATTTAACTAAAACTTACCAAAAATCAACATTGTAGTGACCCAAAATACACCAAGAACAACTTGGAAGTGACCTAAGAATGCACCAAAACCAGTAGGACGAGATCATCATGGAGTTAACAAGAAACTTACCAAATTCAACATGGACCCAAAAATGCACCAAAAACAACAAAATGTGACTGAGAAATGTACCAGAATCAACAAGGCAGTGACCCAAAATACACCCAAAGCAACAGGAAGAAGAAAGTGAACATGATATGTACCAAATCAACATTGGAGTGACCCAAAAATTCACCAAAATCAATCAAAAGAGACCAACTGGGAACTGAAATCAACAAGGGAGTGACCCAAAATACACCAAAAACAACATGGAAGTAACCCAAAATACACAACAGGAAGTGACCAAGAAATGCACCAAAATCAACATTGGAGTGACCCAAAAATTCACCAAAATCAATAGGAAGAGACAAGGCAGGAAGTGACCCAAATCAACATTGGAGTGACCCAAAATACACCAAAAACAACATGGAAGAGACCAACTGGGAACCACAAATCAACAAGGCAGTGACCCAAAATACACCAAAAACAACAGGATGTGACCTAAAAATGCACCAAATCAAACGGAAGTGACCAGGAATGAAAACAATGCCCAAAAGCATTTCCCCACCAATAGGATTTTCTAGCATATAACAAAAATACACTCGTTAGTTGCCACGGATACTAAAAATCAAAGCAATTTGATTGGATGTTGGTAGCGAACGAGTTAACCACGATTTTAAAAAATGAGAAATGAGAAAGCCGCTGTCATTTTTGTCACGGGGGGGAAGCGGACTTCACGTGGATTTGCCGGGCGGGCGCGGGACACGGCGACCCCTCCGTCCTTCCCCGGCGAGGTCGCCATGGAAACGGCTGATAGAGAGGGCCCATCGATCGGCGCGTCCGGCAGCCCCCGCCGACCCCCTCGCTCGCCGACCCCACTTTTTTTCCGCCGTGATGGGCGCGGATCAATACCCCCGTATATTGTACGCTCCTCTCGGCGCGAGGGTGGGGGGCGGGGCCGGGGGCCCCCCGAAAGCGTTGTAAAAATGGTAAGCGATCGTATTTAACGCGGACAAAAGCGGAGCGCTTGTAAAAAAACGGGAAAAAAAGAGGGAAAATAAAAGAAAAGGCGGCTGGAAGGAGCCTCTCCAAGCGGCGAGTTTTGCTCGCATTTTTCACGCCGCCGTTGCTCCGTTTTACGGCCAAAGCGGCTTGGCGGCGGCGGCGGTCGCAATTAGCCGTCGGGGAGCCTCCGTCGGCCTTTTGGTGGAGGCGGCGTGGCGGACCTGGGGGAGCTCGTTTAAACCTGGCCCGAGGGTTCCCTCCGGCGAGGGGGTCGCGGTTCAAGCGGGCCGAGGCCGGCCGAGTCCGGCTCGCCTACTCCGGGCGACTCCTTGGCCCGAGGCGTGCTCGGCGCAGTTCCCCAAGAAAGGGGCGGCGGACACAAAGGTCGGTGGTCCGCCACCTGGCGAGGAACCTTCTTGAACGGCGCTTGATCGGGCCCAGCTCTCGGCTTCAATTCGCATTTCTCCATTCTCCGCTTGAAAATTGGAAAATGGCGAGGGACGGCTAGCTTACTTTTACCTACCTGTCTTACATATCTGACCCGCCAACCAACCTACCTACCTTAGTTATGGACCTACCAACCAACCTATCTTACCTATCGACCCAACCAAGCTTGGTTACTGATCTACCTACCAACCAACCTATCCAACCTACCTCAGTTACTGACCTATCAGACAACCTATCTTGCCTCTGACCCACCAACCAACCAACCAACCTACCTTAGTTACTGAGTTACCTACCAACCAAGCTATCTTACCTATCTACTCAACCAACCAACTAGGAGGATCAATAATAGGTCACGGAAGAAATCGGAACGGGTTAAGCGTTCCTCGCGTCCTCAAAATAGCGCCGAAATGTGCAAGTTCAGATGCTAACGCGACGTTAGCTCGAACGCCACGTCAGCCGGCGTCTCTGGACGCGCGGCGGTTTCTTGGTCTTCCCATAATGTTCCCAATTACGTGGCGTCAATAACGCCGTGAGCGGTTCAATGAAGGCGGGGGCGGCGCCACGCCTCAAGGTCAAGATTTACGGGACGGCCGCTTCCCGCTTTGGCGTCAAGGTCAAGCGGCTCCCAATTTAGAACAAATAGATAAAACGCTCAATGTGCTCCTGAGTAAAGAACAGGAAGACCTTGCGATAGCCCAAAGCTAGCAGCTCGTATTCGCCAGATTATAAATTAGCAGAGAACAAAAAGATATGTAGAAAAAAAAACTGGATTATAATCGCGTTCAGACCCTATTGAAGCAACAATATTTTTCATTTTGGGCCCCAAGAAAGCTAAGTCTGTCAAAATCATTATTTTAAGTTGGCAAATTGTGTTTACGTGACTAAGCCAGTTTTGGAACTATTTTGTAAGTAGAGGTACCACTGTATACACCAAGGGTGTCAGACTCGCGTTGATTCGCGGGCCGCTTTAGCGTCAACTTGATTTCACGTGGGCTGGACCATTTTAGATATAATATTTAGATTCTTTTTTATAAATGGATTAAAAGAACTGGATTAAAAGCCCTGAATATTCATTTTTTATAGATCTAAAACAATGTTTATCTGAGCTTTTTTATATATTTTTAGATTTTACAAAATGATTTTTGAACTACAAACACAGAAAAAAATGGATTAAAAAAATACAATGATTGATTTAAAAGGGGAAAAATCAGGAAATGGAATATACATCTATACTCTTCATTTCAATTTGATCCTAAAACAGAAAGTCGGCACTCATGATTGACTTTCCCGGGCCACACAAAATGATGCGGCGGGCCAGATTTGGCCCCCGGGCCGCCACTTTGACACGTGGTATTCACAGTTCTCAATGGTTACATTACGTGGGTTTTTTAGGGTGCTTGTAGCTACTTTATTTGTCATTTTAGACCCCAAGAAAGCCAATCATTTTAAGTAGTCAAATTGTGTGTTTACTTGACGGAACAATTTCGTAAGTAGAAGCATCACTGTATACACAGTTCTCAATAGTTACGTTTCATGGGTTTTTCGAGGGTGAGTGAAGCAACTTCATTTTTCATTTTGGGCCCCAAGAAAGCCAATCATTTTAAGTAGTCAAATTGTGTGTTTATGTGACGAAGCTATTTCTAGAACAATTTTGTAAGTAGAGGTACCACTGTATACACAGTTCCCAATAGTTACGTTTCATGGTTTTTTTTGAGGGTGCTGGTAGCAACTTTATTTTTCATTTTGGGTCCCAAGAAAGCCAATCATTTTAACTTGTCAAATTGTGTGTTTACGTGACGAAGCCATTTTTGGAACAATTTCGTAAGTAGAAGTCCGTCCGTCGTGCACTTGTACTAGCGAGCAAACGAAGGTTGAGTGGCCCCTCCCATTGGAGGAAAAAATCTCCTCCTCCTGGCACGAAAGGGTTAAGAAAAGCCATCTTCACGTGAGGACACAGCAAAAGTTCATTGATTTTTGTCTCTCCGGGGAGCAGAAGGTACTCGGCTGAATACGGAGCCTCGGGGCTGCCCAGACAAACGCGCTGGGACCCAGGCCCAAACACCGCAGACACATGGCACCCTTTGTGCGTCGGGCACGTGGCGACGGGGCGAGGGCCAGGGGGGGTCACGTTATTTGAGTCGTCGACATGTTTGATCATGTGGATTCGACAGGCGGTGTGCAAACTCATTTTTATTTTTCCACGTCAAACTGACATTTTATTACTCGTATCCAGCTGATTTTGTGCGGGTGGCGTCATCGGAATATTTTTGATTATTACGAGTTTGTACGGAAAAAATCGGAAAAAGGTCACATCATTATGACTTGTGATGGTATCTATTTATCAAAAAAAATTAAATTGTTCGAAATAGGCGCTTCTTAAAGTGTGCTATGACGACTGCGAATGGTACGAAAGCTCCCTCTAGTGGTACGTGAAAGATTGACTGAATTCAATGTTGAAACTTTAAATACAAAAGAATCAAGAGACGATTTTTGGACAGGCAACCAAAAGATTTAGCACATTGGTTCCGTCAAAAATACTGTATTTTCTCGCATATAAGCCGTATTTGTAACTAAAAAAATGATGACTGAATTAAGTGTATGGCTTATATGCGCACAAGACTTGCGATACTCTTTTTCACCAGTAGATTAGTAAGATTTACTATTTGTTGGTTATTTTCGGTTTTGCAGTAAGAAAACAACCATTACTGGATGAATTGATTCTTTATATTGACCATAATAATGTGATTTTGATTCATACAGTATCTCAGAAATAGCAAGTGGGATGATTTTTTTATATATTTTTTTACTCCCTATTCAAACCATGAATATGGAGGTGAAAATTGTGAATCGGGGGGCGGCTTATACGCGAGAAATTCTAAAATTCAACCATTTTAAGGCCATTTTAAGGATTCGGCTTATACGCAGGGGCGGCTTATATGTGAGTAAATACGGTATACAAAGAGTGAACCTTGTAGGAACAATAATACAAACACGAAATGGGGAAATTAGCAATTGGAGATTATTTCCGAGTGAAATCATAGTACAGGAAGGGTCTTAAAAGTCTGAAAAAAGTCCATAAAACTGTCCTAACATGGCGGTTATTCACCTATTGCGTCCGGTCTTGGAACATATTACCCGCCATAAACGAGGTATTAGGGTATTTAGTTTTCTTCAACTCAAGTCAACACTTGACTCCGTTGAAACGTCTAGCGCTCTGGTGTCAAAGTGGTGGCCCGGGGGCCAAAGCTGGCCCGCCGCATCATTTTGTGCGGCCCGAGAAAGTAAATGATGAGAACCGACTTTCTGTTTTAGGGTCAAATTAAAATGAAGAGTATAGGTGCATATTCAATTTCCTGATTTTCCCCCTTTTAAATCAATAATTGTCATTTTTTAATCCATTTTGTTCTGTGTTTTTAGTTCAAAAATCATTTTGTAAAATCTAAAAATATATTTAAAAAAGCTCAAATAAACATTGTTTTAGATCTATAAAAAACGGAATATTCAGGGCTTTTAATCCAGTTCTTTTAATCCATTTATATAAAAAAATCTAAATATTATATCTAAAATGGTCCGGCCCAGTTGACGTTAAAGCGGCCCGCGAACCAACCCGAGTCTGACACCCCTGGTCTAGCGCGTAAGGGTGACAACCAACCCCCGCCCCCCGACACGTGTCGAGTGAATCCACTCCACTCCGAGTCAGTTAGCGCCTCGCGCCCATTCCCGCGGACAATAGCACAAGGGCAAGTTTGTCTCTCCCCTCCCCCTCTCTGTGGTCCCCCCGGGAGACACGAGCCAGGGGCGGGTTGCCCTAATGGCCCGAGCGTGACATTTAAACCCCTGCCCGATGGTAGTTTTTCGGGGGGCGGGGGAGCTTTAGTGGAAAAGGAGCACGGCGAAAGAAAATAAAAAGAGCGTACGGGGCCGT